>NC_047084.1:425950274-426251216 GCF_902459505.1 Geotrypetes seraphini
ATCTCATGCATATTCATTGGGGAAATCCTGAAAACCCGACTGGATTGCGGCCCTCAAGGAGGGACTTTGAGACCCCTGCACTACGGGAAGGGGGGATTGGATGGAGAATAGTTGTGACACAAAATTTCCACCAAACATACACCATATAAGAACATAAGAATTGCTGCTGCTAGGTCAGACCAGTGGTCCATCGTGCCCAGCAGTCTGCTCACGCGACAGCCCCTAGGTCAAAGACCAATGCCCTAACTGAGACTAGCATTACCCACATACATTCTGGTTCAGCAGGAACTTGTCCATCTTGAATCAGGCAATGTGAGAGAGAAAAAAAAATCAAATAACCATCAAAAATAGTCTCTTCACTTATTTCATGCTTCACTTATTTCATGCTCTTAAAGTAGTGCGAGTATAAGTGTATTGGGATAGTCTGTGTTGAGCTAGAGCAGGGGTAGGCAATTCCGGTCCTCGAGAGCCGAAGCCAAGTCAGGTTTTCAGGATATCCACAATAAATATGCATGAGATAAATTTGCATCTCAAGGAAGCAGTGCATACAAATCCATCTCATACATATTCATTGTGGATATCCTGAAAACCTGACCTGGCTCCGGCTCTTCAGGACCAGAATTGCCTATCCCTGAGCTAGAGCAGCTCTCGTGTGCTCTAACTACTGGAGGAGAAAACCCCAGTTTGCCGCCAGCCATTTGACACAGCTTGCACACATCATTTCTGCTCACGACGAGCGGCTGCCGACTAAAAATTTGATTACTGTTCGATGCCCTGACGCAGCAAGAGCGAAACGCGGGCAGCCTTCGTCGGCAACGAACAGCTGACTAGCACTGTAGTGCAAAGAGCTAAGTACTCTTAATCTTTGAGCGTTTAGAGTATTTTTCTACTTCCAAAGTATCATGCAACTAAGGGCTCCTTTTACTAAGCTGCGCTAGCGGTTTTAGCGCACACTGCAATGCCGCGTGCGCTAGACGCTAACGCCTGGTGTTAGTTTTGCCGCATAGCGCGGGGGCAGCACGCGCTAATCTGCAGCGCACGGTACAAACGCTACCGCAGCTTAGTAAAAGGAGCCTTAAATATAGATTGTTTGAATCAAGACACAGAGCGAGCGGATAATATATTTTAAAAAATAATAAAACAAGAAAGCATTAATTGGGAGGTCGGAGGTTTAAACCAGCGCGGATTGTCCCGCTTATGTTTGCAAGCTGTGTCAAATAGCTGGCGGCAAACTGGGGTTTTCTCCTCCAGTAATTAGAGCATACGAGAGCTGTGCTAGCTCAACACAGACTATCCCAATACACTTATACTCACACTACTTTAAGAGCATGAAGATGAAATAAGTGAAGAGTATTTTTGATAGAAATAAAATCTCCCACAGGCGCATGCCAGAATTGGGGAATGTACGACCACACGGTGAGCCATTTTGTACATCGGGTCGGCAAATTCAGTCAGTCACTAAACCAGTCAAACCGGTTCAGCGATGATTGTTAAACAGTCGGAGACTTAAGTGCAGGTGTGCCCAAATGGTTGATCGTGATCGACCAGTAGATCGCAAAGGCACCGTGAGTCGATCACGTTGCCTTTGAGATCTTTTTTCTCCCTGCTGCTTCCTCAAGCCAGCAGGCCTGGCGTGTAGAAGCGCCGGACTTACAAAACTTCATCTCCAACGTCAATTCTGACGCCGGAGAGGAAGTTCTGGGCTAGCCAATCGCTGCCTGGCTGGCCTGGAACTTCCTCCCCATTAGAATTGACATCAGAAGTGCAGTCTTGTGGGCCTGGAACTTGTATGCGCCAGGCCTAGCTCGTGGAAGCAGCAGGGAGAAATTGCATTGGTGGCTTGGAGGTAGGGAAAGAATCGGAGAAGTGGAAAAATCGGCAACTAGGCTTGGGGGGGGGCAGGGGGAGAGAGAAAGAAAGGCAGAAATAAAGAGGGGGGCCAGGGGAAGAAAGAAAGAAAAGCAGAAAGGGGGGCCAGGGGGAGAGAGAAAGAAAGGCAGAAAGAAAGAGGGGGGCAGGGGGGAGAGAGAAAGAAAGGCAGAAAGAAAGAGGGAGGTCAGGGGGAGAGAGAAAGAAAGGCAGAAAGAAAGAACAGGGCAGGGAGAGAGAGAAAGAAAGAAATATTGGCTTTACAGAAGAAGGAAGTGCAACCAGAGATTCATGAAATCACCAGACAAAAATTTAGGAAAAATGATTTTATTTTCAATTTAGTGATCAAAATGTGTCCGTTTTGAGAATTTATATCTGCTGTCTACATTTTGCAGTATGGCCCCCTTTTACTAAACCGCAATAGGGGTTTTTAGCGCAGGGAGCCTATGAGCATCGAGAGCAGCGCAGGGCATTCAGCGCAGCTTCATGCACTAAAAAACGCTATCACGGTTTAGTAAAAGAGGAGGGGGTATATTTGTCTATTTTTGTATAGTTGTTACTGAGGTGACATTGCATATTTTAAAGTCATCTTCTTTGACCTCTGATAAAACCCCAAATACAAATGATAATTAATATTTTCTCTGCGTACAGTGTGCTTTGTGTTTTTTAAAATTTTATTGTTGGTAGATCATTTTGACTTGGTCATTTTAAAAGTAGCTCGCAAGCCAAAAAAGTGTGGGCACCCCTGCTTTAGTGCATCTAGCCCCGAGTCTTTGGCTTTTGCATTCAGTTACCGCGTTTCATTGGCAGTGCAGCCTTTCTGTTACTTTCCATACACTTAATACGATACAACTTTTCTCTGCATTCATCAGTTGGCAAAACACTAGGAACACCTCTAACAGTTAACAAAAGGTTTTGCTTTAAATTGCACCTTCATTTTGCCTATTAATTCTTGGTACAGTAACTACGAAGCCATGATTTAGTAAATAGGCCCCTGTATGATTTTTTAAAAAAGAGAATAAAATCTGTTCTTCACAGACACCAAAAAAAGACAAAAATAAGATAGTTGGAATTATTATGTTTTCTTTTTGTTCCCTATCTTAGGACATCTCCTTTCCTAATCCAAACATTTGGATACCTCTGTCTGAATCCTTCCTCTGCTTATCTTCACTCTCACAGTTAGGAAACTTTTCTTCTGACCCCGAAATACTAAATCAGAATCCTCTTACAACCAGGAATTCTACCATTTGGTCTGCATGACGTGTGTCAAACCAGGGACTTCTTTCCTCTGGGAATCACCACCACAGATGAAGGAATTCTCCTCTTCCTTTTCTTTACTCCAGCCTGCAGAGCTGGCACTTCCATTAGATGAACTAGAGAGTTGCCTAGGACAGTTGTCTCCAATCAATTCAAAGTGAATATGAGAAAGCTCTGAGGGCCACCTAAAGATTTCAAGCGTACACGTACTACTGATTTTGTAAATTGTCTTTACCTTCTTGTTCAGTTTGGGTATTAAACAGTAAAAAATAATACTAATATTGATTGTATAACACTTCAAGGATATATTTTAAAAACTCACTTTATTTTGGATTGTCAACAGTTGCAAATTCCATAAATAAGACAGCTGAATAACATACTTAAGAGATTGTTTGCAGTTACTATATCAAGTGGCAAGACTGAAAGTAAGACATTTACAGGATTTGAAGAGCATTTCAACCAGCTGTTTGGGGACCATATGCAGCCCCGGGACCGCGCATTGGAGACCAATGGCCTAGGGCACCAAGATTCCAGAGTTGGCAATTTGGATAGGCCAGCAGCAACTGTTTTCCTCCTTTCCATCTCATGCCTTGGCACCTTACTACAGCACTTGTCTCTGGTGGGTTGCCCCTTTGGCCAGAAGGAACAGTTGTTCCCTACTGCATGACTGGCTCAATGCAGCAAAAGGAACTGAAATTAAAGTGCCAGAAACTTGGTGAAAAACTGGCTGGGAAGAGTCCCCATATAGGACAACAAGAGAAATATCTACATGAAGGGAAATTCAGAGAAGACTGACATGACGTGGGGTGAAGGATTTTTTCAGGACTCTCACCTGCCCAGCGATAGGGTTGCCATATGGCCCCAGAAACAAGAGGACAGATTGAGAAATCCAGGTTTTACTTCCACTGAATGCAATGGAAGTTAACCTGTAACCCGTTCTGAGCTCGTTGGGGAGAATGAGATACAAACCGAATTAAATAAATAAATTAGGAAGGAAGACAAATAGAGACATCTGGGTATTACTTCCACTGAATGCAATAGAATAAAACCCAGACGTCTCAATCCAGCCTCCTTTTTTTAGAGCTATATGGTAACCCAACCGAGTGACAACCTAGCTCAAGAATCATACTATCTTAGTAAGTGAAGAAGTATATACCATTCTGCGACAGCATCCTCTACTGGAGTGGCTGCAATACCGGTAGTTATGCCTGCCCGTATACATTAGAGTGTGTGTGGTGGATTTGTAATTATTTATGTGAGTACTGCTTATGTTTATAGCTTAGCTATTGAGACTAGTTAGTTTGTGTCCAGTGTGAAGCCTCCTTTGAGTTTTCAGCTACTATTCCTCTGTGAGGTGCATATGAAGGGCAGAGGTTTTATCCACCTTTCTGACTGACTTCATAAATAAGGAGTGAACTCAGGAGCTTAAGCCAAAGTGGTGTGGGGGAGTGGGGGGGGGGGGAGAGAGAGAACCAACCAGAAACTTAACTGTAAATTACATATTTCTTCTTCAATTTGAAGCTTCATTGAGGTCACTAACATCAACCAAAGAGAGACTGTGTGGAAGACAATTCTATAGAGGAAGGAAAAAGCCCTGTGTAGTTGAGTGGCCCCAGCACTTCAGAAACCATTAACCTAAAGGACCAATAATCAGTGAAATGGATCACAAAGATCAATAAAATGTATGCTTTGTGACTATACACTGTTTACCTAACACCGTACAAGGAAAGAAAGACTACCTCAAAGCATACCAATTTTGGCTCCCTTTTGTTGCATGCTGATCACCAATTCTAATGATGGGACTTTGGCACCAAGACATCATTGTAGAATAGGGTTACCAGATTTTACGACTGTAAAATCCGGACATGTGGCCCCACCCCCAGGCCCACTCAATTCTACCCAGCCCTGCCTTGTTCCTCCCAAGTCACATCCCATTCTGCCCCAGCACCCCTCTCCCCCACCAACCTCTTCTCCTCGAGCTCAGAGCCGCATTGGGAGTGCCTCCGAGCATGCACAGGTGTGACGTGATGACATCACACTCACGCACACATGTGTGTGACATCACCGTGTTGTATTCACACATGCGCAGATGCCCTCCAGATGCGGTCCCGAGCTCAAAGCTTTTCAAAACCCCGGACAAAGTGTCAGGTTTTGAAAAGCCATCCGGATGTCTGGACAGTCCTCTAAAAAGAAGACATGTCCAGGTAAATCTGGATGTCTGGTAACCCTATTGTAGAACAGTAGCATAAGCCACCGCAGGTGAATCAAAAAAGTAACGCCCCATCAATTAAAACTTCCATAGATATCATAGAATTGTTGATGCATTCATTCAGCAACAGTGCATGCAACTTAAAGATTATGCTCCCCTTATAGGGCACCAGGCCGCCAAGTGGTATAAATTAATATCGGAATACTTGAATAAAAAAACTAAAACAAGTCTAAAAGACATTTGGAGCATTGAGACAAAGCAGCATATTTCTGCTACTCAATGGCCACGGATTTGGACTTGGAGAATGAGATGTACGGCGTCAGCATGTATGAGACAAACTTGTTTTTTTCTGTTACATAGAGCATTTTGGACCCTGGTTCGTTTACAGAAGTTAGATAGCTCTAAATCTAATAGATGTTGGCACTGTCATCTTGAAGCTGGGACATTAGATCATATGTTATTCTATTCTCCATTGATACTTGCTTTCTGGAAATCAATATGGGGTCAAATAAATAGTTTGTTAGATAATCCGGTGGCATGATCCTATGACACCGTATTGTTTGGCATGTCAATGAGGGCTAAAAGCCAAATATCCTCTAATAACAATAAGTTTCTACTCATTATGACAGGGGTTGCCATACAACAGAATATGAATAATTGGAAAAATTGGGATAGGCTGAATTATAGCTTTTGGTGGAACTCTTTATGCCACATATTCAAAATGGAAAGGATAATTGCCATGCAGCAGGGAAATTTTAAGAAATTTCAGGTTATTTGGGAGCCATTAACAAGATACTGTAAAGATTGAAATTACCGCATAGAATAAATATTAATTTTTTTCCCTTTTGTTCATACATGTTCAGGGCGGGGTGGGGGTTGGGAATATTTAATGATTTCTTTTGATTATGAATAATTGTTGGGTATAAGGGAGGGGGAATATTTGATGAGAGTTCAAATTTGATGATATATTAAGTGATGTTAAAGTATAAAATGATTGTATTTTATGTTGCACTTATTGTGAATTTTAAAAATGAATAAAGATTTATATAAGGTTACTCAGTGCTAGTCTAACATTCCAAGAGACAGGATGTCAGGAGAGTCCTCATGTGAATCAAGTAAGAAACTGCTAGATTTAGAGCACCGTTCCGTGATCAAATTTCTCACAAAAAGGGAAAAAGTCAAAAGAGATTCATGAATGCAATTTATGGTGAGTCTGCATCATCATCATACAAAGTAAAATTTTGGATCAAGCAGTTTAGTGAGATAGAGAGTCCATTGAAGATTTAATTTTGTCAGCCAGACAAATTAAGGTTTCCCAAATAGCTAAAGAAATGGGCATCTCAGCAGTACAGTTTGGAAAATAATTCATGAAAAATTAGGCATGTTCAAGGTTAGTGCAAGATGGGTTCCAAGAACGCTGATGTCATGTCAGAAGGTCACAAGGCTCCAGTGCTGTCAGGAGAACTTGGAGATGCTCCATAAATACCAAGTGATTTTTTTTCCCATTGTTTGTAGACTGGAGATGTGACTTGGTTCTATCACAGAGATCCTGAGTCCAAAATGGAATCAATGCAGTGCAAGCACAAGTCATCCCCCACCCCAAAATAGTTCAAGACAGAAAAATCTGCAGGCAAAGTCATGGCAACTGTCTTCTGGGATGATGAAGGACTTTTGCTTCTGGAGTTCATGCCACACAAAAGAACCATAACCGGAGAGAGATATGCCAACACAATGATTGCCTTGTGGGAGTCACTCAAGGGTAAATGACAAGGAAAACTCACAGCTGGCGTGCTGCTTCTTCATGACAATGTGCCAGTGCACATGTCACGACAATCACAGTCTACCATCTGAGAATGTGGGTTTCAGCACCTAAACCATCCACCTTGCAGTCCTGACCTGGCTCCTTTGGATTATTTCCTGTTCCAAGTTTTGAAGAAATCTCTCCATGGACAGCAGTTTTCAAGTGATTAAGACGTCAAGGAAGCTGTGACGTCCTGGTTTGAAGGTCAAACAGAAGAATTTTTTTAAGGGGTTAAAGTCGTTGCAGGAAAAGTGGATAAAGTGTATGGAGCTATCAGGGGACTATATTAAAAAAGAAAACAATTTTTTTGAAAACTCTTTTCTTTCCTACTGAGGTAGATATATTGAACCCCCCTCATATGTCCTTAGACTCCTTCTCAACTTTACCCCCCCTCCTTTACAAAACTGCGCTAGCATTTTTAGCATTGGCTGCGGTAGTAACAGCTCAGATGCTCGTAGGAATTCTATGAGCATCAGAGCTGTTACCACAGCGACCGGCGCTAAAAATGCTAGCACAGCTTTGTAAAGTAGGGGGTTAATGATTGATATCGAAATCTTATTGTAAACTGCAATGAATCCTTGCTGAAATTTTGTGGGGTATAAGAAACTGTATGGTACGGTATGATAGGGTAGGGTGGGACATGATTTTTGGTATTTGAATTGCTGCTATTCTGGTATGGCAGCTTTACTGTATAGGTCGGGCTATATTTTTGCTGAGTTTTGTAAAAATGCCCGATAGTAGAGAGTTTATGTAGATATTACAAATACAAATGCAAAATATTCTTATATTCCGCAACTACCTCATGGTTCCGTGCAGATTCCAATTTTAAGAGGCCAAACATACCATAACATATTATGACACAAATTAACATACTACAAATTTCTTAAAAAGAAATATTTATGAAATAATAAGTAATTTCTCAAAATATTATTGATTTGACTCCAGAATTTGTACCTCATCTTCTGGATTCTGTATAAGTTGCTGAAACTTGGGCGCTGATCCCATATTAGCGCATAAACCACTTAATCAGTTAATAATCAATAATTGGTGTTAACAAGAACTTAATTGGCAGTAATTAGGTGTTATGGGTGAATCTGCTCTGTGCACTATTCTATAACATGCACACCTAAATGTCATAGTGTGAAAGTCCAAGGAGTCTGGCCATGAGAGGAGCATGGGTGGGTCAAGAGTATTCCCAGAAATTAGGCACCTTGTTTATAGAATATATGCATATAGATGCCTAACTCCCGATTGTTGGGAAAGAACATTTGTACCAGCCTTGGGTAGGCATAAATACTTGTGCCCAAAATTAATCAGGAAATGCATGCTAAGGGCTTCTTTTACTAAGCCTCAGTAGAGCTTTCTACTGCAACCTGGAGCACTAAATGTTCCAACTCTCATAGGAATTCTATGAGCGTTGGAGTATATAGTTCTCCGGGCTGCAGTACAAACCTCTACCGAACTTAGTAAAACCCAATGTAAGTTAGCATTCTATAAAGCCGGGCTGCAGTACAAACCTCTACTACAGCTTAGTAAAAACCAATGTAAATTAGTATTCTATAAAGCCGGCCTGCAGTGCAAACCTCTACCGAACTTAGTAAAACCCAGTGTAAGTTAGTATTCTATAAAGCCGGGCTGCAGTACAAACCTCTACCGCAGCTTAGTAAAACCCAGTGTAAGTTAGTATTCTAAAAAGGATCCTCCATGCAGAGCGCCCTTTACAGAATACAGTATTTGCTTAATGTGGGTCATCACAGCAGCTAACTCTGATTGTCATTTACTGAATCTAGTTTTATATACCCTGAACTTTACCTGTGGTGGTATAATTGTTTGTTTATTTCTCACTTGTCCTTATCCAGGGCAAGTTACATATTAACATACAAATTAAAGGATTTACATTTATCGTACAAAACACCTCAGAGACACACTATAACATATTGCATACTTACATATCAAATCAAATTACATATAACATACACGTCGCATCAACGATGAATATCGTTTAAGCCAAACTCACTTGTACATCAAAATATAAAATTCCATAAGTCATACAAGATGCCTCAATAACATACATCAATAAAGCAAACAAAACAAAGCAGACAATCGAACATCTCCATGACCAGCACTCAGCACTCAAGAGTCGTCATTCCTCCCTCAGCCAAACTCAGACCCTATATTTCATTTTACAGAACAGATGTCTTTGTGTATTCCAGATCTCTCATCTATGTAATGCAGGGGAGGGAGCACACAAAAATTAAATTTTACCTAGAACACCTAATGTCCATGCACCAGATCTGCCAAACTGGTTAAGTACTTCAGAATCCAATCCTCAATAGGCTAGAGCTATGAATTCTTCAAACTTTCTGCCTGTCTTGGGATAGCAAGAACCAAGTAATTCCTCAGTAGGGATGGACAGCCTGAAAATGTTCATATCATTTTGTTTCCTGTGTCATTTTAATCAGTGTTTGTTTTATTTATGGTTGGTCTTCTTTCATTTCGGGAGCAATGTTATTAAGAGTGTGCCCTTTTTGCAAAGAGTGTGCACTACTATCAACAAATGGAAAAAAATAAATATATATATATATATATATTTGGCCTGATATTCTGGCCATGGGAGGCAGCCCAGCTACCCACCATGGTCAGCGGTGATACCAGATATTCAATGCCGGGGCTTTATCCAGCCAGCAGCAGTGAATTTCCGGGTTAAAGTTAGCCACTATGGATTTAGTTGGCCAAGCTGATATTCATTGGCTGGCCAGTTAAGGCCTAGTGGGCAAAAATAAGCATGCTTTTTAGGCAGGTCTATCTGGCCGCATGTCTTAGCTGGCAAGCTGATGAATATTGGCAGTGACTATCATCGACCAGTCCGCCGAACAGGATATTCAGTGGGAGAGAGCTTGCAGAGTGCTAGATTTAACTCTGGCTACCTCGATGGGCTGACTGGATGGACTGTAGCAACATATACTATGTTACTAAATAATAGGAGCTGAGGAAGGCCCCAGTGCCCCAGTAGTGCCCCTCTGAAACAGCACATGGGTCAATCCATGTCAAATGGTCCAGACTGAGCTCTCCACTCGACTAGGTCCTGAATTAGGAGCCCCTTTATTTGGGCCACGTTTTTGTATCCACGGAAGATGTTGAGTGGGGCCCATTCTTGAAACTGGACCAGTTGACATGGAATTACCCACAAAAACGTGGCTCTAAAAGAAAAGCATCTTGCCAATTGGTCCCTTTTGAGCTCTAGGCGGTGACTGTCTACACTTGCTGTGCCTCAATCCAGGCCCCAAAATTATTCTTTCTGCTAATCCTAAACAACGCAAGCCTAAGACATTGAGGGTGGAATAAGTCACTGTTAAGTCACCTTCGATTCTGATTAGCACTTAGCAAGTGCATGGTGCCTGCTGCTGTTGTTAATCCTTTCCAGCTACAGCATGCTGTGAAATCTGCACGGATGGCCGAAAACATCATTTTCATTGATTAAAAAAAAAGAAAAAGGAACGCCTGAAAGATTGGCTGTCTGGGACAGACTGTTTAAACAGGTGCACAGGACTCCAGTCAAGAGGAAGGGAATCTCAACTCCCCCTCTCTGAAGGACTGTAAAATAAAAATGATTCAGGCTAGGAAAGTACAATCAGTGCTCTGGCTTTAGCAGTAATACAAGAATGCCACATTTTAAAAAAAAGAAAGAAAAATCAAGTTGAAAAGTGCACACGTGGACTGTGACACAATGGTGTACTTCCCTTTCCTGCATTTACAGCTGATCTGTGTGAAGAAGTCAATGGGAAGAGACAGAGTAAATTGTTTCTCAATAGGGTGGTAGGGGCTGTGTGAATGTGTGTGTGTGTGTGTGTGTGGGGGGTAGATTCTATAGGAAATGTGTTAGTACTGTGATGTATATATATATGTGATACCTGCCAGTGAGTCTACTCTGGAGAATCCCCCAAACTCTAGAATGCACTCCCTGAAAGGTAAGACTATCTCTATTTCAGGAAGTTTCAAGTTTATTTAAAATCTGATTAATCACCTAATCATGTATTCAAAGCGATGTACAATGCTAAAATAATTTATAACAAGGGAATAATACAAATGCCATAGACATGACTTACGGGACAAAACAGAACCACTAGGGAAGGCCGGGATAGAAATACAATAATTAATAGAACATGAGACAATTAAGGGAAGCTACAAAGGGAAGGGTTTAAAAGAAGTCAGAAATCTGAAATTGGGCTAAAAGAAGTCGGAAGTCTGAAATACTGTGTGCGGACTTGACTGAGGGATCTAACAGTCAAAAGCATCTTTAAAAAGAAAGCATTTGAACTTTCCCTTGAATCTATCTATATGTCTTTCTGCCCTTAAATAAATAGGTAGAGAATTCCATAATTGAGGAGCCGTAATTGAAAAAAATGTATTGTCTGCTTGTATTAATGGATTTGAGACAGTGGTCTCAAACTCGCATCCCAGAGGCCACATGCAGCCCGCCAGGTATTATTTTAAGGCCCTCGGTATGTTTATCATAATCATAAAAGTAAAATAAAACAGTTTCTTGATCATAGATCTTCAGCTATAAATGACAATATTATTATTAAGACTTAGCCAAAAGGAAAGATTTATAAACTATAAAGAATTTTACCTCATGCAAAATTGTCATTTCTTTAATAAGACATTAACTCTTTTTTTTTCTGAGGCCCTCCAAGTACCTGCAAATCCAAAATGTGGCCCTGCAAAGGGTTCGAGTTTGAGACCACTGATTTGAGAAAAGGAAAAGTCAGTAGGTGTTGATCATTGGATCGAAGTATTCTAGTGAGGGTGTAGGGAATCAAGACCCTATCAATGAAGGCTGGGGCTTTGTAAAGCAGCGATTTAAGGGTTAACAGACATATTTTATAGTTTTATTTGGTGCGCTACCGGAAGCCAGTGAAAATTTTTGAGAAGTGGTGAGACATGATCAAATTTCTTTGCTTTCATAATAAGTTTAATAGAGGCATTTTGGATTAGTTGTAGGCGTCTAATCTCCTTTTCAGCAATCCCCTGAAATAGAGCAGGTGAAAGCATGGCTCTTTAACCAGGCCTTTAATGGAAGATGTAACTAACTTGCTAGACACCCACACCCACACACAATGTCAGCTGCACATACTGTAGCACAGTGTTTCTCAACCTTTTCAAGCCAAGTACCCCCTAAGCCTAACAAATACCAACCGAGTACCCCCGACCAAGTTCCACCCCTGACCTGCCCAAACTCCACCCCTGACTCCACTCCCAAAATAGTAATAATTGTA
This sequence comes from Geotrypetes seraphini, assembly GCF_902459505.1. Lineage (NCBI taxonomy): Eukaryota > Metazoa > Chordata > Amphibia > Gymnophiona > Dermophiidae > Geotrypetes > Geotrypetes seraphini. The sequence continues at coordinate 425,962,687 of NC_047084.1, forward strand.
ATGCAATTTCTTCCATCCATTTTTCATATACACACAATATAATCTTATTAATACTTGGTGGTAACCACAAAATTATAAAAAAAACAAAGCACACTGTACGCAGAGAAAATGTTAATTATCATTTATATTGGGGGGGTTTCAAAGATGTCAAGGCAGATGACTTTAAATTATGCAATGTCACCTCAGTAACAACTATAGAAAAATAGACAAATATAGTGCAAAATAAAGACAGCAGATATAAATTCTCAAAACTGACACATTTTAATCACTAAATTGAAAATAAATCATTTTTCCTTCCTTTGTTGTCTGGTGATTTTATGAGTCTCTGGTTGCACCTCCTTCTGACTGTGCATCCAATATTTCTTTCTTTCTGCCTCCTGCATGCTTCTTCTCCTTGAGCAAAAAGTGGGCAGGCATATAGCTACCTCATCCTCCATTACCCAAACATCACTCTCGGTTCCTCCATGAATCCAACTTTTCTTCCTCTCATCCTCCAGATCATATGCAGCATTTTTCACCACTGCCCACCAGCCCCATGCCCATTTCTCCTTCTATCACACCTCTCCAACACCATGCCACATCTTTCCCTCCATCACTATGCCCAACATTCCTCCCCTTGCATCCCCTTCAATTTATCCCTCTGTTCCCTCTCCACCACCATACCCAACATTTCTCCCTCTCATCCTTCTATTCCCCATGCATCTCTACCTCACTCCTCACTCTCTCTATGCCCAATTTTTCTCTTCCTTTCCCCATGTGCACCATCTCTTTCCCTCTCACTCACGCCCAACAATTGTCCCTTTCTATTCCCTTCCTCCCTTCTAAGGCCCAAGTTAGTGCCTCCTTCCTCCCTCCCTGTGTCCCACGTTTATGCCCCCTCCCTTCCTTCTATGTCATAAGTTGTGCCCCCTCCCTCTCATTGCCTTCCACCCTTTCTCCCACTCCTCCTCCCTTCCCTGAAGCTGACTCGCACCAAAGCCTGCCTGCCACCCACTAAAGCCGCTGTCATCAGGATGCCTCTCTGCCTCCGTCTGCACACCCACTGCACCCACCCCCCGCCCTTGCCTGAAGCTGACCCATCCACAGAAGCCTCTCATTGGGAATCCCTGCCTGCCCCCCTGCTGAAGCCGCCGCCGTCAGGATGCCTCACTGCTGCCGTCAGCATGCCCGCTGTACAACCCTCCACCCCCAAAGCCGACACACTCCATCCCTCCCCCAGCAGAAACTCCATAGCAGGGACTAGCCATGGCCTTATTTAGCGGCCAGCCCACGAGATTTCCCCTGATGTCAATTCTGACTTCGGAAAGAAAGTCCAGGGCCAGCCAGGCACATTATGAGACTTGCAGCACTGGTATCAATTGGCAAGATGAGGCATTACAAATCCCACACTGCTTTGTGATGTTAAATTCAAAACTGAGACTGGCCAAAATGTGGACTTGTAATTCTGATTGCCATAGGAAAACAAATGCAAGGGTGCAATGATGGTACAATGAGAAGTGGATTAGTAGGTTCTGAAGCACAGAGACAATTTCCAACCCTAGAGGCAGTCTGAAATCTCTGAAAAAGTAGTCATTATTACCACATAAGGTTTCAGAGGCAAAGGGACAGGAAGTGCTATATATACTGCTGAAATGATCTCATCAAAAGTTAAGAGCCCAAGACTCCAAGAGCCATATTTTACAGAACAGGGATGCAGGAGTTCAGGCCTTGAGTGCTGCAAAAAGACTAAGTTTTCAAGATATCCCTAATGAATGTGCATGAATAGATTTGCATACAATGGCGGTAGTATCCATGCAAATGATCTATTCATGCATATTCATTAGGATATATTGAACACCTGGCCTATTTGAGGCACTCAAGACCTGAACTCTTGCCAAAAAAAAAAATAAAAAGTGCTAAACCGGACTGAAAAAAAGTATGCGGGGGGGGGAAGAGAGGGGGTAATGAAAAACTGAAAGAGAACAATATAAACAGAGAGAAAGAGTGCATGAGAAAGGGAGAGAAGGAATCAATTTCCTCAGAAATTTCCTGATCTCCCAGGCGAGGCCCGGCAGCTCCGTGCTTTTCAGAGACGCTTGATCTCAGCACACATCCCCACCCATTACTTCCTTTCCAATGGCATGCAGTCTTGAAAACAAAACCGGTTGGGAGTTTCCTGAAGCTGAGCTTAAGAGGAAAAGTCCAGCTCCCTGGAAGCCTGAAGCTGCAGGCTTGCTCTGTGACCCCAAATGTTTCAGCTGCTGTGCATCCCCCTCACCACCACTAGCTGCAGGAATGCCACTCTGTGAGCTATGGTGACAGCAGATATTGCTAGAAATATTGCGAGGGTCATTTCATAAATAATGCACACTATTTTTTTAAAAAAATATACATGTTTTGTTCTGTAAGTATTTCTTTACAGTCCTTCAATATAGTCTCCCTGCTTTGCAATGACCAAGTCCCAACGTCTGGGAAGCTTCATTATTCCATCCAAGATACCGTTTTTGTTCAGTTGCCAAATGGCTCGGGTACCGGCGGAAGAAAGCTCTTCCAGAGATGCAAAACAATGTCCATGCATAGGTTGTTTCAACTTTGGAAAAAGGTCAAAATCTGGTGGACTCATGTCTGGACTGTAGGGAGCTAGAGGTAACACTTCCCATCCATATTTGCATAGTTTTTCAATAAAGAGTGGAGAGCTCCTTCCTATCCATGACCAAAAAAATTTAAACGAGCTCAATCAAAAGTCAAAAAATGATGATTTTTGCTTATGATCATGAAGGCATCATCATCACAAAGTTCCATGTGGAAGAAGTGTCACAGCAGTGGATTATCGTGATTTTTATGCAAAAAATGCGCAGATAAATGCACAAAACTCGACCTCAGTTGCTCTTGACTGGGTCACTCATTCTTCATGACAACACTCGCCCGCACATAGGGAATGTCGTCAATGAAAAACTATGCAAATACAGCTGGGAGGTGTTATCTCTTGCTCCCTACAGTCCAGATATGAGTCCACCAGACTTTGACCTTTTTCCAAAGGTAAATGTTTTGAATTGATTCAGGACAGCAAGGCAGCCACGACAGCGCAACTAAAGACACTCGCAAAAAGGGACTTCTAGGACTGCTTCAGAAAGTGTCAAGAAAGATGGGATGTGTTTTTGAAGTCATACATTCACATCTGCTCTTTATCATGCATAAATGTATGTGCATAAATGCAAACTTCTTTTTTAAATTTGTAAATCGCTTAGTAAAGTAAATAAGTGATTCATCAAGTCAAAATAAAACTTGAAAACTTGAAACTTGAAACTCCACCCCGTTGACTGCCTCTTTCTAGTCCAAATGAATATGTGCATGAATGTGCAACATTTTACCCATGTAAAGGACAATTCTGTAATAAAAGAGGTAAAACTCATAGTAACAATTTTTTTAAGGAATATCAGAAGCAGAAAACCTGTGAGCAAATCCGTGGGACTGTTGGATGATCAAGGAGAAAAAGGGGCGCTCAGGGAGGATAAGGCCATAGCAGAAAGACTGAATGAATTCTTTGCTTCAGTTTTTATGGAAGAAGATGTAAGAGATCTACCTGAACAGTTAATGGTTTTCAAAGGTGATGATGTGGAGGAACTGAAATAAATCTGTGAATTTGCAAGATGTACTAAGCCAAATTGATAAGTTAAAAAATAATAAATCACAGGGTTCTGATGGTATACATCCCAAGGTACTAAAGGAACTCAAACATGAAATTGCTGATCTGCTGTTAGTGATCTATAACCTGTTGCTAAAATGTCTGTAGTACTTGAAGATTGGATGGTGGCCAGTGTTACGCCGATTTTTAAAACGTGTTTAAGGGAAGATCTGGGAAATTACTGACTGGTAAGTCATGTTTCAAGTTTAATCAAATTTGATTAATCGCTTATTACATACTAAGCGAGTGACATTAAAATATATGTTGTACAGCTTTAAAAGGGGATAAAAACAAACTGACAAAAACAGACAGACTCAGATACATAAGGGAAGGGAAAAGATAAGGTAAAAGTTACAAAATTACTGTTATTCAAATGAGAAGAAAGAAAAAGCCAGGTAGGGGAAAAACATAAGGCTTGGGATAAAATTGTTAAAAAGGATTGTTTAAAGATTAAAAGAAGCTTTAAAAAGAAAAGTTTTTAAATTGGTTTTAAATATATTGAGGTCTTTAACTTCTCTTATGTATAAAGGCAGGGCCATTACTGAAAATATGTCATGACATCTGGTTCCAATAATTTTCAAGGAAGGAACCATAAGCAACCCTTGAGTTGTAGAACGCAGAGAACGTGTCATGTTATGTGGAATTAGTAACCAGTCTATAAATTGAGGTTCATTGGTGGATAGTGTTTTAAATACTAGAAGTAATATTTTATATGTTATTCGTTGATTAATGGGAAGCCAGTGTGAGTCTATTAAAAAGGGTGTTAAATGGTCGTATTTTTTTCCATTGTGAATAATTTTAATTCAGCATTTTGGATTATTTGTAAACGTTTTTTTTCCTTTTGAGTGATGTTTAACAGAAGTGAATTGCAATAGTCTAATTTAGCTATGACGAGAGAATGTATTAAAATATTTAAGGATTTCGGTTCTAGAAACTTGGACATGGAGCGAATCAAACGCAAACGATAAAAGCAACATTTGACTACATTGCTGATATGCTCTTGATAAGAAAATTTGTCGTCGATGATGACCCCGAGCATCTTTAATGATGATACTAAACCAATGATTTTATTATCAATTAAGAATGGAGCTGATAGTTTTAATCCCTGTTTCATTGGGAAGAGTAATGCCTTAGTTTTTGTTATGTTTAAAGCTAGTCTATTTTGTGTAAGCCAATTTTTTATTTTTTCTAATTTTTGGTTGATTAGAAGTATTTCATTAGAATTTTCGGGATTAAAAGGGTGGGTCAATTGAATGTCGTCTGCGTAAGCGTAAGTAGTAAAGCCTATAGATTGACTTAGACTTAGTAAAGGTGAAAGAAAGACATTGAAAAGTAACAGAGACAAAATAGAACCCTTAGGAATTCCGTAGTTGTGTGAGAATGGTTTAGAACTTGTATTATTAAAGTGTACCATAGATGATCGATTGGATAGAAAAGAAGTAAACCACTGTAATGATAAATCACAGACGCCTATAGTTTTTAATCTGTCTAAGAGAAGAGAATGATCGATGGTGTCAAATGCTGCCGAAAGGTCAAGGGAAAAGAGTATGACCGAGTTATGATGATCTAGATTATAGATAATATTTGTGGTGAGGCCTATTAATGAATACTCAGTGTTGTGATTTTTCCTAAAACCAGTTTGATTAGGATGCAATATGTTGGTGGGTTCTATAAAGTCCGACAGCTGGTTAAATACTACCCTTTCGGTAATTTTTGCCAGAAAAGGGATGTTGGCAATGGGACGGTAATTTGCGGGGTCCTCTAGGCTAATTTTATGATCCTTTATTATGGGAAGTATTGTGGCAGTTTTCCATGGTCTGGGTAAAATCCCAGTATTGAGACTTTTTATTATAAAGGAATGTATGTAGGGTCCAAAGCAGGAAAAATATTTCTTTAAAATTGAAGGAGGAATGATCTCAGAAGGAGAGCTTTTTAGATTTATTTTTTGGATGATATGTTTGATATCTGTCAGGGTAGGTAAATTAAAGGTGGAATATTTGGCACAAGGGAGTTGATAATTATTTGAAGTATCTGGGGAATCAGTGAGTAGGTTAGAATCAAAGTTCTTTCGTATGTTTTTAATTTTATCGCAGAAGGCGTCGGCCAAATCTTGGGCTGAAAGGTCCGTTTTTTTAATTTCCCTTTGTGAGTTAGGATTAAAAGATTTTATGATGGAAAATAATATGGAGGGGTTTTTAGCTGTTTTAATTTTATTGGAGTAATAGGATCTTTTTGCGTCATTAATTTTAACTTTGTAGAAGAGTGATTGTTCTTTATATAGTTTCAAGTTTTCAACTGATTTGTTTTTACGCCATTTTCTTTCTAGAGATCTGAGTTGTCTTTTAATCAAGGAGAGCTCTGGTGAGTACCAGGGATTTTGAGCTTTTCGATTAGAAATAATTTTATTAATAAGTGGTACTTCGTTGTCCAGTAAGAGTTGGATTGCTGAATTCCAAGTGATAAGTTGTTCTTCAAGAGAATCAGTCTCTGAGATTAAGGATTTTGAATGGAAAAAAGAGGAAACGGAAGAAAGCTCTAATTTAGTGTAGTCTCGATAGGTAAATTTCTTGGGTAGGGGAATAATTGCTTGTTTGTTTTTTAAAAGTAAACTAAATGAAATGAGATGATGATCTGACCAGGGTACTAATGTATTATGGATACTGGAGTATGTGAAGTGATCGGTATTTGGAATTAAAATCATGTCCAGGGTATGTCCAGCCAAATGTGTGAAGTCTTGGATTAGAGGTTGTAAATTTAGAGCGTTGATATAAGTTACAAATTCACTGGTAATGGGATTTGTGAGTTCAGAATGAAGGTCCATCAAACCCAGTATCTTGTTTTCAACACTGGCCAACCCAGGTCACAAGTACCTAGCAAGATCTCAAGAAGTAAAAGAGATGTTGTGCTGCTTATCATAGGAATAAGCAGTGGATTTTCCCAAGTCCATCTTAATAATGGCATATGGACTTCTATTTTAGGAAATTAGCTAAATCTTTCTTAAACCCTGCTAAGCTAACTGCTTTTCACTACTGCCCTGCCCATAGGTATGGTTTGTTTGTTTTTAATTATCCCAATTACACTACACTACTTTACACAAGATTTGCTTGCTACCTTTGAAACCTCTTGGATCATATTACTCTGCAAGAAGACTAATATTCACCATAATTATTTTAAATGACAGAGATACTTGATTATGGAAGATATTTCCTATAAAGAATCAGAAATACTCTAAAGAGCTAATGGAGCCTTAGTTATGGAATTCATGTGTGCTTCTCGATAGATTTGAAAAAAAACAACATGTTCCCTAGGTGTCAACATTTCAAAGTAATTGGGGTGCAAAACACAAATACAAATTTACTCCTCCCTGGACACAATAAAGGAGCAGTACAATAATGAAGGAGTTGAGCCCCTGCTGGCCCCATAGAGCTGGTTCCTATGCAACTCCTCTTATCCCCCTGAGATCTGAAAATTTGACTTGCATCAGATGCAAAATTAAAAACTTAATATGTGACATTCCTCCTCCCCCCCCCCCCCTTTTTTACAAAACCGTGCAAGAGGTTTTTAGTGCCATCCGGAGTGCTGAATGCTCTGCGCTGCTCCGACACTCATAGGACCTATATGACCGTCGGAGCAGCACATTCAGCATGCCAGATGGCACTAAAAACCTCTTGCGCGGTTTTGAAAAAGGGGGGATAATTATCTGCATGTATCTATGGAATACATAGAGGCCCTGATTCTCCAAAGTGCGTCCCGATTTTAGGCAGCTGTAGGCGTCTAATCAGCCAATCGGGATGCACGTTTTTTAAAAAAATGCTCCCCAGGCAGGCTGCCTATATTGAAGGTGCCTCTGGGCCCCTAGGGAGACCCGCAAGATGCCTAAGCTCGCCTAAGGGCCTTAGGCGAACCTAGGCGGCCCTACGCGTGTCCCTAGTAGAGGAAGATACGATTACAATGTAGGCCAACAAAATGCTGGTCTACATTGTAAGTAGACGTGGCCGCTATACTTATTGCGGCAAGGGATCTCTCTGATGCTATAAGTATAGCGGGCCGCGGCCGCCTGTCCGATCGCTGGCAGGAGGGTGCCCAAACCCTCCTGTCAGAAGATGCCCCCCTCCCGACAATATCGATCGCTGGCAGGAGGGTGCCCAATCCCTCCTGCCCGAAGACGCACCCCCCCCCCCCGCGCTAACAGCCCCCAAACCTCCCCCCCCACCAAACTAACCTTTTCTTTTGGCCAGACGAGTCTTGCCCGTCCAGCCGGCAGGCCCGCCTCGTCGAAATGAGGTGGGCTCACCCCTTCCTAGCCCATCCCGCCGAAGCCTAAGGCCTGATTGGCCCAGGCTCTAGAAGCCTGGACCAATCAGGCCTTAGGCATAGCGGGTCCGCCCATCCCCACTAAGTCTAAGGCTTGATTGGCCCGGGCGTCCTATATAGAATCAGGGCCAGATTGCCCCCATTTGTAGAACCTTCACCGCTTCCAGAACATTTTCTGTAATTGGATGCAAAACCAAAAAATTATTAGGTGACATAATTGCATACGTTAAGTTATGGAACATGCGGACCTCTCAGGATCTGCTTAATGAGTAGGCAGACCAGGATATTACCTAGAGCTGTAACTCTTCAAAGGGTGGCAAAGTCAACTGCAGTCAAAGCAAAACGGGGGTTGTTTGTCCAAACCACTAAAGGGGGTTGGGGGGTTCACCATATAGAGAAAAGAAGGGTCCTGGTGGATGTGAGACACACCTGCTCCAAGACCCTCATTCCCTTCCAAGAAACAATAGAAAAATCCACTTTGCTCAAAAAGCCAATGTCCACAAGCTGTGTGCTTTTTTTAAATAAAAGTCTGACCTTTACTTGGTAAAATCTACATAAGTAAATGGCACACAATTTAAAAACACAAAACAAAGGTAGTTCAAAAGAAAAAATGCAAGAATGAATCTGTACTTAGAGTCTATTATGAAGTCAATAGTTAAACAATGCAAACGGTTCTTCTCTAGCCACTACCTCTTCAAATCTTTCTCTGGTGGGTCCTAGGCTAGGCACCGGGATCCTTTTGCTACTGCCATCATGAAGCATCTTCCAAGTGTAATGGTGCGGGGCTGCATGTCCAAAGATTTGGTGGGTCTATTGCAGGGGCTCGATGGAGTGATTAAATGCTCTCAAATACATAAAAGATGTCTTTCAGTCCAAGGTCCAGCCCTCAGCCAGAGACATCTTTGGTGTCAGTCGACCATTCATTTTTCAACAGGATGGAGCCCCATGCCTAACAGCCAAGAAATGCCTCGCCTGATTTAAACAGAACAAGGTTGAGTTGCTGGACAGGCCAGGAAACAGTCCAGATCTCAACCCCATTGAGAACCATCTTGGCCAGGTTAGAGAGAGCACTAGAGGCAAAGTCACTCTCCAACAAACATGAGCTGATGGCAGCAATATCAATTCCTGGTTCCACATAATATCTATTGATCTCCGAAGACTTGTGGAAAGCATGCTAAGAAGATGTGAGGCAGTAATCAAAGCTAAGAGATATCAAACACACTACTAGTGAGACTGATAAAGTCATTGGATAACTGGACAATTATCATTATTTATTTGGGTAGCTTATTAACAGCATTATTTTTGTGAAATGTGCCAAATATTGAGGTCCTTTTACTAAGGTGCACTATTATATGGACACGTTAGCATTTAGCGCACGCCTTAGTAAAAGAGGGGGATTATGCTGATCTTGCTAAGTGATTAGAGTTTCTGTTATTAGTCAGAAAAGTATGCATTAAATACAATTATGATGTTATAGCCATGTTTTTTTTTTTTTAAAGTGGAATGCCTAAAATGCTAGGGGGCTCATAATAGAAGCGGAAATACATCTAAACACCCACCTTAATCGGCACTTGGACAAAAAGACAGATTGTCCAAGTGCCAATAATCAAACCAGATTTTAGACGTATCTAAAAATGACTTAGGCCTTTTCAGTGTGCTGTACGCTCAGAGTGAAAAGGGGCATTTTTGAAGGAGTGGTTTAGACAGAAGATAGGCGAGATGTGGGCCAACCTAGACTTAGTCATCCTTCAGCGATAATCAAAAGTTTAACGAGACTTCCTAAATGGAACTTATACATTGTGACTTAGGCGATCTAAAAACAGATATAAGTGCCCAGAAGGTATCAAAAGTGAACAGATAACCACTGTAGGCACAAAGTACAGACCCCACACACTGCCCCAGTGATCACTGCCCCCCCACAACACCATAAAATCAGAATAAAAATGTACATACCTGCCTCTGGAACATCAGCACCTGGCATAGCAAAGCCTAGTAGAGCAGCACAGGGGTGGGCTAGTGAACAATAGAGAGGAGGACCCAGGCCCATAAGCCACTCTAACCACTGCATTTATGGTGGAACATGTACACCCCCAAACCCTACTGTACTGCCATATAGGTGCCACCTGCAGCCATGAGGACTATTGGGGTGGTAGACAGGTGGGTCCAGTAGGTTTTGGGAGGGCTCACCATAACCTATAAGGGAGTTATGGTGAGATGTTTATGTGGCACCCTTTTTGTGAAGTTCGCAGCAGTGCCCCACTACTCTGTTGCCATGTCTAGGTGTTCAGTCCATTACTTTGCTGGCCCTCCCATGTCCAAAAGGTCCTTTTCTAGTCATTTTTGACTTGGACAAATTTTTGGACGAGAATGGGGTATAAAGATAGATGACTTAGCGGTCTGGGTGATCAAACAGCTGGACGTAGAATTGCAAGACTCTGGAAAAAAAATAAAATATTTTGGACATATTTTTCAACAATAGACTTTAGACACTGCCGACTTTGGGCGACTAGCAAGGTAGGCCCAAAATGGACTTAGACATTTCTTTCGATTATGCCCCTCCACGTGTTTCCACAATTTTGACCATTAGTGTATTTATCTACGATAATTATCGGAGGCTGCTACAAACCACAGAAAAGACTGCAATTTGCCATTTTGGGCATCAACAGCTGAACTACTTTGATGCTAAACAGATTAAAACTGGTTTAGCATCATTAGTTAAAGGCACAGTGAGTTTTTACTGCAGAACAGATGCAAATGCAAATGGTAACCACATTAGCCTCTCTCTCTTCAGGTTAAAAGTGAGGAACACTTTTTGGGTGCTTTCTTGTCCAGATGAAAGGATCTGGGTGTTTGCATGTGTGTATTTGCAAGTGTGCATGTCATCATTTCAGCTTCTTCCTTATTGGTACAGTATTGAAGTTCACAGTACAGCCTTTCCTGACTTCCCAGGAAAATCTCACCCAGGCGTCATGCTTATCAGGAGCTGGGATCTGAAAAAAAAGGCGCTGGAGGACAATCACATGCTCAAGCCATAGGGAGGTTTGTCAGGCTCTGATTATCTCCAGATGTCTGGAATCATTGCTTCATGGGAGATTTTTTTTGTATTATTTATTTATATATACATATCTTTCTTCGTCTTTCTTGCTCTTTTTTTTTTTTTTTCTTAATGGCCCTTGCACATTGCTGCCAAGAAATGCTTTTCTAAAACCACTGTATACCTCTAAATGATACAAGCTGTCTTTCAAGGAGGAGGATCAGCTTTGCTTTATTTAACACAAAGATAAGTGGGGGTGAGTGCACACTCAGAACTGTTAGAATGTACACGATTGCAATTAGGGAGGGGGGTATAAAATTCTGATATGCCGTCATCTTGGTCCACATCTTAAATGTTTCCTTTCCTATTATTTTGCTGGAGAAAACATTCCTTTCTTGATTGCTAGCACATGTAATAGCGCTGGCCTCAGCTGCATGGCCTTCTGTTCAGCTTTCCCATGCGCAGCACTTTGGTCTATCAATGACTGTCTTCCATTCTTGTGCCTGTGTGGAGAAAGCACCTTTGGCCCACTGTTTTAACCCACTTGGCACTGCATTCTCCTTAAGAGCAGGTGAAAAAGGTCACCTCTTTGGTGCTACATGGCAATTTAGAATCCTGGGTCAAGTCAAGAATTTCTAGTTTACATATGAAAAGTTGCCAGTCTCCATTCTTGCTATTTGCTTGAGCAAATAGTGTTGGTCTAGTACATTTTTTTTATTATTATTTGCCACGCGTTTTATGAGAGTTGTATGATTTTTTTATGTTCAAAATATTTTTATTGATTTCATAGATATAAAATAGAAAGTAGACAACAAAAGGCTTCAGAGGAAGCCCAACAAGAAAAACCAAGTGACAGCTCCTTTCAGTACATCATATCACAATAAGATATATGATCGATATTAAAAAATAGAAGCAACAAATAATAATGATAAAACTAATACTAATACAGTCTTCTGGTCATAGTACATTGCAAGATAGATAAATAGGATGGCAGGACCATGAATTAAGAATATTATCATAATGTAGTCGAGTATGTAAAGCCATATAGAATACAAAAGCTTAGTAGAATCTGGTATTATAAATGGAGAGAGGGTCACAATGATTCCTGAGATACATCAGATAAGTAACACCAATGAAAAGTGTGAAAAAGTAAAACAAATAGATGAGTGATGTTATAATAATAAATGATCTCATAAGTAATATTTCAAAGGTCTTGAGAAGAATGGTCTATTAGTATCGACCATATTTTATCATAAGTGGATAGTGACTTAGAGCGTTCTGCCATATGTCTCTCATATTTCGCATGAAGGCATACTGAATTCCACCAATGAGTGAGGCTGAGGTTAGAGAAATCTTTCCAATTTTGTAAAATTAATTGGAGAGCTATAAATAACAAAAGGGTCAAAAGACGATCATGATACAAAGATAAAGGTGAGAACAGTGCCAAGGATCCCAGAAGTAAGACATCCAATGTGAAGGGGTCATTAATAATAAAAAGTTTGGTAATCACATTCCAGATAGAGGACCAAAAAATCTGTAAATGGGGACAATCAAATAACATATGTCGTAGGGAGCCTTCGGAGGATTTACAGGTCTAACAGGAGCTATCAGTGGATCTCTTAATTTTGTCTGTTTTGGACGGGAGTTGTATGATTTTTATTAACATCTCCTTCCAAATCCTCTCTTCAATTGCACGCCTGCTTCACATGTGATATCAAAAAAACTGAAAAATGAGAGAATAATAAATATCACTAAATTCTCAAAAAATTCAAAATATCCCAAGAGAATTCACATAAATTAGATACATTAGATCACAGGTGTCAAAGTCGGTCCTCGAGGGCCGGAATCCAGTCGGGTTTTCAGGATTTCCCCAATGAATCTGCATGAGATCTATGTGCGTGCACTGCTTTCAATGCATATTCATTGGGGAAATCCTGAAAACCCGACTGGATTACGGCCCTTGAGGAGGGACTTTGACACCCCTGCATTAGATAAATAAATAGATATGTACTCAGTGACGTGAACAAGCATAAATGCAGCTGGAAGGCTGAAAAGATGTTCAACTTCTCACATCATAGCACAAGCCCTCCCTACCTCCAAAATTACATGAGAATTTTTTAAAACATCAAAAAGATAACAATTTGCTTATCTCGACCAGTCTTGACAATGCTGTAATGTTCCAATCAGGGAGGCGTTGAAATCTTAAAATGACATGACGAACTTCACCAGCTGATAAAACAATTAGTGATGTGTTCCCTTATACCCAAAAGTCCATGACAGAATCCAAAATCAAAAAGTGAAGTTAAAAATACCAATGTCTATACAAAAACGTCCAAATTTCAAATAATCCATCAATGTGCAAACAACGCAAACTTTGTTCTGGATCCTCGATACAGATCGTGTTTCAAGGGGCTCTTTATCAAGAGGAAGAAAGCGCGGGTCAGAGAACAAAGGCCAAACACTCACATACTCCACAGTATATTTTTCGGCGAGTGCGCACTAATCTTGTGTGTGCGCTTAAAACGTTAGTGCACTTTTGCAAAAGGAGTCCTTAGGCACCCAAATGATATTTTCTTGAGTAAGTGTACACGTAGAGGGCCATTTTTGAAAAGGATGTCTAAGTCCTGGCCAAAACCCAAAGAGTAGCAACATTCCAGCATCTCAAATAGCAAGATTCCGGAACCCCAATGAGAGCAACATTCCAGAGCTGAGATTGTGATGGCATAATGCCTCATTCCACAAAGCCTTAGAGCCAACCTCATCAGTGATGTTACAATGGCTTAATTGTCCTATACTTGGATCACATAAGAACATAAGAATAGTCTTACTGGTCAGCCCAATGATCCATCAAGCCCAGTAGCCCGTTCTCACAGTGGCCAATCCAGGTCACTAGTACCTGGCCAAAACCCAAAGAGTAGCAACATTCCATGCTACCGACCCAGGGTAAGCAGAGGTTATGACCATCTCTAAGGTCCAAAACACTATTACCTGCTAGGTGCACTTGTCCTTGAATAAAAGTATGCATTTGGCTGCTATACACCATAGAACCAACATAATGATAATAATAACTTCATTTTTATATACTGCAATACCACAAGCAGTTCAGAGTGGTTTACAGAGGAAGAGAATGTATACAGGCAGCGATATTACAAAAAAACTTTTAAATTACATTAACATATTAAGATTAGTCAAATTTATCTGGAAGCATTTTAAAGATACATCAAGGCAGGGATGGAGTCAGAGAAATTTATCAAAGAGATAGGTTTTAATTGACTTCCTGAAAGTTTGATAGGAAAGTGTGTTTGAAATAAAGTTGGTTAAACATTTATTCCATTTGCCTGCTTGGAATGATAATGTGCTGATGGACCTTTACCTTCTTGCATCTGCTTTCTGAGGTCTGCTAGAAAAGCCTGTCTTGTCCTCCTGAGGACACTGTATTTGGCCTATGTCCATTACGCCTGCTATTCTAAAGAAAAGCTAGGCCACGTTTGGCAACCTTCAATGTAGTAGAACAAAATATCCGTGGGTCACCCATGTGTAATACGAGACACTGGATCAATGCAGTGACATATTTCTGCTCTCCAAAACTGATTCTGCACTTTGAGAAAGGAGTCTTACAGAGACACATACTATAGGTGAGCCTTTACACATGGCAAATGTTAAATGAAAAACAGTTTATCCCTTTCCTAATGCAGAGAGTCTGCTCAAAAGAAATTACAATCTAGTCAAGACAGACAAACTGGACAAGAAGGTGCATCTATACCTGGTGCTCCGGTGTGGGAATTACAGAGGGAATGATAAGACAAATATTGGTACTTAGAAGATGGGTTGGAATTTGGAATTGAAAGCAGCTTCAAAGATGTGGGATTTGTGTCTGGATCTGAATACTGCCAGAGACGGAGCTTGACCTATTGAGTCAGGCAGTTTGTTCCAGGCATATGGTGCAGCAAAGAAGAAAGGACAGAGTCTGAAGTTGGATGTAGAGGAGAAGGGTACAGATAAGAGAGACTAATCCGATGAGAGGAGTGCCTGGGAGAGGTTGGGGAGTGTTGGGAAAGTTGAGAGAGAAGAGGAGCTGTAGAGCGAATACACTTGTAGGTCATTAGGAGGAGTTTGAACTGTATGTAGAAATGGAGAGGGGTCATGTAGGGTTCTCCTGTGAAGTGCTAGCAGTGACAATATATTTATTTATTTATTTGTTCACTAGTCTTTAAGCCTGTTACATTAACGGGTGCTAGAATAGATGTGTGTATCTGTCTTTCTTTCTTTCTTTCTCTCTCTCTTTGGCCGCTTTCTGTCTGTCTGTCTTTCTTTCTGTCTCTCTCTTTCCTCGGCTGTCCACCACTCCTTCCTGCCTCTTCTTTAAAGCAGCCTGCTGAGGATCCCTGCCGGCTGTAGCGAACCGCGCAGGCTGCTCTGCACCTTGGTGGCATGTTCCCTCTGACGCGATTGCGGCCTGCAAGGTTTGCTACAGCCAGCCGCAAACCTCAGCAGGCTGCTTTGAAGAGGAGCAGTGGCATCGGCAGCAGTTGGTGAGTGAGGGCGGGAGGGGAGAGATGCCGGCGTATTCCCTGCCTCTGTGTTCGAAAATGGAATTCGACACGGAGAGACACAGCATGGCGGCAGCGATCACAAAACCCTAAATGTGCATGCGCACTTAGAGTTTTATTATAGAAGATTTTTATAGCCCGTCCTCCAAGGGAGCCCAGAACGGGTTACAAGGATACATACACAAAGTTATTAGGAACAGAGATAACAGTTAATAACATGTTACATAATGAAATCACAATGAAAGAAAAGAAAAAAATGGAATGGGAAGGAAAGAAAATATAATAAAATTAAAAGAAAGCTAAAAGAAAAAAAGATCAATGTAAGGCAGGCAGGCAGTAGGTGATCCCTCGTTAGCATAAACCACCAATGCAGAAGGAGGAGTCAAGCAGACATTGAAGTCTGCCGTCAAAATCACTGCTGGAGGAGGGACATCTTTGATTGCTAGCAATGGCGTGCGGTGAAGGCTTTCAGGGGTTTCAGTAAATCCCCAGTTCTACAGCCTACCTTTTTTTTGGTTGGTTTGTTTACTTTTTGCTTGATGCAGTTTGCTTTGTTGAGTAGACAGCCTGCTCAACCAGTCAAACTGCATTACACAAAAAGTAAAGAAACAAACAAAAAAGAAAAAGCAAGGCTCTTGGGCTGGAGATTCTCTGAACCCCCCTGAAGGCACTGACAGTCCTGATCTGAATTTGATTGGCTGAGCAGCATCTGCCTGTTATCTGCTCAACCAATAAAATTCAGAGCAGTGCCATCAGGGCCTTTAGGGGATGGGGTGAATCTCCTGAAGGCCCTGATGGCACGCCACTGGTTGCTAGATAGAAAGATGAGACTTGTTTTGGTGGAAACTTCACTGAGATATAAAACCCTATCGTTCATTTCAAATTCTTGTCTTTGACTCCCTGGTTCTCCAACTGAATGATCTAATAAGAATGGCTAAGAAGTAAAGGAAAAGCTGGGCATACTTGTGTATTTCCAAGAGGGTGACCAGGACCACCAATCACCTATACAGGTTCCTGGAACAGCTCCTGAGGCTGAATAAACAAGAGCCACATACAAGCCTCCTGAGGACCATCACACTTCCTACTAGGATCAAAACACCTAAGCCTTGGAACCTCAGAACCCCTGAGTCTTCCAGCACATCTAGCTACAAAGATTGTAAGTGACAACTTATTTAAAATATACTTTTATTACTGACTGCACTGTTGTTAAGGAGAGGATATGAGAGTAAAGCTATATTACTGGGATTAAGCATCGAAAATTAGACTGATGAAGAGTTTTTGGCGAATTAGCATTCTCATTGGAACTGCCTTGAGAATTTCACCTCTGATGGTCCTGATATGAATTCATAGAAATCTTACCTGGATATGTAAATATTGGGTCATAGATATTATCCTCCCCCCCACCCCTTCAAGCTGTATTAGGGTTTTTTTTATCGCAAGCCGCTGTGATAAAAACTCTGATGCTCACAGAATTCCTATAAGCATCGGAGCTTTTACCATAGCAGCCGGCAATTTTTAAAAACCCTAACGCAGCTTGATGAAAGGAAGCGTATGTGCACTTTCCATGTAGTTTAGGATATCTATATATACATATCCTATGCTTCTGAATGTCATGCATAATTTTTTTTCGAGTGTGTACACATGGATTGCACATTTGGTGGTCAATGCCAAAAGCTCCCTCCCCAAACTCTAAAACCCTCTCCACCCGCCTCAAAAAGGAGAAAGGTAGGAGCAAATTCCTCTTGCTCCTGCCTCAGTCCTGCTGTCATTCAAAATAGCAGTGTCTAACCCCTAGAAATATATCTCAACATAATGCTAGAGATCAATTCCACCAAATGAGATAATGTTTGCCTAATGTAAGCCTAATAGATCCTTACGATCTGAAAATCAAAGGCTATTAAATCCAATAGTGCAGAGAAATTATGCAGATACTAGAGCGATGATGTTCTATATTGCTGGTGTTAAGAAGTGGAATGCTCTGGTGGGCCAATTGTGCCTGTGTGTAAACCAGTTTCAATTTAAGAAACAATTAAAAACTTGTTTGTTACTGCATTTCTGTGAATTGTTGGTCGGCATTTGAAGAGAAGAAACTGTTTTAACTACATCTATTACTGTATTCTTGAGATTTATTAGCTGATATTTGAAGGGACGAAATTGTTTAATTATGCAGATTTTAGTTTGTCTCTTATTTTATGTATGTTTTTATTTTTATTTTATTTTTAATTTCTTTATTCATTTTAAAAGCCATAAGTAAGTGCAAAATAAAATACAATCATATAATTCTATAAAAGCACTTAAATACAATTCCAATTATAATCTATGACAAAAAGATTATCACCCCTCCCCCCATAATTATATTGTATGTTTTTATTGATGTAAACCTTTTAGTTTTTTTGTAAATGGTATAAAAAAGTTATAAATAAATAAATAATTTGATAGACAGACCCCCCCACTAGCAGATCATACCACATTGCTAGAGGTCAGTTTACAAAATAAGGCAATGCTTATTGTCTTATTTGGTGGAGTGACCCCCCAGTGGTGTGTTAGGATACAGCACTAGGGTTCGGGCACTTCTACTCTGAATGGTGGTGATGCTGGAGACAGGAGTGAATGGGCATCACTTTTGCCTCTTCTCTTTCTGAAGTGGATGAGAAGGGTCTGGCAGTCTGGTAAGGGGAGGGGGATCCACTAGACTACTGGGGATTTATATTTTATGTCTGGAACTGGAGGAATCAGAGCACGAACAGAGAAGGAGGGATAGAGAGAAGGGGTTCAATATACTGTAAGGGCTTTCTTATGAGTCAAGGGCAGGGGGATAGGTTGGGGCAGGGAAAAAGAAGTCCACTAGATCACCGAGGATTTTTGGAAATCTGAGGCGAGCTATCACACTTTATCTTAGACGACCCTCAGAGCTTGGTGCAGCAAAAAGCAAGGTGGCTGTATGCTACCTCCGACTTGGCTTTACAGCTCTGCTGTTGTGCTCAGCCTGTCAGCCTTCTATGTATATTTCTACATCAGTGTTCTTCAACCGCCGGTCCGCAAAAATTTCCTGCCGGTCCGTGAAGGATCAGCTGGGAAAAAAGGCGGCTTACTTACTTCGCGGACTACTTAGGCTAACATTTCCAGGCAGCGCCGGGGCTGCTAAAGGGGAGTTCGCGTGAACCTGGCATGGAAAATTGCTTTAAAAAAATTATTTGGAGACTCCTAATAGGAAAAGTTTAGTAGTGGCATTTGAGTCTACACCAGTGTTCTTCAACCGCCGGTGCGCGGACCGGTGCCGGTCCACAAAATAATTCTTTTATTTCTGCCGGTCCATAGGTATAAAAAGGTTGAAGAACACTGTTCTACGCCATTGCAGTTGAACTAATTAACCACATTTTCATAAGGAACTCAGCTCTAATGTAAGGCTTTTCACAAGGTTAGCTGCCAGGTAAAACCTCTTTCTGCATTGTGCAAAATTGTGCGCCCAAGCCCAAGCTAACCCTGTGCAAGACCTTCCCACACTTTTCTGCATCGAGCCCTTGGTGTTTCATCTGCCTATGCATGTATTTTCATATTTGTATGTGCTTCCAGCTCTAGTGAAGATTTATGTCTTGAAGATGTATTCCCTTTCAATTTAATCATCCCACTGATATTGACGTCTGTGTTACTTGGATGCACAGTGGTGGAAGTGACTGAGCGTAAAGAGCTTTCAAATGCTGCAAACCTTAACCTATCTAGATGAAAAAGGAGGGTGAGAGAGGATTCCCTTTCAATCAGCTTGCCTGTGCTGATTACACAATTGTATTCTGGCATTTTCTTTAGTACTGTTGCTTTAAGGCTTTCCACAAGAATTAAAAATAACCAGCAATTGTAGGGTAAAGGCCTTAGTGTCTGCAGTCCAGGAGGACAGTCAGATTAGTCAATAACAGAACTTTCTCTCTATGGTGCCTAATGATTTGCAGACAAAGTTCTAGACGAGATGAACTGCAAAAACCTACATCTCTTACAGCTAGAGCTTGTCATTTTCGTTAAGCATTGTCATTTTCGTTAAGAGCTTCTCGATCAGTCTTAAAGCAGCAGCCCCCTCACATTTGCATAATTAAAGGGGGCAGCAACTAGCGCAAATAAAACCATGTAGTTTTTGAAGCTGGTATTAAACATGGGCTGGAAACTTCCGAGATCCTTTTTTTCTGCTTGATTCACTGCTGCTCTTACAAACTTCAGAAAAAGAGAGAGGACTTCTGTACTCAGCGTTATCAGAAATCTGTGTTAGCACTCCTCTGGTATATCTGAAGCAGGACAATTAAGAAAGTGTGTTGTGCACCTCTCATTTAAACAGTCGTTAAAAAGTGTTAGAAACTAAAATGTATTCAGACAAAACATGCAAAAAGATATAAAGGCCACAAACAAGACCAAAAGAAGGAGCCACCATGGCCAGCCTGCATTAAGTAACAAGAACTTTTGACCAAGCATCTGAGCAGAGGCACTTTCAAAGCCTCGGTGAGGTGCTCTATGACCCCCATCATGACTGAAGTATTGAAGGACGTTCCCTTACACAAGTTTTTGAAGCATTTTTTCCATGTGGCAGCGCTGGACGCATCTAGCATAATTCAAGTTAATATATAGAATAAAAACAAACAAAGGAAATAAGGTAATATACACATTCTATAATGAGCTTTTGAAGGTAATCCTTCTTCAGATCAGAAATTTCTGTTCTGAAGAAGGATTACCTTCAAAAGTTCATTATAAAATGCATTGAGTTAGTCCAATAAAAAAAAAAATGTATTATCTTTATTCCTTAGTTTTATTTCTATATATTACCTTGGAAAGTGGACTAACACCATCGCCACCAAGCCATTTCACTCAGCATAATTCAAGAAACAAATGGCCAATGAAGATTTTGTCCAGTGATGACACAGCCACATTGATCTGATGTTTCATCAAACTTATGCGCACAGAAAGAACACATATGGCTGTGCGGTACAACTTACTGCAGCCCGTGCTAGGTAGGTCACATACACACACCTGCATGCACATGCAAGTACGCCACCGTGTACCCTAGAAAGAACTCTCAACAGGAAAGGATCTCCATTCTGGCAGAAGTGTGCTCTGGCATGTTTCTGGTATGGTGCCAAATTATGTGCTTCTGTTTTGTGGCTTTCAAATCTGGATTAGACAGATGCAGAGGTATGTACTCCTCAGCAAGTAGCGACAACGGTCTAGTTTGAATTTTGTAATTTAAGCTCTTCCTCCGCCTTTCTCGGCGAAGGGAAGAATTAGCAACAACTTGTTTAAGCTCTATCTTTACATCCTTTTATCATCCGTTCTTGCTAATTTGCCACAGCCACAGGGTGTTTAGACATTCTCGCTACACTGCACTTTAAGTCTAAAGTTGGTTTGCAAACAAAGCAATGCCAGACGTTGAAAGCAAGGCCCCTGGTTTTTGTTTTTTCAGACTGTTCTCTAAATTCACTGCGCCGTGTCCCCACGTTCCCTTTTGGCACTCACACGTATCATGTGATTTTTGTTTCCAGTCAACATTGAGAAACAAGGACTATACTGAAGAAAAGAACATCTGTGCATCTGGAATTTCAGTGTTTCCCCTACTTAGAAAGATCCCAAGAATAGAATGAGCAAGAAAACATGCTGTGGGTCATCATGTTTGTCTGAGCTGATGTGCACTCATGGAACAGAGATCGCGGGAATCCCCCCTAACCCATGGGACTCCCACGGGGAACCCCCTCTGGCCCACGGGACTACCACGGGGACCCCCCCTCTAGCCAACGGGACTCCCACGGGGATGGAAGGCTTTGGAAGCAGGGTTCGTCCATATAATATAATGGACACATCAGCCTTAGTAAAAGAGGGGGTTAATAAGTTAATTATCTGAACAGAAAACAAAAAAAGGGTTCCACCAAAGAGATTCCACAAGGAAAATAGCAGCACAAACACAAAAGAAACTGTGGAATTGATGATCCTGTTAGAAGTAATTGCTGCTTTTTATGGGGACGGGTGGGGATGGAGGTAATTCCTTGCGGAGATGGGTGGGGACGGAGAGGATCCTGGCGGGGATGGGTGGGATTTCTGTCCCCGCGCAACTCTCCACTGGGTACCTGTTATCCCTCTATCCCTTTTTCCATGAACACAAAGGTCTGTAAATTGGCATCTCATTTTTAGGTGGCACATGAGATGTCAAAAAATCAACCAAACAGATACTTTATTAATACAAATGGTAAAAAAAATCACATAAGGTCTATAAAGTCTATGACATAATGTCCATCTTGGTAAAAGGATCTCTAGAGTATCCCAAATCTATAACAAAAGGTCAATCTTAGTAAAAAGATCTCCTAGATTGTCCCAACTGGGATCCCAGTTTCAGCAGGGGATGAGAAACACTGCCGTAGATGATTAAAACACAAATAGTCAAGCGATAGATCACAAGTAGTCAAGCTTTTGTCTCTGAAGACTGTGTCCCGTGCTCAGACAGTTTATACATCTACTGCTTGACTACTTGTGTTTTAATCATCTATGACAGTGTTTCTCATCCCCTGAAGAAGGCTTCTATGGTTGCTGAATCTGGGATCCTAGTTGGGACAATATAGGAGATCTTTTTACTAAGATTGACCTTTTGTTATAGACTTGGGAGTCTAAGAGATCCTTTTACATTATGCCATACACTTTATAGACCTTATGTGATTTTTCTTTTTACCATTTGCATTAATAAAGTAACTGTTTGGTTGATTTTTTTACATCACATTTGCCTCCTTTCGTTTGGTTGCTTTGCTATATTTTGAGACAAATTTCTTCTTTCTCCTTCTTATTTATCTCATTTTAGGTGTCATAAAGGGGCATGCCTAGTGCCAGTTCTAGAACAATTTAAAGGCACACCTAAGCTATTATATGAGAAGCCACATTGGTGCATCAATGGCTGGTGTATATGGGCTTGCCTAAGTACACCATGCAATCAGATTGGTTCAAGGGACAGTGACGCCCTGAGCCAACTTGCTTGGTGGCATCCCCATCACTGGTGGCAGCAGCAGCATGACGGGTTGCATTTGACCAGTCCCTGGGTCTTCTCTTTGCTGCATCCTGCCCACAGGAAATTGTATCAGAGGAGGTAGGGTGTGGCAGAGGGAAGACCCAGCGGCTGGCTAGAGGCAGCCTGTCATGTCATGCCATTGCTGGCAACCAACATAAACTTTACAGGATAGCAGGTGAATGGGAAAGGTGAGGGATCAGTGTCTGACTTATGAGGAGGTGGAAGAGAATAAGAAAAGGGGAAAGAGCAGACCCCGGGGGAGGAGGGGGGAAGGGAGAGAAAGCTTCATCTGTAGACCATGAGGTCAAAGGCTGGGTATCTTGGTGCCCTTAATCTCCAGTGCCCTGAGCCAGAGCCTCACCTGGTCCACTGGTTAAGCTGACACAACTGATAATATTATATAAGTTGGCAGAATTACTTGGTAAATGCCTATGATATGCCTATTCTTCATTTATATCATATGTGACAGTTAAATCCTAAGAGGCTTATTTTCAAAAAAGATAGACGTCCAAAAGACAGCATAAACCAGCGCTTGGACGTCTTACAAGACAAAACATCTGGATGTCTAGCAGGACTTCTAACCCACTGTGCATCCAGAGTAGAAATGGGTATGTTGGGAGGCGGGGAATGGGTGGGATTTGTGCAGGCTTACAATTGGACATTCTGCGGCTATAATCAAACCTTTCCCTAGCTGTCCTAGACGGAACTTTAGACCTGTTTGAGAAGTGCCTAAATGCCAAAAGGGTAACCAAACTGACCAGATGACCACTGCAGGAATTAAGTAATAACCCACACACATTCCCCCAGTGGTCATTGACCCCCCTCCCACCCCCCAAATTTTGAATAAAACAGTACATACCTGGCTTTTACAACAAAGTACTTGATATGGGAAAGCCTAGTAGAGCATCACATAAGTGTCTTAAGTAGTCATGTGGGTAGGCTGGTGAACCTTAGTGAGGAAGAGCCAGGCCCATAATCCACTCTAAACTACTACACTTATGGTGAACAGTGTGAACCCACCAAAACCCATCAAAACCCTGCAATACTGCTGTATAGGTGCCACCTACATACATAAGGGCTATTGGGGTGGTGGACAGGTGGGTATGTTAGGTTTTAGGGGAGTTTTGCAGGGCTCACCATACATTAGAAGGGGTTATGGTGAGATGTACTTCTGGCACTGTTTATGTGACATTTACAGCAGTGCCTTCTAGTGTGGACCAATGTTCTGTTGGCATATCAGTGTGGATAAGAAACCAGTGAGACCCCTGACACAGACTTATTGTTACGTCGAAACACAATACTGTGTTGGGTACTTATTACTCTTGAACTTTTAACCCTCTGCTTCTTGTGGAAAACTTCTTGTCCAGTCCCGCTGGTTTCTTCGTCCTTACTATATTTGTGGGCCTTCCTTTTGGTGGACTTTTTTGTGTAACTTTGGCATGTCTGTGTGGCCAGTCCCTTAGAAGACTGGCCTCTCCCACGTCCAAATGGCCTTCATTTTGATGTTTTCAACTTAAGATGGTTTTGTAATCGAAAATGGAATTTAAAGTTGGATGTCCTGGTGGACAATATGTCCAACTTGACGATTAAAAAAAAAAAAAAATTGGGGACATACCAACATTTTTGAAAATGAACACTTCTGGAAGTCCAATTTTGGACATCTAGTGGGAAACGTCCAAAGTCAGACTTAGACACACTATCAAAAATGCCCCTCCGTGGGATTTAGCTGCAATGTTGATAGAATAGCATCAAGAAGTTATGCATGAAATTGTCAATTATTTGATGCCAATTATAGAAGCACTCTATAAACTAATTTTAAGCACCAGCTTATAGAATTGCCTTTAAATTCTTCTTTTGCACCATGCTTTAAAGTGCAGTTTATAGGGCTTCCCAAGGATGGTTCATCTTAAATAGTACTAACAGTTGTTCTGGTGTTTTCCCAAGTGTCAGGTATTTCATTCTAATCTAAGCCTACTGAAAATGCAGGCACGGTTGGCATGCCTACTATAAATCTTCTATAAAAATGTCAAACTGGTTCAATCCATTCACCGTTGCAGACATTTTGGGGGTCTGCTGATAGTCAGAAATAGCAGGAAGGTCATGTAGGAAAAAAAAGTGCGGGTATCAGGAGTCTTAAAGAGAGGGTGGGGGGAAGGGGATTAGAGCATTGACAGTGGCCCTTTGTTAATTGAGTCCCATGTGTGAAAGCTGCAGAAAGATTAGTTTGTACAGCTGCTGGTGTCTGTCATAACACTGCTAACAAGGTACACATGTTAAATTTGAGACTTTCCTTTCGGATAAACAGGAGCTAACTGCCCACATTCTGTTCCCTAAATTGCAAATGGCCAGTGAAGTTAGTTAATAAGGCAATAGCAACATACAGCATAGTCAGGAAGAACACATGGGTTCAAGTCCAGGACTCGTTACCGACTCAAGACAACTAGGTATAGCCCAAAACCAATTGCTTGGCAAATCCTTGAGCAGGATATGCTGCAGTTGCTCGATAGTGACACCTGCTGGTTTACTTAAGAGCAAATGTTTCAAGGTCCTCCTCACCCTCCCCAGACTGAGGATTAATATTGTGATGGCTGGGCTGGAACAGAGTGGATTTAAAATAGAGGAAAATGGTACAATTGCAAATAAAGAGCCAGGAGGAGAGGGGGTATGTTAGTGGTTAGATAAGCAGGTTGGGAAGCTGAGGTTCGGATCCCACATCTTTCACTGACACTCTTCGTGACCTCAGACAACTAACTTCAATTTCCATTGCCTCAACTACAAATAACTCATGTAACTCACCTTAAGCTCTGATTTGGAAAATCCAAATAATACATCTAATAAGGAACAAGAAAAGAAATCCAATCCTTGCAGGATTGCCATTTATCAAGAAATTTACTGAGAGAATCCTGAATCCTGATGGAAAATGTTGGATGGGAGAGGGAGTTTTATTTTTGTATTGATACTGACTGATTATAAGTGCTTATTTGATTATTATTATTATTATTTGTATATATATTGTATTGCACTTTTTGTTGGCTTTGTAAACTAAATAAAGATTAAAAAAAAAAGAAAGAAAGAAATTTACTGAGAAGCTTGATTTGATGTGATGTCTTTACTGACAGGGGCCTGTGCATCCAGAAAATGGCACCTGGGCTCAGGACTCTCTCTCATGCCATGACCTAAAGCTCTGCAAGACTGCAGCACTTGGGAGTCAGGAGCTAAGTTTTGGTTGCTCTATATGCAATTTCAGTTCTCTCCATCCACATGCCTCTCCATCTTAGGCTTTCTATGATTCTAAGAAAGTACAGGACTGTGGAAACATAGAAACATAGAGTATGACGGCAGAAAAGGGCCGGCGGCACAACAAGTCTGCCCACTCAAGAACCCTCCCTCCCTCGAGAATCCATCTTTTAAGCATTCCTCTGGAGCGACCCCACCAGACGGTCCCATCGTCCCTTGAAGTCGAGCGTGGTACTGGCCTCGATTACCTGACGTGGAAGACCATTCCATCGATCAATTACCCTTTCGGTGAAGAAGTACTTCCTGGTGTCCCCATGAAATCTCCCCCCCCCCCTGAGTTTTAGTGGGTGCCCTCTTGTCGCCGTGGGACCCGTAGGATAAAAGATTTCTTCCTCCACCCGTGACGTATTTGAATGTTTCAATCATGTCCCCCCTTTCTCTGCGCTCTTCGAGAGAATATAAGCGCAGCCTATTCAGACGTTCTTCGTATGGGAGATCCTTGAGTCCTGAAACCATCCTACTGGCCATTTGCTGGATCGACTCCTTTCTTTTCACATCCTTTTGATAATGTGGCCTCCAAAACTGAACACAGTACTCCAGGTGAGGTCCCACCATGGATCTGTACAACGGCAGAGTAGATCTTGCAGCGGCACTCACCAATGGAAACATAGACTGAGAAACTGTACATACCTCTGTGGCTGGGTTTGCAATTGGTGATGGTTGGTCTGAGCTAGAGAATGACACGGTGACAAAATTCATCACCGTTCCCATCCCCGCAGATAACCGCGGGAAATAACCCCATGTCTTTTTCTAGTGTCTATTTCAACCTCGGTCCTTCTACACCAGCATTCTTCAAAGCAAAGCTTGCGGGTCAGTGGTTGTGGCCATTCATACTCTGATTCTTCCCTCTCTCCTTAAAGAATGACATGAAGATAGTTTCCCGCGGTTATCCGCGGGGACGGGAACGGTGATGCATTTTGTCACCGTGTCATTCTCTAGTCTGAGCCTAGCCAATAAGCCAAGTCAACACATAGTGTGGGGAAGGGGCCTACCGGACACCATCCAGGAATAACCTGTTTTGGGAGTCCTTTGCCTGAAACACAGCCTTGAACGCTCCTGAGGTAGGTAGAGGTAACCTTACAGTTAAGGTTAGCAGACATCTGGAATTCCCCAGACACGTCCTCCTTTCTGAGGGGGTACCGGACGGTTTTTCTACACCTGGCACTTTGTCCAGGTTTTGAAAAACTTTCCAGGTGGCGGTGACGTCGGGACGGCTTCTGCGCTGGTGCGGACGCAACATGGTGACATCACGCAAGTGTGCGACATCATCACGTCACAACTGCGCATGCACAGGCGATGAGGGTTGAAGGGGCCGGAGGCAGAAAGGAGCGTGACTCGGGCGGAACGGGGTGGGCCTGAGGGCATGGTTCCGGATTTTCATTCACGAAAATCTGGTAACCCTACTTAGAGTGCATAAAGAGCTGAACCCAAGCAGAGAAAGTCCAGCTGTGCACAGTACAATGAAGGGGGGGGTCAAAGGTCATGGATTTGATATACCATCTTTCTGCGGTACAACCAGAGCAGTTTACTTTGATTATCAGCAGGTACTTTCTCTGTTCTTAGTGGGCTCACAATCTAAGTCTTGTACCTGGGGCAATGGAGGGTTAAGTGACTTGCCCAGGGTCACAAAGAGCTGCAGTGGGAAATCAACCTAGTTATCCAGGTTCTCAGCCCATTGAACAAATTAGAGAATGACACATTGACAAAATTCATCACTGTTCCCTTCCCCACGGATAACCGCGGGAAATAATCCCATGTCATTTTCTAGTGTCTATTTCAACCTCGGTCCTTCTACACCAGCATTCTTCAAAGCAAAGCTTGTGGGTCAGTGGTTGTGGCCATTCATACTCTGATTCTTATGTGAGCCAAGGATAATTAAGCCATTGAGATATCACTGATGTGATTGGCTCTTAGGCACTGGTGGAATGAGGCATTATGACATCACAATATCTGCTCTGGATACCAGAGACTATCATTCTGTAGTGTCTATCTCAACTTCAATCCTTCTACACCAGCATTCTTCAAAGCAAAGCTTGTGTGTCAGTGGTTGTGGCCATTCATACTCTGATTCTTCCCTCTCTCCTTAAAGAATGACATGAAGATGGTTTCCCGCAGTTATCCGCGGGGACGGGAATGGTGATGAATTTTGTCACCGTGTCATTCTCTAGAACAAATCATTAGATGTCTCCTCATAAAATCTAAGCTACCTTTAAAGATCATGCAATCTTTCAGTAAAAGAGGCTTTTCATAAGTTGGCAACCTGGGGTCCATGGCCAATCACAGGTTTGGGACAGGTAGTCAATGGCCTAGAAGTATGACGTTAAGAACAACGGGCAGTGACCAGGCATTTGAGAAGGCTGGGCTTTGTGGTTAGAGCTGGGGGAGGGGGGGTGTAGAAGGAGAGTGAGTAAACATAGGCATCTTCTCTCTAGCACGTGTCACTGCTTTAAAAAGCCTTGTTAGTTGAATCTTTAACTCCCCACCAGGCAGCCTTCCAGCCCTGTTCTCCTGCCCTCAGGCAAGGAGCCAGAACTCCAATCCAACTTTTTTTTTTTTTTTCCAAAGACAGGAATAAGTTTGTCTCTAATTAAGCAATTCAGAATTTGTATATTTCTGTCCAGATGTTTATTAGGCTTGGCCGGATTTTGATTAAGGCTGTTCAGAAGGGAGCAGTTCTGCTCTGTTACACTTTATGACAACGTAACTTTTCTTGGTGGGTTTTTTTTTTTTTTCCTCCAAACATTGACAGAGTTGAAATGGCTTTGGTTAAAAGAGAAACTTCAAGACTAATAAAATAAAAGGCAAAGGTCATTCTTACCTCTTGAATTAAAAGAAAAAGCTGTAACATCCACCGAGAAGTCTGAAGCTGGTGTGGGAGAGGAAGGGAGACACCTGCAGAAAAGACCTGTGGTAAGGACGTACATTTCCTGTGTATTGTCCCTCTCAGATGAACCAGAAGTGCATAGGAAATACCTTGGCATTTTGGAGCTCAGATGGATTGGGGTTTCAGACTCCTCTGAGGTAGAATTTAGATAAGGACTGTATTGGGTACCTTTCTTCAATTTCCCCTAATAATTGTCTCCCCCTGACCCTTCTGTAGCATCTCATTGATTCATGGAAAGGACACAGAAGGCGTCTCCAGAATCATACGCTTCAATGCCTCTCATGTGTCTGAGGTGTACACATTTCAGTTCCTAAAAATCCTCCAAAATTATCCAATCCATACAGCAACATTTCCAGAGCAAGACTGTGGATAATATAACATATACTTAACATAAAAATCCACTTGTATACCGCTATACCTTTCAAGTTTCAAATTTATTTAAATCTTGATATACCGCTTTTATAGTCAAAGCGGTTTCCAATTAATACAAAGTTTTAAAAAGATTTTTAAAAAATAAAATAAAGGGAACAAATTCACAATTATCATACGGACACAACACGATACAGATAGGCAAATGGGGAGGATACATTGCATAAAATTTAAAAAAAAAGGGGGAGGTAAAAAAACAAAATGAATCATTAATGTAAGGCCTGATGTCTGAGATTTTGAATTAAAAAAATTGAGTATAAATCTGAAAAGCATCTCTGAAAAGAAATGTTTTAAGATTAGATTTAAAATTATTGAGATTCTTTTCTTGTCTCAGTTCAAAGTGGTTCATAAAGTAAGGTTATACAAGCATAACAGATTATAAACTCATTTATAAAATTTATCAAATAAGTGAGTCTTCAGAGCCCTTCTAAAACCTGATAAGAACCAGCATCCTGAATTAACTTACCAAGACGCCTATCCCATGACACTACCTGATAAGATAGAATTCTTTGGAAAAAAAACGCTTGTAAACACAACCTTTAACTGAAAGAAATGTAAATGTGGTAAGCTTACGCAATGTTGATTTTCTATCAGTAAATTTGAAGTGATCGATGAAATAATTTGGCACAAAGCCAGATAACATTTTGAAACAAAAACATCCCAATTTAAAGAGTGTCCGCGGCTCAACTGGAAGCCAATGCAACATCCAATAGTACTTTGGTCACACGCTCTGATTTTTTTTTCAACCTAAAAATCAATCGAACAGCTGAGCTCCACTGCTCAAGAACCACCGTAAACAAGCGTGGCTTCCAAGGCAACCCAAAGTATGCTAATCACCCTCAATATTAAGTTAATCGTTCCAATTTTTTTTTCCAAATATATCTTATGAGTGTTCTGTGTAGCTATCCAAAGAAAACAGACCCGCCTAAGGGTCTCAGCAACCAAACTGAGAAGCAGTGAACCTGAGAATTTAGTGGTGAGATGGTTACTCAACAATCCCTGAAAGAAGCAAAGAAACCTGAGGATTAAATTCTCCATCTTATGCTGTCTTACTATGGGAAGAAACATAAATTGGCCCTTAGTCCTTTTGCACTCTCAGCATCTATAGGTTTGGGGACATTCACAGTGATTACTCAAAAGATATATCTGCAGATACTTGGATGGCAAGACAGGTTCTTTTACATAGGTTTGTTATCTCAGACGATAAATTGGAATCCATAAGATGAAGTCAAGAGGTGATAGGCTCAGGAGTAATCCAAGGAAATACTTTTTTGCAGAAAAGGTGGTAAACACATGGAATAATCCCCCGGTAGAAGTGGAGGAGACAAAGACTGTGTCTGAATTCAAGAAAGCGTGGGACAGGCACGTGGGATCTCTAAGAGAGAGGAGGAGATGCTGGATGCTGCAGATGGGCAGACTGAACTGGCCTTTATCTGCAATCATGTTTCTATGTCTTCCCAAGGTCTTCTAGAACAGTGATTTTCAAGCCATTCCTCACTAGCCAGTCCAGTGTTCAGGATATCCATAATGAATATACTTGAGAGAAATTTGCACATGCTGCCTCAGCTACATGCAAATCTCTCTCGTGTGTATTTCATCGATGCTATCCTGAAAACCAGACTGGCTAGGGCAGGTGTGGGTAACCTTTATATACTGAAGACCTAATGAACGTCAGCACTCCCCCTATCAGGCTGCAATATTAGATAAAGTCAAAACTGGAAATTCACAGAGCCCTATAGATCTTCCGCGATAAATAAATGACTATAAGTTTAATGGAAAACAATTGTTAGAGTGGCTATTCTGTAAATATTTGTGAAACACAGTATTTCAAATCTCTGGTTAATGACACATTCTTTGTATACTTCCCATGAACTCATGGGTTAACAGGTTGCCTGCTCCTGGGCTAGGAGGTACTTCAGGAACAGCTTGAGAAACAGTTTTTCAGGATACCCAATTAATATGCATGAGGTAGATTAGCATACAATAGAGGTAGTGCGTGCAAATTTATCGCATGCATATTCTTTGTGGTTATCCTGAAAACTTGACGGCCTGGATGTGTACCAAGGACTAAGCTGAGAACTCTTCTAGAATGACTGTTCTCAAACTGCACCTTCAGGCACCCTCCAGTAAGTCTGTTTTTCAGGATACCCATAATGAAAATCCACCGGGTATACTTATGTATCTTTCATCCACACATTATTCTATACTACTTATTTACAGGAAGCACTTCATTTTCTGGGTCGCTGTGTACCTGAGCAGCCCATAAAATAAATGTTAATGCAAATGAAACAAAAGCAAAAGCAGGAAGGGAGGAAGAAAACATGAGAAGACAAAAGATAAGACATCTGCTGAGACTATAAACAGAAGAATTCAATTATCAGAAGGATAATTGTGCACCTAAACAGAAAGCTGCCAGAGATTCCAGGCTGCATGAAATCTGTGGCAAATGGGAGAGCTAGCACAGGCACAAACTGTGAGAGGAAGGTGGCCTTTTGGTGTTAACTGGACAATCTAGATCGTGAGAAAGCTGTAGCCTAAGACTGCCAACTGGATCCAGGTTTGCAAGACAGGCTTGATGCAGTCCTGGGTTTATCCTAGTGCGCGCTGGGAGTTGTAGTCTTGCTTTCCTTAGGGAATGCAATTGGGGAAATCAGGAGGACTACAACTCCCTGCTTGCACTAGGATAAACCCAGGCTTGGATCAACCCTGTCCTGCAAATCTGGATCCAGCTGGCAACCTTACTGTAGCTCATTTTGAAGGAGGGGGAGACGCTTTGTGCAAAACACTGACAATTTCATGCATGCTTCTATGTACATAATTTCCAAAACAAAACTGAGAGGGCTGGGAGGGGTGCGCATTTCTTTGGCGGGTCATTTTTCTGCACCATGTTGCTCAGAGAACTGTTATTTTCATAACACACACAGTTCTGCCCAGTCTGAAGAAAGTGAAATGAGAACGGGCGAGTATATATAACAAAACAAAAAATAGTAATAATAATGTCAAGAAACACAGAACTTAACCGCGATTTATGTGGTTACATAAACACAACAGACAGTGGTAAAATCCCAGAAACCAACTTCAAGCAACAATTATTGTGAAACCAAAAGAATGCCTTGCCGTGCCTCGAGCTGTGTCGCTCTTTGGGGAATACGATATATCCAAGGCATCCTTTCCTCTCACTTGCTCCTAACTGGGAAACATGGATGTAATTATAGTTGTTGGCTTTTGACTCTGTCTGTAAACCATGCCGAGATAAACTGCTATTAGGGAGCAGAGCAACTCCAAATAATTGTGTTTTGACATTATAGGTAGAAACAGCCAGTAGGACAGCTCAGTGCAGCAATTACAGAAGAGTGTGCTAAAGGGCACACCAGGTCATGGGTGACCTTAACTGGGCCTACAGCAGTTCCTCCCACTCTTGCACACACACACACACACACACATTCCTGGCTGACAGACTGCAAGTGTTATCCCTGTTATTTCTCAAAGAAAAAACCACTGACCTAGAGCACTAGAAACTAAGGGCTCCTTTTACGAAGCCACGTTAGCGGTTTAACGCGCTAAACTGCCAGCCACGCTAGCCACTTCCGCCTCCTCTTGAGCAGGCGGTAGATTTTCGGCTAGCGCGGGATAAAAAGTCGCGTGCAATAAAGCCGCTAACGCGGCTTCGTAAAAGGAGCCCTAAGTACAGTACAAAGCCAGCCATACGCTCTTGGTTATGTCTTTTTTTTTTTTTTAATTTGAAGATGGTTATAAAATATATATTTAAAAAAATATAACATTGAAATTAAAACTAAATAAAAAGGGTGGACCTAGCCTCGTCGGTAGAATTTGGCAAAATATAAGATTACCAGACTGTGTTTACCGCCCCCCTCCTTTACAATAAATCTTTGTAGTTTGATTTATCCCAAATTTTATGTGTATGTGAAAAGTGATCTTGTTCTATTATTTGTATTACTGAATTTTACATTGTAAGCCACCCAGAAGGAATGTCCATGGAGCAGGATAATAAGATTTTCATAAACTTGGAAACTTGGACCTTAACTAAAAAAACAAAAGAAATGTTTGGTTTAAAAAAAAAAAAAAAATTTGTAACACTGAATCTGTGTTGAAGCTCTCCCTATATTCTTTTTTTTGCACCTGAAATTTCAGGATTTTCAGACATGTCATACCCCAGAGAGGCTCCTTTCTTTGAGGCACCTGTTAGAAAAAAAAGTTGCAGATGTCCCAGCACCTCCCAGGCTGTTGTGAGGCAGACCAGGAGCAAAAGTGAAGTTGTGCTGGCTATTTTTGTTATGGTGTGGAAAACTTCTACAGCTGAAAAAAAAAAGGGAGGATGGTGTGGTTATTGTCCTATGTGGGGGTATGTTTACAAAAAAAGAGAAGGCCGAAACCTATTAAGGAAAAAAAACCCAACAAACAAATCTGCAATGTAATTTTTTTCTAGGAAGAGGCACCCAAAAAATGAGCTGGTTTTTTTGGGTGGGGGGTTTCCATTCTGGAACAAATGTCATTAAGAGTGCTTACTTTAAAGCGGGTCTGGCCCTGGCGTGCAGAAAAGACCTATGGTAAGGACATACTAACCCACCATTTTACAAAACCCTAGTGGAGTGTCGCAGGGGTCTGTACTGGGACCGGTGCTATTTAACTTATTTATAAATGATCTGGAAATTGGAACGAAGAGTGAGGTGATTAAATTTGCAGATGACACTAAACTGTTCAAAGTTGTTAAAATGCATGCGGATTGTGAAAAATTGCAGGCGGACCTTAGGAAATTGAAAAACTGGGCATCCAAGTGGCAGATGAAATTTAATGTGGACAAATGCAGTGACGCACATTGGGAAGAATAATCTGAATCACAGTTACCGGATGCAAGGGTCCATCTTGGGGGTTAGCGCACAAGAAAAGGATCTGGGTGTCCTTATAGACAATACGATGAAACCTTACGCCCAATGTGTGGCGGTGGCGGCCAAAAAATTAAACAGGATGCTGGGAATTATTAAAAAAAGGGATGGTTAACAAGACTAAAAATGTTATAATGCCCCTGTATCGCTCCATGGTGTGACCTCATCTGGAGTATTGCGTTCAATTCTGGTCTCCTTATCTTAAGAAAGATATAGTGGTGCTAGAAAAGGTTCAAAGAAGAGCGACCAAGATGGTAAAGGAGATGGAACTCCTCCCCTATGAGTATAGACTAAAACGGTTAGGGCTCTTCAGCTTGGAAAAGAGATGGCTGAGGGGAGATATGATTGAAGTCTACAAAATCCTGAGTGAAGTAGAACGGGTACAAGTCGATCAATTTTTCACTCCGTCAAAAATTAAAAACACTAGGGGACGCTCAATGAAGTTACAGGGAAATACTTTTAAAACCAATAGGAGGAAATTTTTTTTCACTCAGAGAATAGTTAAGCTCTGGAACACGTTGCCAGAGGATGTTGTAAGAGCGGATAGTGTAGCTGGTTTTAAGAAAGGTTTGGACATGTTCCAGGAGGAAAAGTCCATAGTCTGTTATTGAGAACGACATGGGGGAAGCCACCGCTTGCCCTGTATCGGTAGCATGGAATATTGCTACACCTTGGGTTTTGGCCAGGTACTAGTGACCTGGATTGACCACCGTGAGAATGAGTTACTGGGCTTGATGGTCCATTGGTCTGACCCAGTAAGGCTATTTTTATGTTCTTATGTGGTTTTTTAGCACCGGTTGCAGAGGTAACAGCTCCGACATAGAATTCCTATGAGCATCGGAGCTGTTACCACCACGACTGGAACTAAAAACAGAGGGTAAAAGGGGAGGTAAGTCTACCTTTGCGGTGGCACTAGTAAAAGCGCCCCCCAAGGAAACTAGGGGTTCACTTACCATTTCACATACTGATTCTGAATAAGATTACTTGTTCCTATTTTGTACATAATTGTATCTCAATAAATATAGAAGTGATCATTTATTTTCTTTTTATTCCATAAAAGATGATTGGTTTCAATTAAAAATATCATGAAGAAAACTTGTAATTTCCATCATATACTTGGGCTTCACAGATATTTTCTTGCTACTACAGATACAGAACTGTCAAACAGTAGTAAAAAGTAGATTTAGCACGCCCTTACAAGGGTATAATGGCAGAATTTCCTATTTTTTGTAGTGATGGCCACATCTGAATTTTGCCACCATCATGTGCCCATTAAAACAGATTACAGCTTGCGCCTTTATCACTAACCATTTAGTAATATAGTAGATGACAGCAGATAAAGACCCGAATGGTCCATCTAATCTGCCCAACCTGATTCAATCTAAAAATTTGTTGTTGTTTTTCTTCTTCTTCTTAGCTATTTCTGGGCAAGAATTCAAAACTGTGCCCGGTTCTGTTCTTAGGTTCCAACTACTGAAGTCTCTGTCAAAGCTCCCTCCAGTCATCTACACCATCCCAGCCACTGAAGCCCTCTCCAGGCCATCCTCCATCAAACGACCATATACAGACACGGACCGTGCAAGTCTGCTCAGTACTGGCCTTAGTTCTTCAATATTTACTATTATTTTCTGATTCTAGATCCTCCGTGTTCACACCACGCTTTTTTGAACTCCATCACCGTTTTGTAAGCAGTAAAGGCCCATCTGCTCAGTGGCGTACTAAGGGAGGGGCAGACCAGTCCAGGTGCCGGCGCCTCTCCTCCTCTCCGCCCTGTGCATACTGCTTTAAATGTTCACTGGCACAAGTAGCATCTTCCACTTGCTACTTGCACCGGCCTCGGCGCTCTTCTGATGTTACTTCCTGGTCACGGGTCACAGGACCAGGAAGTGACATCGGAAGGGAGCTGAAGCCTGCGCGAGCAGCAGGTAGAAGATGCTGCTTATGCCAGCTAGCAATGCAAATCGCTTGTGTGCACACAGATATAAATTAACATGTGCTCAATTTGCCTGCACAAAGGGCCAGTTTCTCTATAGCGCGCCTTAGTGCACCGACATTGTAGGCATGTGGGCTGGAGGTTGTCAATCAACCACTAGGTACAGTTTTGTATAGATGTGTGAAATATTTGCCTACAGTTTTGTATAGATGTGTGAAATATAGGCTAGCATTGTGTAGGCCTACATTTCAGATGCCTACCTCATGCATTCAGAGGCGCCTAGCGATGACTAAGCACGTATAAGGCTATTTCAGCGTAAACCACACCTTCGCCTGCCTTATGCGTGCTCTGTCATTGCTATGTGCCTTTGAATGCCCGAGGTAGGAGCGTTAGTACAGCGTGACTAACTTTTTTGTTCTTTTAAACCTGCTCTGCCATTGGCTAGTTAGATGGTGGTGGCACATTTACTGCCACCTAACTATAACGTGCACTATAGAGAATCAGGCCAAAAAGGTTTTTGCTGTAAGGTGCAAAAAACTCAGATGTATTAAAAAAACACACACACACACACACTAAAAGATTGTGGTAAATATAGTACAGTTTTGATTATTCGATGTACTAGTAAATGGAACCGACCCATGGTCAGATAAATGAAAAACCAGATAATACGGAAAACAATGTTAACCCTCATACAATGCACAAACAAAGGCATAGAGTATCCAATTTTCAAAAATTGTTTATTAACAATACTATAGCAGAGCACATTCTACAGCATGCTTGAAGCATTAAAACTTCCCTCTGTGCTATGCCAGAAAACAAAAAGAGAAGCCGCATTCTTCTTAACAGCAATGTGGCGATACGATGATGTCACTGGATGGTTGGATTAGTGAAGGTCAGATAATTGAGACTGCACTGTATTCAGCCCCTGGTAGTGAGCATTTTGCTGACCGCTGCCAGCATTATTCCTAGATATTCAATGTTTTTTTAATGACTCTGTCATGCCCATATTAGCCAAAAGAAAGCTCTGCTTTCAGGAAATGTCCACTCACAATAACAGTCTCTTCCACAACCTTTCTCACATGCAATTGGCGGTAGCGTCTACTGAAACTGCATCGGTTCTCTTGGACAAAGAAAGCCTGTGCAATACCTTGGCTTCTATGTGGGAGAAAAGTCAAGGGAAAACACAGACTGGCCCACTCCTGCAGGTTTCAAGAGGAAAGCAAGGCGGGAAATTTTGCAGTGAAGCATAAAGAGAGAAGGAAAATATACAGCTTATGTGCTTCAGAGTGCAGTCTACATACACTGCACCACTTGTGAGATAAGTAAGCAGAGTTGGAGGCGGGGGAGTGTAGTGCAGTGTGCACGCCTGCAGATACAGAGAGGCCAAGGAAAGGAAACTGGGCGCAAGGGGAAAGGAAGCGTAAAGCAAAACGTGGCCATTGCTGTGAATTCAAAGCAGCTCAAGTTACTAATTGAATTTTCTTTTTTTCTTTAATGGTTTCAAGTCTGGCAATGGGTCACACACTTGACCTGCTGCTGTTTGTTTAAATAGTGAAATTATATTATTTTCGATAAATTAAATAAGTCACTTGCCCTATCTTTTTGGCCACATGGGTAATGAGAGCAGAGGCAATGCTGAATATGCAGGTTAGAGGAAGCCCATACAATACTCACAAGTGACTTTTTAACCTCAGGAACTTTCCTTAATACTGGGTTCCTTCTAAAGCAGCCTGTATCTCCCCTCTCCCCCTTTTAAGTTGCAGATTCCAGGGTTACAGAACATTATAAGAATCATATCTATATTATTTGATCTAATAAGTGCCTATTCAAGTATGTCATGTGTATTGTGCTGATATCATGTTTACCATAGCTGTGTTATTTGAATATTCTAATGCATTGCCTAT
Source organism: Geotrypetes seraphini (assembly GCF_902459505.1). NCBI lineage: Eukaryota > Metazoa > Chordata > Amphibia > Gymnophiona > Dermophiidae > Geotrypetes > Geotrypetes seraphini. Next base: position 426,000,621 of record NC_047084.1, read on the forward strand.
TAAAATGTTTCATGTGTGTTGTCCTGACATTATTAAGTATCATATTTATGTCTTATAAGAGTTCCTCCAGGCTGCCTGTTATGGTTTATTTATGCTTGATATTCCACATTTTCCAGGAAAGGGATCAACGCAGTGCACAATAACAAATAGCACAAGAAAAGAAGAAATGAACTCTACAACTTATGATAGAAAAAAAGTCAACACTCATTCAAGGCAAATAAAAATTAAAAAAGATCATATGTGTGTCCCATGAGACCCTGCAAGGGCGTTGAGCCATGCAAGAATGGTCAAGTGGCTATTAGGTTGAACGCTTTGCCAAAAAAAAAAAGTCTTCAGTAAAGTTTTGAATTTGGGAAATGTTGACTCTGAATGGATGAATTGGGGGAGGTCGTTCCACAGCTTTGGTGCAATAAAATAGAAAACAGAGGTTCTAATGGATTCATAATCAGCTTGCTTTTGACTAGGAAGCACCAAGCAGTTTGCATCAATAGAGTGAAGGGCTCATGTGGAGGTATAGGGGATAATCAAGGATCACAAATAGGGGGAAAACCAGTAAAGTTTCTTATGGGTAAGGCATAGAATTGTAAAAAGATACGGTTATGTACAGGCAGCCAGTGTAGGCACAGGAAAAGTGGCATCAAGTGATCAAAGCAATAAGCATGGCAAAGTAGACCGATGGCTGTGTTATGATGTATCTTTTGTACCTTGCTGATATATTTCATGGGTTCAGGGAAAATCACGGTACAGAGACACTACTAGGATCCCTGTTAGACACAACAAGACACCTGTTGAGGGAAGGCAGGAAGATTCTGATTATTCAATTCGATTTATCCTCAGCTTTTGATTTGGTAGATCAAGCTAGACCAGGGGTAGGCAATTCTGGTCCTCGAGAGCCTGAGCCAGGTCAGGTTTTCAGGATATCCACAATGAATATGTAAGAGATGGATTTGCATGCACTGCCTCCTTGAGATGCAAATCTATCTCTTGCATATTTATTGTGGAGATCCTGAAAACCTGACCTGGCTCCGGCTCTTGAGGACCGGAATTGCCTACCCCTGCGCTAGATTAAGGCAGATACCTGAAGCAATAGGTGTGATGGGAAGGGTTCACAGCTGGTTTCAAGGCTTTCTGAAATCTAGGAAATGCTGGGCCGAAGCTATAGAACAGAGATCTTAAAGTCCCTCCTTGAGGACTGCAATCCAGTCAGGTTTTCAGGATTTCCCCAATGAATATGCATGAGATCTATGTGCATGCACTGCTTTCAATGCATATTCATTGGGGAAATCCTGAAAACCCGACTGGATTGCGGCCCTTAAGGAGGGACTTTGAGATCCCTGGTATAGAAAGATTGTCGGAGGCCTGGTCAAACCCTTGTGGCATGCCACAGGGCTTACCTTTAGCACCTATGCTATTCAACCTGTATCTTGCCTCCCTTGGTTGGGTCCTGGACAAAATAGGAATAGACTCATTCACTTATGCAGACTATATTACCTCCTTCTACCAGTTGATAACTCACTAGCAACGGCAACCAAGAAACTGTAAAATATCTTTGAGACAATGGAAGTCTGGATGAAGGACCATAGATTAAAACTCAACAAAGAAAAAACATGGTTTTTATTACTGGAAAGTGAAAAGCAACCTACAGCAACCAGCATATAGATTAATGCTGTAATCTATCCATTGCTCCTTTCACTAAAATTACTAGGGGTCATGATAGACCGATGTTGCACACTTCAACTACAGATCAACAATGCACAACCTGAGACAGGTTTGCAAATTTTTTTAAGACAATATTGTCTATTAGTACAATCCTTAATCTTGGGAATGCTGGACTACTGTAATATCTTAAGAACATAAGAATTGCCGCTACTGGGTCAGACCAGTGGTCCATCGCATCCAGCAATCCGCTTATGTGGCGGCCCCCAGGTCAAAGACCTGTATTTGTTATGCCCAGCATCAACGATAAAACAATTACAGACTCTACCAAACATCGCCCTAAGACTAATCTTCTCCTTGAAGAAATACGACCACATATCCCCAGCCTACATAAAGGTACATTGACTCCTTGTAAAGGCCAGAATCTTTTTCAAATTTTATTGCCTTCTGTTTAAAGTGTTATATGGTTGTGCACCAAACTATCTGAATGACAGACTCAGTGGCGTAGCAAGGGAGATGGGGGCGGGGGCTGGACCGCCCTGGGTGCCATCTCGGTGGGGGGTGTCAGCACCTCTCTGTCCCCCACGGCATGCTCACACCCTCCTTTCCCCGTCCCCCATACCTCTTCAAAAATCTTTGCCAGTATAAGCAACTACTTCAGCCTGCTGCTCGCACTGGCTTGACTCCCTCTGAAATTACTTCCGGGTCATGGGGCCAGGAAGTGACATCAGAGGGAACACCCACACAAGCAGCAGGCTGGAGAAGCTGCTTGCACAGGCAAAGACTTAAAGAGGTACCAGGGTGGAAAAAGAGGGTGCGAATGAGGCAGGGGGGGGGGGTTGTTGGCACAGAAGGAGCAGGGAGGGGGGCCACCGCCCCGGGCACCTCCTACCCTCACTACTGCACTGGACAGACTTACCATGAAAGAAGTCATGAGACTAAGGAGAGACCTGAACCCCTTTACCTACTCTCCAATTAAGATAGCGAAGAGACAAAAGCTGCTAGAAGGTCTGCTGACCTTCCAAGCAGCAAGACTGGATGCAAATGTTGTTAGAATAATTAAGAACAGTACCAAACTACAGACTCTTCTGAAAGGAAATAAAAGCCATGTTATTTAGGAAATATGTCAAGATATGTTAACCCAGTGACCGCCCTATACTAGACTGAAAACGCAAATGACCAGATATTTCTTATTGTAATCTAACTAAAACTGAAAGGTTAAATCAGAACAGAAGTCAATAAATGTAATGTAATGTCATGCAACTGTTTTATTATATGGTTTTAATATGTAGATTTCTAACACTCTTATCTTCTTATTCCGATTATTTGGATTCTATTTGCCTGTCTCCAAGTCTACCTCATTGATTGTATTTATATTTACATTATAAATTTTATGTCATGCTGTACCTGCTGTATGCCGCCTTGGGTGAATTTCTTCATCAAAGTGGTTAATAAATCTCATCAAATAAAATAATTGTTTGGTTAGGGTCCCAAGGAGAAGGGTGAAGGAGAAGACACCGTCATCAAGGCGCTTGTCTAGAGTGAGATTCTTTGTTAACAACCTCTGTAGTTCTTCCTTAAACTCTGTAAACCCCTTGTCTGTAGCAGCTCAACCGGGGCACAGGACTTATTTGGGGGTATTTGCTTTTATGGCCTCTGTTCAGCCTTTGTCACTGAACTCTCAGGTCAGGCAACCCAGTGGAATATCATGTAGGCCTTATTTAATGCCCCCATTTCCACTGACTTTAGAGCTGTATATCTCAGCTGTCAGCATAGCAGAAAAGGAAGGCGAGAGACCGAATTCATTCTTGGGTGCCTGTGTTTCTGTAGGTATCCATCTGCTTCCATCAAGGGCATTCATTTCTCTTCTCTTTGTCCTTGACACATGAGTGGCACTTAAGGAGTTCGACCCTCAGAAGGCCTGAAATGCAGGTTGCTGCTCTCTGTTTCTGGGTCACACTAAATGTGCCTCAAAAGAAAAGTTAAAAAAAAAAACCAAACAAACAACAAGCATTTCCAATCAAAACTCTACCTTTCATGACCTCTGAAGCCACCTACCACCTCCCCTGGTTTCTCTTTTTGAGAACCCAGCTAGAAAATTCTTGTGGCACATATATCTGTGCTGCCGTCAAAGTTTGAACTACTCGTGAATGTTGGCACAGAAAAAAATATATCCTATTTATTGGGCTGTTAATGACACCTCAGTCACATTTCCATTATGGAATGGGGTCAGTTAACAGAACTATGGTCCAACTAACAAAGCATGAACAGCTAGAAAACTTCAGTTTGGAAGTTAATATATATAGCTCCCCCTCTTCCAAAAGAAAAGTGTTTTGTTGCCCTTTGCTCCTTCTTTTGCTTCCCTTTAGAGGGAAGTTTGCGATTCTTTTTTTCCTAACCAAAACGATTAAGTCAGTTTCACACTGCTAGCCAACAAAACCAGATTTATCTGTATAAAATGTTACCTATCCTGGCTACTGTGTTTCCAGCCAGCCATTTGTACCTTTATTCTGTACAGATGGAGATGGTGGGATTGGGGTAGATCCAAGAAAAATCAACAGCTTTATCAGCAACAAGCTTACACTACAAACACAGCCCCCGGTTTCCTGCAGCACCTCAGGGTTAGATTCTGCGACAAGAAGCAAATTCTACAGCATAGTTTGTGAAATTGTACAGTATGTGGCACATTTGTATGTAACTGAACTTTATTTTGTATAATAAGAAGTGAGCCAATATTTAAAAGCACGTTTCTGGATAGCAGCACCTGCTATCCCTGCTGCTGACTGAGCATCACTGAATGTCCTTATAGATCACCTCTGCACTAAGCAGACAGTGCCAGGATGGAGTGTGGGCAGAGCCAGCGTGATCCTGGAATTCATGCAGAGATGCCAAGTTACTCTTTTCAGGCTGGATATTTTTGACCAGTCTTGCTTTTGATCTTATATCCCAAAGAAGTAAGGGATTTGTAGTGTCTGATCTGCCCTTTGAAATCAGTGTTGTGAACCCCATAATACATCAGGATGGAGTGGTTAGAAAGCCTGGACTATACCAAAATCTCCAGCATGAAACTGGGTAACTTGTCATACTTGATTTATCCAGATGGTGGTAACGTTCAGTCCACTATAACCTGTGTGTGTGTTTGGTGCCATCAACTCAGGTTTGAGTCTTAGTGACTTGATGAGTTAAAAGATCTTAAAAGAAGTCGGTCAAGTGCTAGTCCGATGAGATCCCCCCAGTGTCATCCCCATAGTAGTTGTCAACCTGTCCACTTTGGGAGACCCTACTGGTAGTAAGACTACCAACGGCATAGATTTCAGCTTCTTAGAGGCACGCAAGCCGCAGTGGCACCACAAGCCCATGTACTATGTCCAGGGCCATTAAAACTTAGGACAGATAAAAAGTTATCCTGTGTTATCCAGGAGGGAAAAAGTGATACTGAATCTGGTCCTCACAAATGGAGAGAGTGTGTCTAATGTTCACGTGGATACCCACCTGGAAAGTAGCGATCATCAAACAGTATGGTTTGATATAACAGCTAAAATGAAGGGTGGCTACACAAAACTGAAAAGTCCTAGATTTCAAACATATAGACTTTAGTAAAATGGAAGGAGAGTACCTCAAGGAAGAGCTGTTGGGATGTAAGGACATAAGAGAAGTGGAAACATAGCCACTATCTAGAGAAATTTTGATGCTACTATTTCCCACCACCCACTCTCCATATAGTGGTGTTAAATATTTAAAAAAAACAATGACCACAGCAACTGATTATTGACCCAAAAGTCATTTTCTTGAGCTTGCTTGAAGGGTCTAGAAGGGGAGCGCAGCTACTGGTATACCCTTGACCGAAGAATGATACTTCTTCTATCGGGAGATCATCCTCTTTGACCAAACACACAACTTTGGGACGGACGAGCATGGAGCGCTGAGGGAGGAAGGGGATACATGCCTAGCCAGCCAGATCAGCCGAATCAACCCTAGCGATCATTGGGGAGACAGATGTCGCAGCCAGATTGCCCTCACATCCAAAAGTCATTTTCAAACCTTGCTTTGTGTTTGAATAGTTTAATTTGTTCTTGTAGAGTTTTACAGGTGGGACATTTCAAATATTAATGTGGGAAAAGAAAAGGTATCAGGAGTGAGGGGAAGAAAAGGAGGGCAGATTGGAGATAGTGAGGCAGGATGAGGGGAATGGGTGATGAGAAGAAGCAATGGTAAAGAGATAGAGAAAAGAATGTGATGGAATGTATGAGGAAAACAAAGACAAAAACATTGGGAATGGACAAGTAGGATGAAAGGCAATGAGGAAGAAGAAAATGGAAGGAAGAAGGTTCTGGAATCTTGGTGGAGGGCATAGGGAGGAGAAGGGAGGCTGTGGAGTCTTGGAGGTGAAGGAGACATCTACATTCTACCCCTGGATTTCCCTCTTCCTATTCTATGTCCTTATCTCCTTCCTCCCCTCCTTTTTCTATCCCAAACCTATTTTTCTCCATTCCTTTCTTTATCCTAAGCCCTTTTTTTGCCACCTTCCTATCCCTATTTCAGGTGCCCCCAACACACAAACATATTCCATCTGCCCACTCCCACTCTTTTTGCCTACAAGTCATTTACTCTTTCATGCAGCCTCCAACCAATAATTATCTTCTTTTGCTCATGTTCTACAACATCTAACCTCTTTATTATCACTCCTTCACCCCTTCTCGTCCACATTCCCCTAATCCTCAAGCCAACCCTCCCACCCCAGGTCTTTTCACACAACCCCATACATCAGCCCTTCTTTCAGATAATTGCCTCTTTCACAATGTCAGCCTCCTTAACGCCACACCCCTCAACCCTTGCTTCACAGAATGTCTCCCCCACCTACCTGCATTCTACTACTACTACTAATTATTTCTATAACGCTACTAGACATATGCAGCGCTGTACATCAAAAACAGAAGAGTCACTCTAGTCAAGACAGACAAACTGGACAAGAAGGTGCATCAATACACAGAGCTCAGGCGGGGGAATTACAGAGGGAATGATAAGACAGATACTGGTGTTTAGAAAGTGGTTTGGAGTTTGGAATTGAAAGCATCTTCAAAGAAGTGGGGCTTTGAGTCTGGATTTGAATACTGCCGGAGGCGGATTTATTAATACCTGGAGCCATTTTAAGTTCACAAACTTAAAATACTGTTGTAATATAGGAAGAGAAAAAGTAGTGGCAGGACCTCTGACCACATTCTCCTCCTCTGCTGTCTTTGCCACGCATTTTGAAGAAACAAATATGGCCTGAGAAGAGGACATAGCTTGGAATGCTGATCCTCTCCTCCACCTCTTCCTACAGCACAAGAAGTAGGGAAGATTATTATTAGGGTTTTTTTTTAATATACCGCCTATAAAGATTATCTAAGCGGTTTTACAATCAGATACTCAAGCATTTTCCCTATCTGTCCCAGTGGGCTCACAATCTGTCTAATGTACCTGGGCTATGGAGGACTGAGTGACTTGCCCAGGGTCACAAGGAGCAGTGCAGTGTTTGAAATGAAGAATCATTTGAGGGAATAAGAGGGAAACAAGAACATGCCACAAGGAAACAGAGAAGCTCTCTTACCTAATTGGTATTGGACCCCCAGTCTCCAATACCAATTCTGTGGGAAGGGGCAGATTCTGAGGCCTTCCCTAGGATGCAGAGTTGCAAGAGACTAGGGTCTCTGCTTGGCCATACCAAAGACTGTGTAAGCACTGTGGTGCAAGGGGAGGCAGGGACACCCAAAATTGCTCTCCATCCATTGTCTCTTATTCTTGGCCACAGTTAAATGGACAAGGTAGGAGCATCAGGCAGAGTGTTGCAGAGGGCACAATTGAGGCTTGGTACAGTCCAGTCCGTTAGAACCATAAAACTTCTGGGAATCACCCTATAATCATATTAGCTCTGTCATACGGAAATGCTTTTACCATCTCCGCATGATACGCTCTCTCGCTAAGTTACTAGACCATGCTTCTCTTAACATCCTCATCCACTCTTTAGTTATCTCTTGTCTGGACTATGGTAATGCCCTATATAAGGGAATTACAAAGGAAGAAATTAGGCGACTTTAAATAGTCCAAAATACCGCCGTAAAAATCATTTTTAATGCAAAGAAATTCGATCACATCAAGCCTCTTCTGGTCAAAGCACACTGGCTTCCTATCGAACACTGTATCACTTACAAAATTATACTGTTGACATTCAAAACTTGAAAAGCAGGGCAGCCAGAATTCATTAACCCCTCTCCTCTCAGCGTTCAGTTCGATCATCTAACCAAAATTTGCTTGCAATCCCTTCATTAAGACATAGTAACACCATACACAGCCTGGCACTATTATACATCTCCTTTATAAATGTCATAACGTACATTTGTTCTGGTCAAGTGTATGGCCTAGAATTCTTTCTATAATTCATTTAGACATTGGTTTGCCGATCTCTTATAGGGCCATTATTTTGCGCTCCTCGAACCCAAATACCTCAATTCCATTAAAGTTCTTTAAATTTGACACAATGGGCTCCTTTTACTAAGCTGTGCTAGCAGTTTTAGTGTGCGCTGCATTGCCGCCCACGCTAGACGCTAATGCCAGCATTAAGCTGGCGTTAGTTCTTGGCGCATAGCGCGGGGTTAGCACGAGCAGTAATGCAGCGTGCGCTAAAACCGCTAGTGCAGCTTAGTAAAAGGAGCCCTATGATAGCTCTGGCTATCCATCACATTGCTTGCAATTGGAAAGACAATTCTAAACTCAGTTTTCATGAATGGTGGAATCATTTGTGTATAATTAGAAAAATTGAAGAAATATGGTAATTGTTTTCAAACATAACATTATTGCTAGCTTTAATAAGAAATGGGCCCCACTAGACGATTTCTGTAGAAACACTTTGTAATCTCACTTGACTTCTCTATGTCTGATTATCCGCAGCTCTTGTGCATTTTGTTTTACTTTATGTTTAATTTGTCTAATTTGTTTTAGGTTATTTCCTCTATTCTGATGTTTTCAATATAATAGTGTATTAAGAACATAAGAAGTTGCCTCCTCTGAGGAAGACCAGAGGTCCATCTCGCCCAGCGGTCCGCTCCCGGGGCGGCCCATCAGGCCCATTGCCTGAGCAGTGGTCCCAGACTATCCCTATGACCTACCTGTACTCCTATCTGTACCCCTCAATTCCTTTATCCTCTAGGAACCTATCCAAACCTTCTTTGAAGCCTTGTAACGTGCTCCGGCCTATCACAGCCTCCGGAAGCGCGTTCCATGTATCCACCACCCTCTGGGTGAAAAAGAACTTTCTGGCATTTGTTCTAAACCTGTCCCCTTTTAATTTCTCTGAGTGCCCCCTTGTACTTGTGGTTCCCCATAATCTGAAAAATCTGTCCCTGTCTACCTTTTCTATACCCTTCAGGATCTTGAAGGTTTCTATCATGTCTCCTCTAAGTCTCCGCTTTTCCAGGGAGAACAGCCCCAGCTTTTTCAGTCTGTCAGTATATGAGAGGTTTTCCATACCCTTTATCAGTTTAGTTGCTCTTCTCTGGACTCCCTCAAGTACCGCCATGTCCTTCTTGAGGTACGGCGACCAGTACTGGACACAGTATTCCAGATGTGGGCGCACCATATGTAATTAATTTATGCTGCTAGTGTTATTTGTATTTGATGTATTTACTTAGTAAAATTAATAAAAAATATTTGAGAGAAAAAAAGAGACATATTAACACCGTGAGAAATAATATTTTTTCCGTCACCGCCCGCTCGATCTGGAACTCAGCACTGACTTATTTAAGAGAGATAACAACATTAGATTATTTTAAGTCTAGCTTAAAACTTTGCTTTGTGACCGTCCTTTTAAGGATGTTTTAATCTAATACTAGTCCGGCCCCCTGGCTAGTCCAGCAATTCTGCCCGTCCTTTTGTTTTTCTCTTTTTTGTTCTTTCCTTTCAATCAATTGTAGTTCAACCCCCTTCCTCTCGTGCCAGTCCATTTAGATCAGTCCTGTGAGTCCAGTTAGTTCGCCTTTTGATGTTTGTTTGTTTTAATATTGACTCTTAATGTGCATAGTATTTCTCCTGGTTTTGCTTATTTTTTTATGTAAAGCCGCCTTGAATCCTGATAAGGCGGGATAACAAAATTTTAATAAACTCGAAAACTACAGTCTTAGGTCCCAGACTATATATGTTATTTCAACACTGAACCTCATTTTTAAAGAAAGCTGATGGGACCCATGTAGAAAGCATTATTCCCATCAAGGCAAAGGAGTGAATTCTGTAAAAGGTGCTCAAAAGTCAGCACTGGAAAAAATCAGCGCTAAGTGCTTTGGGATGAGCAGCCTCTATAGAAGAGAGCTGAGGGCCTATGCCCAGAGTAGAGCACACATATTTACGCCAATTATGGTAATTTGGCAAGTCAAGAGCACTATTCTATAACACTGCATGCTCCTAATCCGCCTATTCCCCCCCACCCCCGGTCATGCCCTCTTTTGAGTTGCATGCTGTGAGATTTAGACACCTCAGTGGGGCACACACCTAAAATTACACACTTTTGGTTTACTAACTTTCTGGTGTTTCAGGTACTTAGACTGTTAATAGGTTAAATTGTATTTCCGTGCTTTGCTTAAAATATTTATATCCCACTCATCTGATCATTCCAGGCTATCTTGATTAAACTTATGTATGTAAAAAGTGTTTGCTGCCCTCCCCTCTCCCCTCCTCTTTTGGATAAGGTTGTGTGGTTGCTGTTTTAGACCACTTGAATGTACAGCAATAAAGGTCACCTCTTGTCACTCAGAGCCTTGTTTTGGCTGTCTGTGAAAATGTAGCCCTTATTAACTCCTCAAATCAGTCCTCTGACTTAGGAAGGAATAAAGCAGTTAAAAAAAAAAAAATCAAAACTCAAGCATATTTTCAATAGTATAGCCAAGCCAAACTATTTAATCTGCAGACTTTATTGAAGTATTTTATATACCATTTATAGCCTAAATGGTTTACATTCAGATACTCAAGCATTTTCCCCTGTCTGTCCAGGTGGGGTGCTTGACTTCAAGAATAAATGGGACATCTACGTGGGATCCCTAGGAAGGTTAAGGAACTGGGTCATTAGCATTCAGACTTATTGGGGTGGGTCAGTAGAGTGGGCAGACTTGATGGGCTATAGCCCTTTTCTGCCGTCATCTTTCTATGTTTCTACTTGGGGCAAAGGGGGAAATTAAGTGACTTGCCCAGGGTCACAGGGAACAGTGTGGGATTTAAACCCATAACCTCAGGGTGCTGAGGCTGTAGTGCTAACGAATGCACACCCTCTCCCCACAACTTTAAAATCATAAGTGTTCGAGGCTTGTACAGATGAGGACAGAGTTTGCAAGGATGGGACAGGGACAGAACTCACAAGGCTGGGGATGGAGATAGATCCCGTGGTGACAGGGACAAATTTGTCTCTGTGTCATTCTCTATACCCACCCTTTTATATGAAAAAATTAAAAAGTTATGAAGTTCAAGCAAGTAACATTTGCAGAATGATTATGGGCCCATGACATGAAAAATCAGCCATTATCATCATTCTGAATCTATTACTTCAGTCATCTTTTCCCAGAGATTATCACATATTCCATTCCTAAAAAGCATGCATACTACATAACACCTATGTACTGTATAACTCACACATCTTTGCATAGCTGTGGGGAGATAGTAGCAGAGTTTGCACAGCAAAAAAAGACTAAACATGAATCCAATCTGCAGAAGAACATATTATCTTTGATACCCTGTTTAAGATCACAGAGCATTGGAATCTGATCCAGGCGGCTTCTTTCTTTCTGCCCCTATATGCGTGTTGCTAGCTTATTGTTTCAGTTCTTTGCTTTGAAAGGTTAATGGCCCTGCAATGTGGCAGGAATCATCCATCACCCTTCCAGTTAGGGGTACTGGAACTCCCCAAATTATCAAGTATCTATCACATTCTGTAGTACCCTATTGTGAGAGATTAGGAGGGAGCACAAAAGAAAATTGTGTGCCCTACCCTGACTTTAAACTTTGGTAAACTCTCAAATCGGCTCAGAAATGGAGGATGTGTGGTTTGAACTTCAAACTTTGAAGCCATGACTAAACCTAATACTTGAGGTGTTTCTAACGAAGCTTACCAAGAACAAATCCCATATGTTTTTCCTGCATCCATCCACTAGTCTTAAACATTTCCACTTTGCAAAAGAAATGCCTAGTTTTTCAGAAGGCTATCCACTTTGGGCTTTAAAAAATCTGAAAGGAAAGGACCTTGATTCTGTTAAGTCATTCTTGAATTTTTTTGGTACAGTCAGGTTCATTTCCCAAAGCTTGGAAACAGATAGTGGTAAAACCTACTTTGAAGGCACCATTGGGAGACAGGATGTGTTGTGCAAATTATAGACCAGGGACAAATCAGCCAGTTTTGGCAAAGTTGCTGGAAAGGTAATAGGCTTTAATTTTTCTGAGATTTTAGAACACCGTGTGAAGTTGAATGACTGTCAAACACGGATCCACAGCATAGAACTAGTGCTGACTGTGGTGTCAGATACAGTTTTTAGGTGTTTCAATGTGCTTTTAATATTATTGGACCTCTTCTCAGTTTTTGGTGTGGAGGGGCATTTTCGATAGGACATCAAGTCCAGCTTTGAACATTTTCCTCAAGACGTCCAAAATTGGAGGTGAAGAAAGCGCCAGTTTTGAAATGGGCAACACCTCAAGACATCCAAATTAAAAAAAAAAAAAAAAATCATCTATGAAGATGTCTTGGCAACCAGGACATCCAACTTTGTTCACCATTTTTGACCATAAAATCTCAATAACCTCTCTACTGATCACCTTGTTATTGTGTAATCACTTGCTCTGTAGACTGAACAACAATGCTTCTACTTAGATCTACTTAGACCAGGGGTGCCCAACACGTCGATCGCGATCGACCGGTCGATCGGGAAGGCAACGCCAGTCGATCTCGTGTTGCCGTTCCAATCGGCCGGCCGATCAGCCTTCCTCTCCCCAAGGTTCCCCACCGGAATCTCCCCAAGGTTCCCCATTCTTGCTGCGCCCTTCCTGCCCGACTGCCAGAACCCGTCTTCCGACTGGGGGATGATATCACTTCCTTCGGGAGAAGGCGGGAGGGAGGTCTAGGGAAGTCACGACCCTTGAGAGCTGAGCGCCGGCTGCCTCTGGCGGAATTGACAAGCCAGACTAGAGAAAGGCGGTCGGGAGCAGGAGGTGCTCTGCACAAAAATGCCGGAGCTGCTGCTGCTGCTCTGACGTCTTGAGCCTGAAAATGGGAAGTTGAGTGTCGTGCTAAAAAGAGACTGGAACGGCTCTCATGGAAGACTGGCTTTTTTTCTTTTCTTTTCCTCGGCCCTGGGGATCCAGAGATTTGGGCCTGCAGAAGCCTAACGCTGACCAGCATTGCTCTCCCCGACATCAATTCTTACATCGGAGAGGAATTTCTGGGCCAGCCAATCGCTGCCTGGCTGGCCCGGAACTTCCTCTCTGACATCAGAATTGAAGGGGAGCAGAATGCTGGTCAGTGCAAGGCTTCTGCATGCAGAGCTTGGGGGGCGGTGGCTTGGAGGCCTGTTCCCCGGTGGCGACGGCAAACCTAGTGGCTTGGGGGAGGGCAGGGAGAAAGAAACAAAGGGGGCAAGCAGGGAGAAAGAAAATGGGCATGGAGAGAGAGAGAGAGAGAAAGAAAGAATAGGAGGCAGGGAGAAAGAAAGAAAAAGTTGGGGGAGAGAATGAGGTATGGAAGAGAGAAAGCATATAGGAGGCTGAAAGAAGGAGTGGGCTGAAATCAGAAGATGTCAGAAGAAGTGCAGCCAGAGTGAAGTGAGAAGAAGTCAGAAGAAGAAAGTGCAACCAGAGACTCATGAAATCATCAAACAAAAGTAGGAAAAATGATTTTATTTTCAATTTAGTGATCAAAATGTGTCTGTTTTGAGAATTTATATCTGCTGTCTATATTTTGCACTATGACTCCCTTTTACTAAACCACAATAGCGGTTTTTAGAGCAGGGAGCCTATGAGCGTCGAGAGCTGCGCAGGGGCATTCAGCGCAACTCCCTGCGCTAAAAACTGCTATGTGGTTTAGTAAAAAGGGAGGGGCTATATTTGTCTATTTTTGTATGGTTGTTATTGAGATGACATTGCATAGAGTCATCTGCCTTGACCTCTTTGAAAAAAACCCGGAATATGAATGATAATTAACATTTTCTCTGCCTTTCAGTGTGCTTTGTGGGGGTTTTAAAAATTTTTTATTGTTGGTAGATCATTTTGACTTGGTCATTTTAAAAGTAGCTCGCAAGCCCAAAAAGTGTGGGCACCCCTGACTTAGACTGTAATTTGCTAGTACCTCAGTTCTTCAGGTTTCCATCTAAAATTCTGTATTGCCTCTATTGTTCTAATGACAACCTGTTCTTTGAATTCTCCCCATGATTTGTATGGGTCTCTTAACATCGTAAATCACCTGGATCCTTTATAGGCACAGAGCGAGCCACAAAGCAGATTAAATTAGAAGTTCAAAATGGCCAAATCCAGACCATTTGGATGAGGGAGGGGCTAGCATTGTAATGGACTGCCCATAAAGACATACCAATAGAGCAGTGAGACACCTTAGAGGGCACTGCTATGAATGTCACATAAAGGGTGCCAAAAGTATATCTCACCATAACCCCTTTCTAATGCATGGTAAGGTCTCCAAAACTTCCCCCAAACCTACTATATCCACCTGTCCATGACCCTAATAGCCCTTATGGCTGCAGGTGACACCTATATAGCAGTATAGTAGGATTTTGGTGAGTTCACACTTTCCACCATAAATATAGTGGCAAGAGTGACTTATGGGCCTGGGTCCTCCTCTCTATGGTTCTCTGGCCCACTCACCAGGCTGCTTAAGATACCTGTGTGATGCTCTACTAGGATTTCCCATACCAAGATCTGCTGTTTCATTCAGATTTTTAGGGGTTGGGGGGGTCAGTGACCACTGGGGGAGTGTGGAGGTCATAATTTAATCACTCCAGCGGTCATCTGGTTAGTTTGGGTACCTTTTTGGCACTTAGAAGCTTTTAGAACAGATCTAGCTCTGAATGTTTAACTTCCATCCAGGATGTCTTGGAAAAGTTTTGATTATTACCACAATATTGGAAAGACATAGATCAGGTCACTAGCTAAAATCTATTTTCCTGTTATCGGTTTGAAAAAAATAGAGACCACCACTTTAACTCTGAGGGCTCCTTTTACGAAGCTGCGCTAGCGTTTTTAGCGCATGCAGGATTTTAGCGCGTGCTAAACCTGCACTACGCGGCTAGAACTAACGGCAGCTCAATGCTGGCATTAAGGTCTAGCAGGTGCGAAAATTCAGTGCGCACTTAGCACGCGCTAAAACTGCTATTGCAGCTTAGTAAAAGGAGCCCTGAGTGTTTAACCAGGGTGTTTGGGTGCTAAATACATGTGCGTACATTTAAGTGCATTAAAGCAGTGGTTCCCAACCCTGTCCTGGAGGACCACCAGGCCAATCGGGTTTTCAGGATAGTCCTAATGAATATGCATGGAGCAGATTTGCATGCCTGTCACTTCCATTATATGCAAATCTCTCTCATGCATATTCATTAGGGCTAGCCTGAAAACCCGATTGGCCTGGTGGTCCTCCAGGACAGGGTTGGGAACCACTGCATTAAAGGAAGGGAATACGATCATGAGCTCTACTAAATTCCACTTATACTGGATACACACATATCTTTCAGAAATGTAGGGTAGAGAAGTGCAACCCATGCACAGCCCTGTAACAATCCAGACAAGTTTGCACATGTTAGGAAAGTATGTGTACAAAAACAAAAACTATGGATACAGATGTTCTGGAGATAATTTATTAAACACTGACATATAAAACCATGCAAATTCAATTAAAAAAGTACAATGATAAAAAATACTGTGATAAAAATCCAACCGGACCCTACACGGTCCGTGTTTCAGCGAACATGCCTTCCTCAGGGGTCCAATGGTTTGCAACCTCACATATAAAGAATTGGACTGAAAACAGTCTATTGTCTTTAAACTAGAGAGATGTGCGGGGACAGAAATCCCACCCATCCCCGTACGTCCCTGCCAGGATCCTCTCCATCCCCACCCGTCCCCGTCAGGATCCTCTCCATCCCCACCCATCCCCGCAAGGAATTACCTCCATCCCCGCCCATCCCCATAAAAAGCAGCAATTACTTCTGACAGGATCATCAATTCCATAGTTTCTTATGTGTTTGCGCTGCTGTTTTCCTTATGGAATCTCTTTGGTGGAACCCTTTTTTTGTTTTCTGTTCAGGTAATTAACTTATAAACCCCCTCTTTTACTAAGGCTGACGTGTCCATTATATTATATGGACGAACCCTGCTTCCAAAGCCTTCTATCCCCGTGGAAGTCCCATTGGCTAGAGGGGGGTCCCCGTGGGAGTCCCGTGGGTTAGGGGGGATTCCCGTGGGACCCCCGTGAGACCCGTGGGATTCCCGCAATCCCCATTCCCGTGCAGACCTCTACTTTAAACATGTGAGCAAAAAACACTGCAGACAAGCTGAAGTAGCAAAATTTGCATGGTTTTATATGTCAGTATTTAATAAATTATCTCCAGAACATCTGTATCCACAGTTTTTGGTTTTGTTTTCATCAGTGGATTGTTTTCACTGTGGATCATTGGGTCTCCCCATTTTTCTTTATTGTGCTGCACTAGGAAAGTATGTGTATACATTTAGTGTGACTGAAAATCCACTTAGCCATAGGCAGGTAACTTACATAACTTAACTCTATTTTTTAATCTGATAACAGACAAATAAGTCTTTGAAAGTTAACCCAGAATGTTCTAGAATGGGGGGAGGAGTGTTGGAGGGGGGGGAGCTCTTTCAAATACGAGGGGGTACTGAAAATTTCTCAGCCCAATCAACTTCCTAAATTCTGAGCGTTATTTTGCCACTGTAGCTGAAAAGAGTATTATCTTATTTTGTGAAGTGCCAATCTGCAGAAATGAAATTCTATGCTTTGACATTGTTTCAGATCATTGATTGAACCATATTCATGTCATTCTCTTCTTGGTTGGGCTGAGAACTTTTCAGCATGTCTATATTTAAAAATTTATACAGGAACCCCGGCGAATGTTGAAAAACCACGAATACGGTTTTTAGGCAGGGGGAGACAGGACAGGGCAGCTGGAAAGGCAGAAGAGGGCAGCCGGAGCGCCGGCGAGTGAAGGAAATCACTCGCTGTATGCTCCGATCGCCTCTTCCTGTTCTAAAGTCGGGTCTCACCAATCAGGAGCTGCCTCCCCTTCGCATTTGGAAAATACCGCGAATGACCAGGACTGCGAACCGCGGACCGTGAATTCACGGGGGAACACTGTATACTACTTATACTGACAATCAAATGATTATTTGTTTAGGGTTGTTTACAAGTAAACATACATAAAATCAGATAACAAAAAAAAAACAAGTACGGATTCCACAATTAAAAACCCACTAACTTCTTTCACCCGGTGACAGGTCAAAAACGCGCAAGACAATTGCGCGCAGACAAAATAGCGCAGACAAATAAGCGCTAAGACAATTGCGCGCAAGATAATTCAGCGCACCGACATTTCAGCGCAAGACAATTGAGCGCAGCGACAGTTGTCTTGCGCTCAGTTGTCTCGCTCGTGCACATTTGTGAAAATTATTTGCGCTCAATTGTCTTGCGCTCAATTGTCTTGCGCTCACTTGTCTTCACGCTCAGTTGTCTCGCGCTCGGTTGTCTGCGCGATTTTGTCCGCGCGCGATTGTCTTGCGCGAAATTGTCTATGAACCCTTTCACCCTCCAGAGCTTCACATCTTCCCCTAAATATTTCTTTAAACAGGAAACAAACTACCTCCCCCTTTTATAAAACCGCCTTAGACTTTTTTATCGCCAAAATTCCTATGAGCATTAGAGCTAATACCACCAAGGTCTGTGATTAAAAAAAGCTTAATGTGGCTTCATAAATGGGGGCCTAATTTAGCATTTTCCTGATTCTTTAATAAAACACACTTCGGAAATATGTTTTCACCCTCACCTATATAAAAAATTCTAATGCAGGAAATAACCTTTCTGATTTAGTTTTCTGAAACCTATTCCATCTAAATGGTCTTTGATAACTCATTCTACCACGTATGGTTAGAACCCCTCCCACCAAAAATTTAAGACTGCATTAAAAGTTTTTTCTATGGTAAGGCCTTTGACCTTTAAGCCTCTGTTTGCAAACTGACTGCTCGGTGGGGAGCACGGAGGTTTCTTTGACCTGGAATTGGCAATAGCAAAATTATTGTTACTTTTCTTTCCTATTGAAGATTGTAACTTTTCTTCATTTCCTTTTTAAAGTGTGCTGACTATATATTTTTGTATTTTAAATGTAATCTGTCTAGACAGTTCTCTAATTAGGCGGTATATCAAAGAAATGTCTAACTTGAAACATCCTTTCCCTAATCCAGGGGTTCTTCACCTTTTTTTGGTTCCCACACCCCTTTAATTGATGAATGAAACACTCTCACCCCCTTCCTTAACTGTGTGTCCACTAGTGACTTTTGAAACTACAGTACCTATGTTGCTGTTAGTAGCTAACAGTGCTAACTGCTAACATAGGGTTACCAGATGTCTGGGAAAACTCGGGCATGTCCTTTTTTTTAGAGCAGTGTTCTTCAACCACCGGTCACGGACCAGTGCCGGTCCACAGAAATTTCCTGCCGGTCCACAGGGCCAGCATGTGCATCAGGCCCAAAACAGTGTTTTTCAACCGCTTGTCCACGGTGCGATCGATGCGGCGTTATATTTGAGCCAGCTCCCTCTTCCTCACTGATTCAGTGCACAAAGCCACAGGCAGTGGCTCCTACGGGCATCCTGCGCCTGAACCGGAAGCCTTCTCTCTGACGTTGCAACGTCAGAGGGAAGGCTTCCAAATGAGGTAAGGGACGTACAAGGTGCAATTAGTACTATTATGAGGGTGGGGTCTGGGGTGGAGATTGGGTAGAGATGGGCGGGGTCTGGCCCACGACTTAGCCCAGTGGTCCTCAACCGCCGGTCTACGGACCGATGCCGGTCCACAGAATAATTCTTTTAGGTGTAAAAAGGTTGAAAAACACTGTTTTAGAGAATTGTCTGGGTGCCCAGACAGATTTCCTAAACCTCCAGATGCGGCCCCGAGCTTGGGGAAGAAGAGATGAGGTTTGTGTGGGAGTGGGGCTGGGTCCAGAAAGGGGCATGACAGGGGATAGAACAGGGTGTGGCCATATAGTCCATTTTTTTTTAAATGAGGAAATCTAGTACCCTATGCTAACATGCCACTAAAATTTTAATAGCACACAGTTTTACTAGCAATGACTGTCCTAATAACTGCCTTCAATCTGCCTAGAAAGTTGCACCAAATTGCCTTAGATTTCGAGATCCTTATCCAAACCCATTTGACCCATTCTCACACCCCCCAAAGATAAGGGCACTACTGACTAAGAACCCCTAACCTAACTGTTTCCTCTTTTACCATCTTTACCATTGGAGTTTCCAAAGAACGTTCATACTAGAGCTTGTGTTCTAAGTAGCACAAGCGCACCAGATGCATGCACACTTAGGGCTCCTTTTACAAAGGTGCGCTAGCGGTTTTAGTGCGCGCTCAGCAGGCGCTAAAATGCCCCACGCACTAGCCGCTACCGCCTCCTTTTAAGCAGGCGGTAATTTTTCGGCTAGCGCGCGCTAATCATGGGCGTGCGCTAAAAACGCTAGCGCACCTTTATAAAAGGAGCCATTAGGGTAGCTAGTACTGTACACATCTCCAAGCAAAAACAAGGGATCAGCACACGTCCGGAATGGTATTTGGAGCATCGCAAACATTTATGTGCAGGCCATTCAGCGCGGCTCTCTGCGCTAAAAACTGCTAGCGCAGTTTGATAGAAGAGGCTCTTTGGCGTTAAACCGATTAAAACTGGTTCCAAGTTTCCAAGTTTATTCTATATTTGATATACCAACGATTAGCGAGTATCTGATCAGTTTACAGAGTAAAATTAAATATAGTTCCAAAATAAAAGAAAAAGAGGTAATTAACTATGTATTTACATAATTAACAGACAGGACTTAGCATCAATTATTAAAGGCATAGTGAGTTTTGTGCATCCGGGTCTTAATTGTTAAATTAGGCACCAGTTGGCCTTGAGTACCAATAATAACCCTTAAGTGGTGTTAATTGGTGCTAATTGGCTCAAATTTGTAGTTACGCATGAAACTGCATTTAGGTATAAACTTAGCACTTAAGAGATACATAATCGAAACAGAAATATATCTAAACCTCACATTTTGTCCCCGTCTCCAGGTCGTTGATAAATATATTGAACAGGAGCGGTCCCAGCACCGACTGGCAATGGGTCACGAGCGGAGTTCCACAGGGGTCGGTCCTGGGACCGCTCCTGTTCAATATATTTATCAATGACCTGGAGACGGGGACGAAATGTGAGGTTATTAAATTTGCTGATGACACCAAACTCTGCAGCAGGGTTAGAAACACGGAAGACTGCGAAGACCTGCAAAGAGACCTAACGAGACTGGAAGAGTGGGCAAAAAAGTGGCAGATGAGTTTTAACATAGAGAAATGCAAGGTCATGCATGTAGGGAAAAAAAAACCCGATGTTTAGCTACAAAATGGGAGGATCACTGCTAGGGGTGAGCAACCTTGAAAGAGACCTGGGGGTGATGGTGGACACAGCATTGAAAGCATCAGCACAATGTGCGACAGCCTCAAAGAAAGCGAACAGAATGTTGGATATCATTAAAAAGGGTATCACGACCAGGACGAAGAAAGTCATTATGCCGCTATATCGTGCAATGGTGCGCCCACATCTGGAGTACTGTGTCCAGTACTGGTCGCTGTACCTCAAGAAGGACATGGCCTTGAGGGGGTCCAGAGGAGAGCAACTAAACTGGTAAATGGTATGGAAAACTTTTCATACGCTGACAGGTTGAAAATGCTGGGGCTGTTCTCCCTGGAAAAGCGGAGACTTAGAGGAGGCATGATAGAAACCTTCAAAATCCTGAGGGGCATAGATAAGGTGGACAGGGACAGATTCTTCAGACTGTGGGGAACCACAAGTACAAGGGGTCACTCAGAGAAATTGAGAGGGGACAGGTTTAGAACAAATGCAAGGAAGTTCTTTTTTACCCAGAGGGTGGTGTACACATGGAACGCGCTTCCGGTGGTTGTGCACACTACAGGGTTTCAAGGAAGGTTTAGATAGTTTCCTAAAGGATGAGGGGATTGAGGGTTACAGATAGATGTAGAGGTAGGTTACAGAAATGGTCAGGAACCACTTCACAGGTCACAGACCTGATGGGCCACCGCGGGAGCGGACCGCTGGGCACGATGGACCTCTGGTCTGACCCAGTGGTGGCAACTTCTTATGTTCTTAAACACCCGCCTTAATCGGCACTTGGGCAATCAAAAAGTTAGGTCATCCAAATGCCGATAATCGAAATGGGTTAGGCCTTTTCAGTGGTGCTGTATGTCCAGAGTGAAAAGGAGCGTTTTTGAAAGAGTGGTTTGGGTGGAAGATAGGCGGGATGTGGGCCGACCTAGACTTAGTCGTCCTGCAGCGATAAAAGTTCAACGAGACATCCTAGATGGAACTTATACGTTGTGACTTGGACAATCTAAAAACAGGTATAAGTGTCCAGAAGGTATCAAATGTGACCAGGTAACCACTGTTGACACAAAGTACAGACCCCCACACACTCCCCCAGTGATCACTGACCTCCTCACGCTACTATGAAAATCGGAATAAATACGTACATACCTGCCTCTAGAACATCAGCACTTGGCTTTGGAAAGCCTAGTAAAGCACAGAGGTGTCTTATGTAGTCTGGTGGGTGGGCTAGTGAACCATAGAGAGGAGGACCCAGACCCATAAGCCACTCTAACCACTGCATTCATGGTGAAACATGTGCACCCACCAAAATCCCCCCAAACCCTACTGTACTGCCATACAGATGGCACCTGCAGCCATATGGGCTACTGGGGTGGTTGACAGGTAGGTATAGTGGGTTTTGGGGGTGTTTGGGGGGGCTCCCATAAGGGAGTTGTGGTGAGATGTTTATGTGGCACCCTTTTTGTGAAGTTCACAGCAGTGCCCTGTAAGGTGCTCCACTACTCTGTTGCCATATCTGGGTGTCCAGTCTATCACTTTGCTGGCCCCTCCCACGTCCAAAAGGTCTTGTTCTAGGTGTTTTTGACTTGGACGATTTTTTTGGACGAGAATGGGATATAAAGATACACGATTTAGGGGTCTGGATGATCACATAGCCGGACATAGAAATAGACTATTCTCAAAAAATATATATTTTGGACGTATTTTTCGAGAATGGACTTTGGATGTTTCTGAGTGACTTTGGGCGACTAGCAATTTAGGCCCAAAACAGACTTAGACCTTTTTTTTTATTATGCACCTCCACGTGCTATAATAATAATAATAATAACTTTTTTTTTCTATACCGCCGTAGTCAAACTGACTTCTAGGCGGTTCACATAGAAAGAAGGCTGGACAATCAGCGAATTACAAAATGCAAGAAGGAAGTGCACAACTACACAGAGGGTCTGCACATGGGCAAGTCAGAGAGTTGTTTTGCAGATGCGGCATAAGTAATAGAGTACTATAATTTACATGTGCAACCGCTTTGATCCTTTTTTGACTAATTAAGTGGTATATAAAGATTTTTAATAAGCATAAACAACCACCAACTTGAGGTGCAACCTTTACACCAGCCTTTTACAATGGCATACTTGCTCATGTCTAATGTTAGGCGTATGTAGGCTTCTTTACGCTCCATTCTATAATGACAATTTTGGGCCCACATTTTTTGTGCCTAATTTTTGGGACACTTTCTTTATCTACCCCATGTGCCCAGAAAATTATGTGCAGATGTCATGCTAGCTACACACTACTGTCTTCGCTAGCTTTCTGAAGGTACACGAGCCCTTGTGTTAGAATATCACGTTGTTCTCCGCAGGCTTTTAAGTACTCAAGTAGCTTTGTAGTTAAACAACTTACTGAACATTACCCCATCAAATTTCCTGGGAATAGGAATCCCACACTTAACTTTTTAATTATTCTCCTGCTGCCTTTTGTTGTAGAGAAATTCCCCTGGCCTTTCTGTGTCAGCTTTTCAATTAAAATTTTGTGACATTTTCAGTATATAGTTTCAGGTGGAAGTCTTCTAAATTTTCTGGGTATCTTGCTGGATGTCTGTCCAGGCACTATGAGCAAACTCCTTTCATATTGGTCTTTCTTACTACTCCCTAAGAAAAAGATAAACAGATTGGGAACCAGAGATGATAACCACATGAGGCAAACTAATGACCCTTGAGGCAGGCAGATCTCGGCCGAAACATGGCCCCATGTTGGGTCTTTCTAAAATTGGGAGCTTTGCCAATAAACCTTTGGTTTTATATGCCTGGCTGTTTGGGAGTCATTTGGTCCACCCCCTACTCACTTTCTTTTAGCGTTTTACATAGGATTGTGGGGGTTTGGGGTTTTTTTTTCTTCATCTCTGTTTTTGGAGTTCTGCTTGCAAGCTAATGATGATATAAGAAATTGCACATCAACAGCATTGGCAAATGAAATTAGAAATTTACAATAACGTGATGAATCTATTGAGATGATATAGTTACTTCACTGGAAGAGGGTGAGGTGGGGCACACAATGGAAGAATTTGGGAGATTTATTCTTAAAAGCCACAACTTCTGCAATATGATATTCCTCTTACACTCTGGAGGGGCTGTCCAATTGTAATGTTGTGCACAGGGCAAAAGTCTGTGGTTTTTTCAGATCATTTAAGCTTATTCTCAATTTTGATACATTTTCAGTTAGTTTCAGACATTTGTTTTAATAAAAAAATTTTGACAGTGTATTAGAGGTTTTTTTAACATACATTTATTGGTTTAATTTGCATTAATTAATAGGTTAATTCATGCTAAATCAAGTTAGTTTGCACTACATTTGTTAAGGCACTCTAACGCATGTACTCCCCTATCAATTTGTCTACATTACTGTCAGCCAAACAGGCAAGCCATAGCTCATGGAAGACACAGCTCCTCTCAGGAGATGCCTGCAATCCACTGGGGTGGAAAGTCAGGGCTAAGGCCTTCTTGTCAGCTCTAACCACAGAAAAAAGCCAGAGGAAACGGTGACACAACTAAACAATGCAAAGGTCAAGCAACTGGCAGCCGTTCTGTGACCCTGACAGCTTCAGGTCAAAGGACTCAGGTAGCAACATGGCCCAGGCCTAAGTTCCAGCACAAATGAATTGTTTTAACAAATCGGCTTTGGTCAATTAAACCTAACAAGACATGTTGCATCACTTAGCAGGGTTTCTGACACTAAGGCAGGCATCATAAAACAAGACTTTTAACAAAACACAACAAATTTAAAGTAATCCATCCAGAAATGTCAGGTGTCAAAATAACAAGACTGAAATTGTCTTGACAGGGAGAAGAAGTCTTTTATACTTTTGATCCAGGGAAGACTGCCTCCAAAACCCATATAGTCCTAAAAATCTTCACGGGTAAAAACTTTCACTGGGAGTTTAATCACAAAAAGAGAACACATTTCAACTTAATCTCTACTGTATTTGCCAAGTGTGGTCTAACAGCAGTTACGTCCCTCTCACTCGAGCCAGATAATTTAAATTCAGGTTAACAGAAAAATTTATATTCCAAATAGCTGCCTGTGACTTTTCTGCTTTATGACAGACTTTAGATAAATCTTGTGTGGTTGGGCATGAGACAAATTTAAAAAAAAAAAAAAAAAAAAAAAATTAATGAACTAGGATTATTTATAAAGAATCATAATTTTAGCCCCTTTTTTGCTGCAGGTGTTGTTGGGCTCATTGTTAGGAAATTTATGACTGGAGCAATAAACTGCATGTACTTTGCATAATAATGAGCAGTGTTTGCTTATCTCTGGTACTCTTTGCTGTTTCATTTCTCACTTGTTTAAACATATCCCCTGTGCTTCTTGACTGATGCCTCTATCAAAAGACTACAGCACGCTCTGCACCACTTTATATGTGATTCTCAATTAGACAGCCCCCAGGGCAACTTTCAGCTCACAGCCTGCCATCATCTGCCACCCCATACTGACAGCCATACAAGGCCACATGCTTTGCTCTCCCATGCATCTCTGGTTTTTCTATGATTTCATGTATTATGCAGCAGCACGGCACGGTTCCTCTAAATATCCCTACACTAATTCCTTGGCTATTGATTATTCTACTAGTTTTATTCCTAGGTGTCTTTTGTTACCCCACTTTCTTTCGATGGTCTCGGGGCTCAAGGATCTATCGTACGAGGAAAGGCTGTAAAATTTGCGGCTGTACTCACTCGAGGAACGTAGGGAGAGAGGAGACATGATCGAGACGTTTAAGTATAGGCCGTATCGAGATGGAAGAAGAGATTCTCTTTCTCAAAGGACCCTCAGCCACAAGAGGGCATCCGCTCAAAGTCAGGGGTGGGAAATTTCATGGTGACACCAGGAAATATTTCTTCACCGAGAGAGTGGGTGATCCTTGGAACGAGCTCCCGGTGCAGGTGATCGAGGCAAACAGCGTGCAAGAATTTAAGAGCAAATGGGATGCCCATGTGGGATCCCTTAGAGGGTTAAGCCAAGGGAACCTGTCACCAGGAGTGGGATCCCTAGAATAGTAGACTTGGGGGTGGGTCAGTAGAGTGGGCAGACCTGATGGGCTAGGGCCCTTATCTGCCGTCATCTTCTATGTTTCTAAATTTCTCCATACATCCTGTTATCTATAATTTCCTTCCTTGAGTCTCCACGTTACCTGATCCGACTGCCATATATGGGCTTCACTTCTATTGGATGTGATGCCTAAAGATTCTGAGATGAATGGATGATGTAGACTAAAAACATACCCCCCTTCCCCTTTTACAAAACTGTAGTACGGTTTTTAGCGCCAGCCGTGGCAGAATTCTATGAGCATCAGAGATGTTACCGCCGTGGCCAGCGCTAAAATACGCGCTATGGTTTTGTAAAGGGGGGGGATAGAAACATAGGAAATGATGGCAAATAAAGATCATATGATCTATTCAGTCCGCTCATCCTTGCCAACTTCTAATCTCTACTAGTCGTTCCTCTCTCTTATATACTCTCTGTGCTTGCCCCCATGGTTTCTTGAATTCAGATACAGCCCTTGTCTCCACCACGAACGCCAGGAAGCTGCTCCACCACCATCATGTGCCCCCCCTCGTTCCAGAGCTTCCTTTCAGCTGTGTATTTAAGCCACAAAAGTATTTAAATGTCTTTATCCCCTCTCCTTCTGTCTTCCAAAGCTCACAATATTAATTGAGATCTTTAAATCTGTCTCCATACACTTTATAACTTACCATTTTTAATAGCCACCCTCAGCACTGACTCCACTCTATTTATATTTTTTGAGAAAGTGTGGTCTCCAGAATTATGCACAATCCTCTAAATAAGGTCTCGGCAGTGATTTATTCAAAGGCACTATCACTTCCTGTTATACTGTATACACTTATCTACAAAGTAAAAGCAACTCAGTTTGAGCAGTCTTCTGAACTTGAACCATATATGTCTGCTTAGAATGGAAAAAAAAAAAGTTAAATGTCTAAAAGTTTCTCTCCAAGAACTGTCCTGGGACCATTCCTTTTCTCGATCTACACCTGCTCACTCCTCCCATGATTTCCAGTATCACCTATATGCTGATGACTCTCAGATGTACCTCTCTGCACTGGACATCTCTACTGCAACCCAGACCCGAGTCTCAGCCTGTCTGTCCGAAATTGCTGCCTGGATGTCTCACCGCCATCTAAAACTGAATATGGCTAAAATGGAGCTGCTCATCATCCTGCTTAAACCCATCTCGACATTTCCCTCATTCTCTCTCTTTGGACAACACTCTTATCCTTCCTTGTCTTGTCTGCTCACAATCTTGGGGTCATCTTTGACTCCTCTCTCTCCTTCTCCGCTCAGATACAATAGATTGCTAAAACTTGCCACTTCTTCCTTTATAATATTACTAAAATCCCACCTTTCCTTTCTGAGCACACTACCAAAACCTTTATCCACGCCCTCATCACCTCACACTTAGATTACTGCAACTCACAACTTTGAGGTCTTCCGTTCTGCCATCTTTCTCCCCTTTAATCCATCCAGAATTCGGCTGCATGACTCATATTCCGTGAGAGCTGCTATACTCACGTTACCCCTCTCCTAAAGTCATTTAATTGGCTTCCCATCTATTTCCGAATACAATTCAAACTCCTCTTACTGTCCTACAAATGCATTCACTCAGCTGCCCCTCATTATCTCTCTTCACTTCTCTCCCCCTATGTTCCCCCTCCCCCGCAAGCTCTGCTCAACTGCCCTTCCTTCCTCTACCAACTCCAGACTCCATCCTTTCTGGCTTGCTGTGCCGTATGCCTGGAACAAACTGCCTGAATCCCTACGGCGGGCTCTGTTTCGGCAGTATTCAAATCCAAGTTAAAAGCTTACGTCTTTGAGGCTGTTTTCAACTCCTAACTCTTCTTGTCTTGGGTTCTGCATCCCCAGCCCTCCATGTCATGTCTGTCTGTCCAAGTTAGATTGTAAGCTCTTCTGGGCAAGGACTGTCTATCTATTTAATGTCAAAATGTACAGGGCTGTGTACGCCCTTCAGTGCTATAGAAGTGTTAAATAGTAGTAACTGTTGCTTTAAACCCACTTTTTTCCTCTTTCTCCCTGTCATGGACAACAACCCATCATTCACATAAGAGACTGGAAATAGTTTAGTGAACAGGAACTTATAATTTGAACTAGGGGTGTGCATTTGTTTGAAATGACATTGATATCCTTTCCCTTGTCGTGTCTAACCAAAAACAACAGGAATAAACCCCAGAACAGCAGATTTCTTTTCACTGTTGCTAAATTTCAGCCTTTCTCTCCAGTGTTAATAGCTGTCAAGCACCAGCCAGGCTTGAGCCTGTGACATTCAGGTTGGAAGGCAGCTGCTATGCCTAGCTGTGTCTTCTATTTCGGTTAATATTAGTCCCTGTTTCCTAGTTGGTTCTTTCCTAGTTGGTAATCCTTGTGTGCCCTTTTGTGCTGGAAGTACTTCTCGAAGGTACAATGACATTAAGACTTGCTAGTTCTTGTCTTGTTCTAGTCAGCTATTTTAGCTTTTGTAGCTATATTATAGCTAGCCCATACATACATTGCATGAAAAGAAAACAAAAGCCTGAGAATGGCACAGGAAACTACAACCAAAATTTTTATTTATTTTTTTTACTATGCATCCCTATTGTGAACAAAAGTCTCTGCACATTTCTCCCAGTGATCTCCCATCATTACTTCTAGGTTCTTGCTTATCACATGACCTAGCACTGACCCTTTCTAGAGCACAGAATCCACTTAGAAGTTACAGTCTGTTCTCGTTATTCATGGTAGTATGGTTCCCATAAATGTTTGCAAACCGCAAAAATCACGAATAACAAAATGCTGAGTCTACGGGAAAATAGAGGTAAGGTTCCAACAGAACATGTTGTGCCTCAAAACCACGGAGAGTGAACAATGGATCCTATTGGTGAAATAGGGTTAGGTTCCTGCACAGGACAGCACTTGGAGTACCTATAATTCATTCTCTAGATGCTTGGGGGCCATATCTAGAAGCAAATATCTGACTGTAAAGGTAAAGGAGAAACAAAGAAAGCTGTTTTTTAAAGAGCCGGTTCATGAATTCATGAACACAGCGATGCGAATGAGGAATATTGGTAGCAATTGATGCAACCGTGGATACACAAAACTGTGCATCAGGAACACGCAAATAACGAGCATGGACTGTAACTCTGTCATGACACTCTCCAGGCCACTCCTATCTATTTTGGAATAACCATGCTTGAGTGACTCAAGGATATGACTCATTTTTGAAAGCTGGATGGCCTCACAAGTTAGCTTTCTTCTAAACAGGTTAATCTAATAGTGGTTTTACCCCCATTGCAAGCATAGGATACATATATAGTGCTAAATTCCCTAAGACAAACAGAATTATATCTGCAAGCATGCAGTGTGATACGAAACAAGAATAGATCATTCTAAAAAGATAAACTGGAACTACTGTACCAATCCTAATGCTGGAAGGATGGTTGCCACCTCATCTCAAGTTCCTAGGTCAACCAAATGGGCAGGCCCAGTCCTGGTCTTGTCCTATTGCAAGCATGGAAGAGTAGTTCTGGTTTCTTTAAAAAGTAGAAAACATTGATAAAGATAAGTGGTACCTTATAGACTAATACGTTTACTGTATCATGAGCTTTCCAGGACTAGGAACATATGAATTGTCATACTGGGACAGACCGAAGGTCCATCAAGCCCAGTATCCTTTTTCCAACAATGGCCAACCCAGGTCCCAAATACCTGGCTAGATCCCAAATAGTAAAACAGATTTTATGCTGGTTATCCTAGGAATAAGCAATGGATTTCCCCAAGCCATCTCAATAATGGCCTATGGACGTCCCTTTTAGGAATTTATCCAAACCTTTTTTAAACCTTTCTAAGCTAATTGATTTCACCACATTCTTTGGTAACAAATTCCAGAGTTTAATTACACGTTGTATGAAGAACTATTTTCTCCAGTCTGTTTTAAATCTACTACTTAGTAGCTTCATCACATGCCCCCTAGTCCTAGTATTTTTGGAAAGAATGAACAAGCGATTCACATCTACCCTTTCCACTCCACTCAGTATTTTATAGACCTCTGTCATAGATGCATGATGTAGGGCCACATTTATATGCATCTATCCATTCAATGGGTATGAACTTGTAGTGGCATGCATTGTTCTTAGAAGCATGGGGGTAAACTCAGGATTGATTTGACTCATCTGAACTGACCTGGGCTTTCTACTTTTTGGCTCCTGCCTCTTGGAATAATCTTCCATTAGAGAGTCGGTCTGAACTTTCCCTCCCTAAAGTTAAAGTTGCCTTGAAAACCCGGCTTTTCAAACAAGCTTTTGGTGCCCAGTTGTGAGAACAGTTTTAGTGATACGATAATCTTTTTTACTCCACCTCGTACCCTTTCTGTGTTCTCATTATCCTGCTTCCATCAAAAACATTTTACCCTCCTTGTCCAATCCATCAACCTCTCCAGATTGGACTATTCAACTCTATCTACTTAAGCCTAACTAAGAAAAACCTCCACA
This sequence comes from Geotrypetes seraphini, assembly GCF_902459505.1. Classification (NCBI taxonomy): domain Eukaryota; kingdom Metazoa; phylum Chordata; class Amphibia; order Gymnophiona; family Dermophiidae; genus Geotrypetes; species Geotrypetes seraphini. The sequence continues at coordinate 426,030,494 of NC_047084.1, forward strand.
GACTCCAACGGATTCAGAATGCCGCGGCCAAGCTCATCTTTGCTAAAAGTAAATTTGACCATGTCTCCCCGCTCCTGGCCAAGCTCCACTGGCTTCCGATAATCGCCAGGGTCCACTATAAATGTGCCTGTTTAACTTTCAAAATCCTATATGGTATCCTCCCTCCCTTTATCTCTCTTTCTTGGAATTCCTCAAACCCTAATACCACCAGATCCTCCCACAAATTAAAACTATCCTTCCCCTCGCTAAAAGGCATTTCCCACACAGGAAAGCTAGGGACCTCCCTCCACTTCAAAATCACTGAGCTCTGGAACAACCTTACCTCCCCTCTTCGGAACTTGAGCTCTCTCCAAGTTTTCCGCAAACATCTGAAAACCTGGCTTTTCTCAAAAAATGTAAGTCTCCCTCCAACTTAGGAATCAAAGAAACTCTTATATCTTGGCATCCCAAGTCCTCTAAATTTTCTTCACACTTCTACCTCTAACCCTCTGTTGTAGTTCCTTCCTATTTCTCCTACTGTAAACTGCGTCGAGCTCTACGAACATGGAGATGATGCGGTATACAAACCTAAGGATTAGATTATGTTCCTAACTCTACCTGTTCTTTCTCTTTATGAGTTCCTTGTCTTGAACATAGATGAATATTGTTCTTCTGCCCTTTCTGAATTTGTAGTTCCTTTCCATTTATTTTAGTCTATAAACTGTGCTACAGTAAATGTATATAAAGAATAAAGAATGATACCCAAATTTGCAACAGAGTAGATATGCTAGAACATGGGTAGGCGAGCTCAGTCCTCAAGGGATGCAACCCAGTCAGGTTTTCAGGATTTTTCCAATAAATATGCATGAGAAATATTTGCATACAATAGAGGTAGTACAAGCAAATAGATCTCATGTATATTCATTGGGGAAATCCTAAAAACCCGACTGGGTTGTTGGCTTCAAGAACCAAGGTTCCTGCCCCTGCTCTAGAAGGAGTAAAAAGCTTAAAGAGAAATCTAGTAAAGCTTGAAAATGGTCTACAGTTTGGCATATAAGATTTAATGGTAAAAATGCAGGTTCATAGATTTCAACTGCAAAATCCCAAGGGAGAGGTACAATATAGGGAGTGGAGTACATCTGTGCACAAAAGAAGAGTGGGACCTGGGAGCGAACTTGCTAGATTATCTTAAGAACATAAGAATAGCCTTACTGGGTCAGACCAATGGTCCATCAAGCCCAGTAGCCCGTTCTCACGGTAGCCAATCCAGGTCACTAGTACCTGGCCAAAACCCATGGAGTAGCAATATTCCATGCTACCAATACAGGGCAAGTGGTGGCTTCCCCCATGTCTTTCTCAATAACAGACTATGGTCTTTTCCTCCAGGAACTTGTCCCAACCTTTCTTAAAACCAACTATGCTTTCCACTCTTACCACATCCTCTGGCAATGCGTTCCAGAGCTTAACTATTCTCTGAGTGAAAAGAAATTTTCTCCTATTGGTTATAAAAGTATTTCCCTGTAACTTCGAGTATCCCCTAGTCTTTGTAATTTTTGACAGAATGAAAAATCGATCCACTTGTACCCGTTCTACTCCATTCAGGATTTTGTAGACTTCAATCATAGCTCTTAAGGTGGCCAAATAGTTAAAAAGGTAATGGGAAAAACTAGAAGGATGCTTAGGTGCACAGAGAGAGGAATGGCCAACAGGAGAGATAAAAACCTCAATTAGAGAATCGTGTGCAGTTCTTGAGACTGTGCCTTCAGAAGATATAAACCATATGGAGTGAGTCATGATAGCTTGTGTTCTTTGTCATAAATTATATGAAGACAGACTTAGAAAACTAAACATATATACAATGGAAGAGAGGCCAGAATAGGGAGATATGATAGTGACAGTTAAAAGCCTCCAAGTTATAAACATATGGGAGTTAGACATTTTTCAATAGAAAGGAGGCTCTGGAAGTAGGGGTCATGAAAGTGAAAGGGGGCAATGTAAGAAAAACACTTCTTTACAGAAAGGGTGGCGGATATGCAGAATATTCACGTTTCAAGTTTATTTTATTAGATATACCGCTTATAAAGCCTAAGCGGTTTCCATAAAAAAAACAAACAAACATGTACAATAAAAACTTAATATGGTGAACATACATTGTATTTTGAAACAACTAGAAAGGACACATAAGCATGACACATGAGACATGACACAGTAGGAGAGGAGGGGTATGGATACATATTAAAATAAAAAGGAAGGGAAAAGGAGGAGACATAAACGAAGTCTGGTAGGGAATAGAACGGGAATGGTTGAAATAGAGAAAAGAAAGAGCAGGAGAGCGAACAAGCAATGAAGAGAATTGTTAATTGCAGATTCAGATGAGGATGGTCTAATTTAAGGCATCTTTGAAAAGAAAGGTTTTAAGACCTGATTTAAATTTTGGAAGACAGCTTTCATGCCTAAGGTTGGTGGGAAGGGCATTCCACATTGTTGGTGCAATAACAGCAAAAATTGTTTTCCTTGTAGTGTCATATACCGTATTTTTCACTCCATAAGACGCACTTTTTCCCAAAAAAAAGTGGGTGGAAAAAGGGGAGCATCCTATAGAGTGAATACCCAAACCCCCCCCCCCCCCGTTACCTTATTTAGACTGCAGCCACTGCTCGCCCCTCGCTCGCCGCCGCCGCTGCTGGTTGCTCACTGCCGTGGAAAGTAGAGTAAGGGAAAGGCCAGGCGGGTGCAGCAATTGCATGCCGCCAGCCCAGAAGCCTTACCTCCGATGTCAATTCTGACGTCGGCAAGAAGGGGACCTTCTCACCGATGTCAGAATTGACGTCGGGAGTAAGGCTTCTGGGCCGGCGTGCAATCGCTGCATCTGCCTGGCCCTTCCTAGCAAGTAGCTACATCTGTTCCGGATGCTGCACTGAGCTAGGAGGTCCCCCCATCCCCCCACCCTCTCCCTCATGTGTCATGTCTCCCTGCCGCTGCTGCTGCTGCTTCGTCGACATCGGGGGTAAGGTTTCTGGGCCGGCGGCTTGCAATCGCTGCACCCGCCAGGCCCTTCCTAGCAACATCTTCTGTTCCGAGTGCCGTGCTGCTGAGCCAGGAGTCCCCACACCCCCCCCCCCCCCCACTACTGCTTCATCGTCGACATGTCCTCACAGCAGCAGCAGCTGGAGGTAATTAAATCGGGTGCTATAGAAATGATAAGTAGTAGTAGTTGTAGGATCCAGCTTTGTGGGTACCAGTGGGTGCTAAGTGTCTCCAAAAGAGAGCAAGCTTCTTCACTGTGTCCAGAGAGGGGTAGTTTATATTCTGTTTGCCAGCCCAGTAATTCTGAACAGTGCCTATGCCTGAGACAGCACCACAATCAGCTCCACATGGAGTTTTGTTCCATAGCTCCAGACTGAGGAATGGCACTAGGATACTGGGAGGCAGGGAAGAAGGAAACTTATATTACAATTAATGGAGGCCAATTAGATTAATATGGTTATATGCAGGGCATGAGTGGGTTCTTATTAGTCTTTTTTTTTAATCTTTATTCATTTTTAAAACTTCCACTAAGTGTAACATAAGATACAATCATTTTATACTTTAACATCACTTAATATACCATCAATTCTAACTCACATCAAATATCCCCTTCCCTTATACCCAACAATTGTTATTAAGCATTAGAAATCATACAGTATTCCCACCCACCTCCTCCCCACCCTGGACGTGTATGAATAAACAGGAAAAAATAATATTCATTCTGTACAGTATTTTGTTAATGGCTCCCAAACAACCCTAAATTTCTTAAAATGCCCCTGCTGTATGGCTATTGCCCGTTCCATTTTAAAGATTTGGCGTAGCGAATTCAACCAAAAATTATAATTCAGTCGATCCCAATTTTTCCAGTTTTTCATAATTTGCCGCATGGCAACCCCTGTCATGATGAGCAAAAATGTATTATTATTAGAAGAGATTTGACTCTTAGCTCTCATGGAGTACCAAATAACACTGTCATATGATAATGCCACTGGATTTTATTAGTCTTGAAGTTCTGGAGCAAGGAGGAAAGCAAACTTGCTAGTTAATCAACACGGATTTTGAAAAATCAAGCCATATCAGTGTTAACTCTGATGAAGAGATCTCAAATGGACCAGTAAAAATACAGTAAATCAATAATATTACTATTAAGCCTACAAAACTTAAATTCAAGAAAGACAGCTCTACAAAAAATCAGTGGATACATGGGATTAGCATATTATTGTCATTACTTAGCTTATTGCATTTATTTATCAGTAATTAGCAGTTAATTTGTGAAAACAGAATGAATACAGCATCAATTTGTCATTTTGTGTGATAGGTGCAGCAGCTTTGAAGAACGTCAATAACGGCAAAGGAGACTATCAGAAACCGTTTACAATATTAAAGAGGGGGTAACGCTAGATGCTCATTTTGCTGTCAAGATATACCTTGGCAGAGGGACCTTCAGCTTTCCTTCATAAGGGCTTTAGTTCAATATTGTTCTTATATTGTGAACTTCTTCCCTTCAACTTTGTGGCCTGGTTTCATAAACTTGTAGTTGGCTGGCATATTATTATGTTTTGTATCTTGTTTCCTCATCTTTACCTAATGTCTACAAGAAGGTGTTTCTTGAGAAATTTCATTAAAATGGAAAAAAAATAACATTACAGAGGACATTCTCAAAAATTAACGGGGTTGTGGAAAATATACTTTAACTTGAAACAGGTATCCTATTTAGGAAAAAGGGTATACAATGCTTCCCCGGTCATTCACAGTATTTCCTGACCACGAATGACTGGGCAGGAGAGGCAGGAGAGAGCAGCCGGAGCGCCGGCGAGTGAAGGAAATCACTCGCGGTATGCTCCGACTGCCTCTTCCTGCACTAAACTTGGGCCTCACCAATCAGGAGCATTGAATACCCTTTTTCCTAAATAGGATACCTGTTTCAAGTTAAAGTATATTTTCAACAACCCCGTTAATTTTTGAGAATGTCCTCTGTAATGTTATTTTTTTTTCCATTTTAATGAAATTTCTCAAGACAGACACAGGGGAAGTCACTGCTTGCCCTGGATCGTTAGCATGAAATGTTGCAACTATTTGGGTTTTTGCAAGGTACTAGTAATCTGGATTGGCCACCATGAAAAAGGGCTACTGGGATAGATGGACCTTTGGTCTGGCCCAGTAAGCCTATTCTTGTGATATGCTCCTTCTTCAAACAGCTTGCTACCTAAGTTGGTATGAGAGGAGACAAAAGGAGATCAAATGTCTTGCCCAAATTCACAGAGAGTTAACAGTGATGGTAATAACAGTAATGGTAAAACCAGAGGACATAATTTGAGGTTGAGGGGTGTTAGATTCAAGAGCAATGTTAGGAAATTTCTACTTTATATAGAGAGTGGTGGATACCTGGAATGCGCTACCGAGAGAGGTGGTGGAGAGGAAAACGGTGACAGAGTTCAAAGAAGCGTGGGATGAACACAGGGGATCTAGAATCAGAAAATAATAGTAAATATTGAACTAAGGCCAGTACTGGGCAGACTTGCACGGTCTGTGTCTGTATATGGCCGTTTGGTGGAGGATAGGCTGGGGAGGGCTTCAATAGCTGGAAGGGTATAGATGGGCTGGAGTGAGTTTTGACAGAGATTTTGGCAATTGGACCCCAAGCATAGTACTGGATAGAGCTTTGGATTCTTGCCCAGAAATAGCTAAGAAGAAAAATAAATTTAAATTGAATCAGGTTGGGTAGACTGGATGGACCATTCGGGTCTATATCTGCCGTCATCTACTATGTTACTATGTTAGTGAGGTAAATAGGACTAAAATGCTGCCTTTGCTGGTTCTTAGCCACTAACCATTAAGACACTTCTTTACTATTGCTTTATATGAGTAAGATGAAAGCTGAGAGAGGCTGCAGAATGAATCTATCTCTGGTTCTGATTAAATTAAATTCAACCCCATTCTGCTCTTTATAGTCTGACCTCCACTGAGGGTCGTGAAGTGTTAAGTAAACCTTGAAGCCAATGCACTATCTGGTATTAGTACAAGCTATTTCACTAGCAGAAATTATATGCAAATACAGGAGCTTTGACTACATCTCACTGACGTGGGCTAATTTTTTGTTGTTAAATTGCACTAAGTGTTAAACTTTGTCCCCCAAAACAACTATTTACTTAAAGTATGCAGGTAAAATGGCTAGTAGTAATAGGCATTAGGATATGCAATATTTAGCGCACACATGTTTTTGTGAAAATGATTAGCATTTTTAATGTGCATAATAATCTTTTCTGAAGCTAAACGTGGCTTAGTGCAGCAGCCTCCTTGACTGCTATTTGTCATGGTGGAATGTCTATTTTCAAATTTATATGGAGAAACTATCCTCAAAGCTTACAAAACTTCCCAAAATGCCCCTAGTTTTGAAAATGGTTCAGAGCAGCGGCTTCGAGACCTACCGGCAGAAGGGCTAGGGAGAAGAATTATGGCTGAGCCTAATGGGAGGGACTGGCTGACTTGTAAGTTCTTGCCATGAGGCTCAAATACCAGGCACACAGTCTTTCTTTGTCTTCTTCCCAATACATCAAACACTTTTCTGCAGTAGAACAGAATGTGATTTTGGTAGCCTGTTCTATGAGGCATTTAATAAAAAGCCCAAAGATGTCCTCCCATCCTATTACCTCTTTCTTCAGATATGCCTCCATTTTACTAAAGTTCACATGTTTGAAATCCAGGACTTTGAGTTTTGTGTGATTGCCTTCCACTTTAGTTGTTATATCAAACCATTTGATGATCACTACCACCCAGGTGGGCACCCATTCGGACATTAGAGGCACTTTCCCCATTTGTGAGCACCAGATCCAGTATTGTTTTTCCCTTCATCAGTTCCACCACCATTTGTCTGAATATCCACTATCGCTCTACTTCTTTCCAATTCCACAGACAGAACTTTCCAATCCGCATCCAACAGGTTGAAACCACCCAGCAAGAGCACCCCTCCTTTCTTTCCCAACTTTTGGATATCTGCAACAAGATCTTTATCAATTTGCTGCATTTAAGTTGGAGGTCTGTAGACAACACCCACTTCTTCCTTTCCCCAGGCCCCCTGCATTTCAGTCGCGTGGATACTGGTCTTTATATAGAGAGTTACTCCTCTATTTTTTCGACCTTCTCTATCCTTCCTAAAAAGACTACACTTCTCCCTCCGAATCCACGGTTTCAGCATCCAAGGATTCGGTTATTCGCAATTTTTTTTTTAGATCCGTTTTCATTTTTTGGGCTATTTTTAAGCCCTCAGAGACCCCCCTTAAGCCTTACCTGGTGGTCTAGTGGGTTTTTGGGGCAGGAGCGATCTTCCTACGCTCCTGCCCCGTGCAGATCACTCATAGGAAATGGCTGTCGTGAGCTCCCGTAGTCTCGAGAGACTACGACAGGAGCTCATAGCAGCCATTTCCTATGAGTGATCTGCACGGGGCAGGAGCGTAGGAAGATCGCTCCTGCCCCGAAAACCCGCTAGACAACCAGGTAAGGCTTAAGGGTTGCCGGGGGGAAGCAGGGAGGTGGGTCAGTGCCGGCCCAAATATTATTTGCGTTTTTTTAATATTCGCGGGCCGGCTCTGCCCCTAACCCCAGTGGATACGGAGGGAGAAGTGTGTAGCCCGGTATGTTAGCATCCTACCCATGGGAATCACTGAACCATGTCTCTCTGATTGCTACAATATCCAAGTCTGCCTCTAACATCAGGGCTTGCAGATCTTGATTTTTGTTACTTAGACTGTGAGCATTTGTGGCCATTGTTTTCTAGCTACTTTGGCGCGGCAATTTCATTTTTTTTTTGTCTACTTTTTTGTTTAGTCTGAATTCAGAAAACTGTTGGTCAGACCTATGGGAAGAGGAAGAGATAGCGAGTGATATGCACAGGCAGGATGGATGGGCCATATGGCCTTTATTTGCCATAATTTTATATGTTTTTATTTAGAGTCCTCATGGCCAACTCAAATCATGCAATCAAGTTGGAGTGTATGTTTTTCTTTAGCTGACCCTTATTACACATTTTTCCCATCAGATCTTAAGTATCAGTAGTTCTTATTTAATCCATGAAAGTCAATGCCAGGCCTTCTCTATCCTTCCCTTAGGTTATACCAACCTACTATGGTTAACTGTGCTTGTTAATCCAGTATGATTATGTTCACTATGATCATTACTGGTCAGCCTCTGTGAATCTGTTTCTGCAATTTTAAAAAAAATAAAATAAAATTACACATCCTAAACACATGCATGCCAATTACAGTTGGCACCAAAACTTTGCTGGAGACCTCATGCTAAACTGCTTCCAACCTCCCCCTCCTCCCCGAGAAAATACACAGAACTAAAGCTTTAGCTCTAAGGACAGTGGGAGGGGAGGATGCTGCAGCTCTCTGGAAGTCTCCTGAATTGTTATGCTTGGCACTGAGGAATGTTGCTGTAATAACCTAAGCAAGTTTCCGACAGCAAAACCACTAGCCCTTCTGACTTCCTCTAAGTCAGCCTTCTACCACAGAAAAGGAAAAAACAGATTTGGAAAATGCAGCCTCTCACAGTTATTCAGCCTCTGCCCTTGCAAGCGCATACACTGCACGGCCATGGAAAATCGCTCTCCCTCTCTCTCTAAAATGTTTATCGCCCAAACAGCTTCAATTACACAATTGACTAGATTTAAGAAGCTAACTTTATCCTGGTAACTAATTGCTTCACTCAAATGCAGGGGACTCTGACTGAGTCACGTGGCCAAAGGCATGGTGTTTCCACAGCATACACTGGACTCCCAGGCCTTTGTTGTGATTTATTTACAATTAGCTGTTTGTTTCTTCAGTTGATGTATTCACAAAGCACACATTTCTTGCACTTATCTTAGCATATTTCCCTAACGTAAGCTTCATTGTATCAAGGGGTTTTGTGGCATGCAAATCTCTTTTACATGAGTGATGCATGCCCACACAAGCAGCACAAAGAATTATATACACCAACTATAGAGAAAGCTCTGCTTTATCTGAACTTTGAACAGACTGGTGAGGTAATAGGGGGGAGTGGGGGACACCACCAGTGTTGTTCAAAGTACTAGGTCAAAGTAAAAATAAACACATATTTTAATACTTAAGTAAAAGTACAGTGAAGAATACATTTAAAAAAATTACTTAAGTGAAAGTAAAAACATTATTGCCTAATAAATCACTTTTTGAGTAAAATGTAAAAGTACTGCAACTATAATGAATGTAACTACACTTCCTCCGCCATATTCGCAGGGATTAGGGGAAGAGCCAGTCCGCAATATTGAAAAATCGTGAATAACTTTTAGGGCCGACTCTGACCTACCCCCACCTCTCTCCTGCCACCCTGACTTCTCCACACCTTATCTGGTGGTCTAGTGGTGAAGCGGAGCAGGAGCGATCTTCCTAAGCTCCTGCCCCGTGCAGAGCCGTCAACAAAAATGGCTGCCGTGAGTTTCCTCTGTAGTCTCATGATACCACGGGAATTCAAGTCAGCCATTTTTGTTGACGGCTCTGCACGGGACGGTAGCGTAGGAAGATCGCTCCTGCCCTGTTTCACCGCTAGGCTACCAGATACAATGTTTGGAGGTCTGGGAGGAGGGGGTGGGTCAGGGTTTAGAAACTCGTGAATAACCGAAGTCGTGAATCCTAAACCTGCAGAAGTGTATTTGTTCTCAGGGTTTCTGCAGCTGGCATCGTGCTTGTTGCAGGTTTCTGGGTTTCGCTGCATCATGTCAGGTAGAAACCGACATGTCAGCCATCATGCTATGGCTTTCTTCATGGTATGCTGTGAGGTCTTCAGTTTGTCTTTCTAAATAGTGACTCCACTGATCTGATTGGGAACAGGACAGTCTGTTGGTCACCAATTCAAATTTTGGTGGGAAAATCAGTTGGTCTCTCTTTTTTTCCTCATAGAATGGAAACATCTCTGGTGAGTTTAAAAATGTTCTGCTGTGGCTTTCTTCAGGGTATACTGTGAGGTCTGCAGTTTGTCTTTGTAAATAGTGGGCCCACTGACCTGACTGGGAGAAGGGCAGTCCATTAGTCACAAATTTGAATTTTGGTGGGAAAATCAGTTGGTTCCACCAAAATTCAAATTTCTGACCAACTGACTTTCTCACCAAACTTCATACCCTAAAGAAAGCCACAGCGTGATAGCTGAAATGTCAGTTTCCACCTGAGAGAGACCAATACTTCCCACTTTCATCACTCAATTATGGCATGCTTCAGTATCATTACATAACACCAAGAAGCAGCTACATTTGAAACAGGGCCACAATGACAGTACAGATCCTTGGTGAGACCTCACCTGGAGTACTGTGTCCAGTTTTGGAGGCCACATTATCAAAAGAATGTGAAGAGAATGGAGTCGATCCAGAGAATGGCCACTAGGATGGTCTCAGGACTTAAAGACATCCCATATGAAGAACGTCTGACCAGACTGCGCTTATATTCTCTCAAGGAGCGCAGAGAAAGGGGGGGACATGATAGAAACATTCAAATACATCACGGGTCGAATTGAGGTGGAGGAAGAAATCTTTTTTCTTACGGGTCCCACGGCGACAAGAGGGCATCCGCTAAAACTTAAGGGGGTAAGATTTCATAGTGACACCAGGAATTACTTCTTCACCGAACGGGTGATTGATCGATGGAATAAACTTCCACACCAGGTGGTCGAGGCCAGTAGCGTACTCGACTTCAAAAGTCAATGGGACAAACAGGTGGGGGTGCTACAAAGTTATGCATGAAAGAGGGGTACACCAGGGAGGGAGGGTTCTTAAGTGGGCAGACTTGTTGGGCACCAGCCCTCTTCTGCCGTCATACTCTATGTTTCTATGTTTACAGAAAATAGGAACATTTGGTTCATATAATGAGTGTAGCATCATTTGTGACATCACATCTGAAGTGAACCAATTGGATCCTGTGCACGTCAAGTCACTAGTGGCTAGGGTTGGACACTTAGAAAGTTTTCATCTGTATTTTGTTTAATAATGTGAAAGGGAATGTTGGTCAGAGCATTGATTATGTGCATATAGTGTGAACTTTCCTTAAACAGTGTGCGAAATTTACAAATCAGGGAGATTTCTATAAATGGTGCTTAAAATTCAGCACCAGAAAAAAATTGGCCCTTGGAGCAGATTCCCTCACCCAACTCTGGGTGTCAAACTTAAACCAGCTGAAACCCGGTATAAATCCTGGTGCACAACTGCGCCCAATTTTTTTAGAAAGCCCCTGACCTACCCATGCCCCTCCCATAGCCATAGCGTGCTTTGGGATTTAGGCATCCAGCATAATAGAAAAGCATGCAGCAACATGCATATGCCAATTAACATCAATAATTGGTTGTTCGCCTCCAATTATTGCTCATTAATGGCTCGTTATGCAATTAAGTTACACACATATCTTGGATTAGTGCCCAAATGTGGGTGCCATATATAGAATCCGGGGGATAGTGTACACTCTTTCCTGATATATGCACAGGCATGAACCATTGCGCTTCTGTATGCATACATTCTATTGGGACAGAGCATGCACTAAAGCAAATAGCACACTCTCTTTAATGGGAGCGCGCACTATGGCCCAAAGTGTGCCCTCTGATCAGTGGATGACATTAATTTCAAACAGCCCATCCTCAGTGGCTTAGTAAAGTGGGCAAGAATGATGTGCACTAAAAAATGTCCTCCAATTTGTCTGGTAGTATGAAGATCTTTATTATTCAAACATCAAAATGACACATTTAGTGACTCAATTACATGCACATGTTTCGGTCAACAGGCCTGCCTCAGGAGTGCCGCATGAAGTATGAGTACTGTTAACTGGTGTCAGTTAACAGTACTAGTACTTCATGCGGCACTCCTGAGGCAGGGCTGTTGGCCGAAACATGCGCATGTCGAGTCATTGAATGTGTCATTTTGATGTTTGAATAATAAAGATCTTCATACTACCAGACAAATTGGAGGACATTTTTTAGTGCACATCATTCTTATCTAGACAATTCCACTTTGGTTTCTGCATATTAAAATGTTTTACCATGTATTGTGTCGATATTGTAATATAGCATTCTATGCCATACTTTGATTATAATTTGAACATTTTTACTGCTGTAATTGTATATTACTTATGTCTGACTTATTCTTGTTGCTCACTGCCTTGAGTGAATTCTAATCTAATCCTTCGTTTTATATACTGCATCATCCATGCAAAAGAGGGCTCAATGTGGTTTACATTAAGACTTTGCACAGTATATTTATTAAAAACCAAAGGCAAACAATCTGAAATAGCAGAAAATAAGAAAGTAGTTAATCTTTTTCTAAAGATTCGATAAATAAAAAATAGTGCTGAAAATTAATGCAAAGCTCCTCTTTTTCTACATTCTAAATCCATCCTATCTCCACCCACTTTTTATGCTCCTAAATTTAGGATTTTAGTGAAATTGGGGGGGAGGGGGGATTTTGATAGTGATTTTTGTTTTTGCTGCTGCTGATGTTACTCCCCGGTCCATGTCCCAACACTAAATATTCAGGTATATGCGTCCCTCTGTCCCTTATATGCTTAGGTATGATATTCAGCATTTAACCTCCTAAGAGAAACCAGACCAAGAGATAACTGAGTTTTATGTGGTCCAGTTTATCCATTTAACTTAGGCAGTTAAGTACTAAATATGAAACATAACCAAATAAGGGTGGTCTCTACCCCTGGACCACCCACATAATAGCCAGCTATCACTTTAGCAGTTAGGCCTTGATTCTATAAAAGGCACCTAAAGTTAGGCATGTAGATTGAAGTACCTACTGATCTAGGCACTTAACGATTTTTTTTAATTGGCTCTGATAATTGGAAGTGCCATTAAAAACCAATTAAAGAATGATTAAAAATATTAATTAGCCGATAGATGCCTAACTCGTTAGGTACCTACCATTTTGATGTAGGTGTCTACACCAAGGCACCTACTGGTGCCTACCGGCAAGTAGGCATGTTTAGGGATGAATTTGGGGCAGAGTTTGGGCATGCATTTGGTTAGGCACCAGTAAGCACCTACCTTAGACACTGGTATTTTAGGCCAAGAAAACACAGGTTTAATATACTGGTGCCTAAATTGCTCACACCTACTGGCACCTAAGTTGTTTTAGGCATCACTAGGTGCGATTCTACAAATGGCACCTAATTTTGATTGACATACAGTAGGCGTTTTCCTAGGCACCTACTAAGTTAGGCGTCATTTATAGAATCTGACCTATAGTGTTGATATTCAGTGGCACTAACCAATTGAGTGCCGCGGATAGCCCTACACAATTGATTTATCTGACCAGAGTGAAGGAGTAGGTTAATGTTTATTTAACTAGTTGGCAGGTTGAAAACTTGGAGAGCGCGGTTTGATTCCCACTACAGCTCCATGTGACTCTAGGCAAGACACTTAATCCTCCATTGCCCCAGGCACAAAATAAGTATCTATATATGAGGGATCTTCAAAATATTTCTGCAATTTTATATTTTAAACACTATTAAATATCTCAAAAGCAAATTACATACATCATTTTTCCACATAATCACCCTGTTTTGCCTGTTTTAATATATATGCTTTTTAAAAAATTATTGTAATTTACTGTAATTCATTATATAAAGGTATTTGTCAAAAAGATATCAGACGATTACAACTCATTCAAAACACTGCCTTCAAAATTATTACCAACTCAAAAATATATGACCACATTACCCCACTATTAAAGAAAACACACTGGCTCCCTATCCCTCACCAGATAACATATAAACTTGCTCTACTAACATTTAAAACACAGAAAACAAATGAACCATCCTTCATAGACAGACTTTTAATCCCTTATGATCCTCCAAGAACTCTTAGATCTGCCTCTCAACAAACTCTCCATGTTCCCTCCTTAAAAACAATAGGTACCCATCGAGCTTCCACCTACGCAGTCCCAGCACCTATGACCTGGAACTCTCTTCCAATACATATTAGAACAGAACAAAAGATAGACAAATTCAAGGGAGGCCTAAAATGCTTCCTTTTTATAGACACCTACGAGTGACCTATTCAATTTGTTACTATGACATCTTTCTACTCACTTCCGTATTTTCCCTCCCTCCTTGTTTTTTCCATCATTGGCCTCTTTTCTTTCTCATCATTGTAGTTCTCCCTCTTTACCTAATGTTTCATAATACGTACCTTAGACTAGTATGATATGTTTTTAGTTTGTCTTTTTGTTACTGGATGTTCGTTGCCCCCCGTTTTATGTTTTATTGCATTGTACAACGCTTAGAATTTTATGATTAGCGTTTTATCAAATTTTTAATAAACTATGAAACTATCCCCCTCTTTTACTAAGATGCGCTTTGCTTTTTAGCGTGCGTTAAATATTAGCGCATGCTCATCACACGCTAAACGCTAACGCGTGCATGTTATCCTATGGACGCGTTAGCGGTTAGCGCACACATTGATTTAGCGCATGCTAAACGCGCGCTAAAACGCTTAGCGTAACTTTGTAATAGAGGGCCTATGAAACTAAACCACTTAAGACGTTATGATAGGCGGTATATGAAATAAATAATAATCTTGAAACTATTTCTCCTGCCCCAACCATTTCCAATGAAAATATGAAAGTGTGGAAACTTTTTGAAGTACCCTCATATAATATGCAAGCTGCTTTGAATGTAACCACAGAAAGATAGTATATCAAGTCATAATCCCTTGCCCTTTGAATATTGACCTCTTTCCACTCAATTCAAAAGGATTTAACTAGGCAGGAGAGGCTCCTGTCCAATTAAATCCATCCTGGCCACCTAAGCAGACAGTGCCACTGAATATTACCACAGACTGCCCCTGCACTGTCTGGGTGGTGCTTGGGCAGGGCATGGGAGGAGCTGGGATTTAACCAGTTAGCAGCAATATTCAAACTGATAACCAGTTAACTAAGTGGCTAAAGTTAGGATAGCAAAAACATTGCCCTAATTTTAACTGCCAAGCTAACTGGGCACTGGTCTAAATATCGGCCAATGCCTAATTAACTAGTAGGCTTTCTTATCCTTCATCCCTCTTCCCAAAGAAAAAAATATGGCCTTAAGCCCCACCAAAATCCCATTCCCCATAAGCCACCCAGGGCTACCTCAAAGTCCACAGTGATACAGATGGGGCTGTGGATTTTTGGAAATGGAATGTGAATTCCTGGTCCTAACAGCCTCTCAGGCCTAGTGGGTCCCGTCTCATGAACCTTGTAACCCTGGAGTGGTGGTTCCCACGAGCAGAAAGCTACCTCTCCTAAATTACGTACCCCTGGTTTCCCCATAGAATGAGCTACTCTGTGAGGGCAATAGATCAAGGCATGATTGCTTCCCTATCTTACAGAGAATTGGTGGATGATTATTTTCCATCAGTAAGATGCAAGGGAGCAGCACAGAACTTGGGAAATGAACATTATTTGATACGCTTCTAATGCCTGGAGCATACTGTTTTATAGATGGTTTGTCAGTTTACTGCCTTTCGTGAGTAATTTACTTGAAATCATTATGTAAAGGATAGTGCAAGTTTCCAAGTTTTATTAAAATTTTGATATCCTGCCTATCATAAAAGTCTAAGGCAGTGGTTCCCAAACCTGTCCTGGAGGACCCCCAGGCCAGTCGGGTTTTCAAGATAGCCCTAATGAATATGCATGACAGAGATTTGCATATAATGGAGATGCCAGGAATGCAGATCTGCTCCATGCATATTCATTAGGGCTATCTTGAAAACCCGACTGGCCTGGGGGTCCTCCAGGACAGGTTTGGGAACCACTGGTCTAAGGGGTTCATAATAAAAAAAAAAAAAAAACCGTCTAAAAAGTGTCCTAAATGGCTACTTGGACGATCAAAAAGCCTGATCGTCCAAGTACCCATAACCAAAGCTGGTTTTTAGACGTATCTAAAAATAGCTTAGGCCTTTCCCCTGCCACTAAACGCACAGAGAGAAAAGAGGTGTGTTTAGAGGAGGGGAAAGGGCGGGCAGTGGGCGGGAGGTGGGCCAACCTACACCTAGGCGTACAACAGGTATAACCAAAACATTTACAGGTTGCCTGGTCAGCATTTAGACCTTTTTGACTTAGACGAAGTCAAACCAGGTCTAAGTGCCGAAAAAGGGGCCGCTGAGCTGATGGCCGCTGGCGCCATCAGTTCAGCGGCCCAGCAACCTACCCACCGCAACCATCGTGGCAGGAGAGATGCCTCATCTCCCCTACCGCGATGCCATCACTCCTCTACACGAACTGCCACAACCCGCAGCAGGAGAGATGCCCTATCTCTCCTGCCGCGGGTTGTAGCAGCTCGGGTAGAGGAGTGATGGCATCGCAGTAGGGGAGATGAGGCATCTCTCCTGCCGCAATGTATCACCCTCCCCCCACACACATACAACATAGGGGCAAGAGGGTGCTCAAGCCCTCTTGCCCCGTCCAACCCGCGACCTCCCCCCCAACAACATCGGGGCAAGAGGGAGCTCAAGCCCTCTTGCCCCGTCCAACATGCGACCCCCCGACAACATCGGGGCAAGAGGGAGCTCAAGCCCTCTTGCCCCGGTGATCTTACCCCCCCCCCACCCCGCTGAGTACGAGCAGGTCAGGAGGGAGCCCAAGCCCTCCTGGCCCCGGCGACCCCCCCCTCCAAAAGTAACGGGCCAGGAGGGAACCCAAGCCCCCCTGGCCCTGGCGACCCCCTTCCCCCACCCCCCACTACAATACAGGCAGGAGGGATCCCAGGCCCTCCTGCCCTCGACACAATCCCCCTCCCTCCAATGACCGCCCCCCCCAGAACCCCCAATCGGACCCCCCTGCCGACCCGCGACCCCCCCTGGCCGACTCCACAACCCCCCCACCCCCACCCCGTACCTGTACGTTGGCCAGACGGACGGGTGCCAAGCCCGCACGTCCAGAATGGGGCCGGATTGGCCCAGGCGGAAGAAACCCCGCCCGCAGGTGGGGCCTGAGGCGCCTGGGCCAATCAGAATAGGCCCGGGAGCCTTAGGCCCCTCCTGTGGATTGTAAAATGACTTTTGCTTTTATTCTTTTCTATCCTATTTTTTAAATGGAGTTTCTTTCTTGATGAATGTGTATTATATATTGAACACCGCTTGGATCCTTTTTTAGGCTGTTATGCGGTATAGAAAGTTTTTAATAAACAAACATATTCTGGTATCACTGAAAACATACTGATTTGGATATCTCTTTTCCGACTTAGGCATCCTTTCTAAAATGCTATTCCCTATAACTATTTGCTGCACTTGGATTTGCATAAAGCCCCCCAAAAAGGAATGCTGAGTGCTATTGTATAAACAGCACTCCGAGTTCAGTACCATTTATAGAATAGCACGTAGCACCGGGATCCATGCCCATCTATAGGCAAGAGGATTTACACCAACTGAAATTAGATAACACTGTGTATATCTTTAGTGAACGCCCCTTACCCGCCCATGCTGCTTTCATGGCCATGCTCCCCTTTTCAATTGCATGCTAAAAGATTTATGCAAGCATCTTTATAGAACAGCTTAGCATGATCTGCATCTTTAAATTCAAATTGTTGGCAATTAATGCTAATAATTTATGGGATCCTTCTATGGGCGCCTTAGCATTTAGCACGCGCTAATCTTTAGCGTGCCTTAGTAAAAGGTCCCCTATGTTGGCACCCAATTATTGGCTTGTTATTCAATTAAATTGGTAGCCCAAATGGGGCACACACCCAAATTTGAACATGCAGTTTTGAGCACCATATATAGAATTGGGGGGGGAGAATGTGCAAAGTGGACACCTAGCTTTTAAATCTGAAGAAGGAAATCTCTGTTGTCACAAAAACTCCTATCCCATAGCATCTCTGGATAGACTTTACAGGGCCCCACACACAGTATCACATCCTGCAAAAAATTCCATTTCTCTTCCTTCCCCATACCATCTAGCTTGTAACAATAGACCCATTTTAGTACAAGTTCCCTCTTATGCTGGAGCCATGGGAAATGTTTTCCATGTGTTAAGATCTGAAGTCATTAAAGCAAGGCCGGCAAGCAGTGCCCACTGCAATATGGCTTTGCATCTTAGTATAAGAAGAACGAGATTAAGCACAGTATGGTTTGGTATGTTTCATCCAAGCAGAATTCCAGTCTCTCTGTAGTATAACACCTGACGAGGATTAGCTCAATGACCCCTGGGATGGATGACCCTGCAACACATTCCAGGTACTCACGAAAGATTCTGGAGAGGGGGAAAAGAACACTGCTGATGTTGTCCCCTGGCAGTTGGGTGAACTGAGATGGGGAGGGAAAGTGACTTACCTAAGGTCATGCAGGGAGTTGGTGGGAGGGCACAATTTGAACTCACATTCCAGGACTCCTGTCTGCCAGCTCAATGCTCTCTAGCAGATGAGGCATACCCCCTCTTCCTTCACCCTGCAATAATTGTTGCTATAAAACCTCTTCACAGCAGTGTTGGCCAATTAAACACCTGCAATGAAATAGGGAGGGGGGACTAGCTCCATATTTCAAAGGAGTTTCTGAAGTGAAGCAGGTTTTCATGGGCAAAGGGAGCTTAAATGAGAAATTTGGCTTCCTTTTGCTCTTGCTGCTTTTGTGTGAAGCACTTGGAACTTAGTGATCTGTGCAGGGAGGGGGGGTGCAGAAGGCTTTGGGATAAAAATGAGGGAGGGGGTTCCCTCTCATGTGAAAGGATCACAGAGCAAGCCTTCTATGGAAACAGAAGAATTTAGATGAAAGTTAAAATGGTACTATGAACTCCTCGGCCAGGGAGACGTGATCCTCCCACTTGAGGGTGTAAAATGGAGACTCACAAGTTCAGCTCCCAGCCTGGTTTACTTAACCATCCAGTGAGTAGCAAAGGCTCCATGTGTCTGCAAAGAATGTCTGGTCATAGGTGCTGTACAAAAACTACTAAATTATTATTATCACATAGCCAAAACACAAAAATATTCCCTGTGGTGGATTTCTTTTCCTTGAGCATTTTCATGTGAAATACATCAGGATGGCAGTGTAAGAGGGGTATTTTTCTGCCTACTCTATACATACACGTGTTTATCAATAATAAATTATCTCTATGCCCCACATGCCTTGCTATGTAACCATGATTCCTGTGAGCAACAGGGAGGATCACTTTCAAAGCCATGTACCTGAGTAGAGAGGGATTTCCCAGGGAGCTTGGCCTTGCTCACAACAGCTTCCCTCATTATGGCTTAGAAGTGATGCTGTTGTCAGATCATGCATTACCTTAGCAAATTTTTTTTTAAAAAAATGTGTTCCAGAAGAGGGAGGTCAAGGAAAAAAAAAAGTCTGGATCTGGATCTGAACTGATATCCCAACCCAACATCCAACACTCTCTCTACCCTTAGTACTCTCTAATATTCTTCTATCTACCAAACATTATCTAAAACCCCATAATTCACCCTATTCTTATCTCCTAAAGACCTCTTCTACTTCCTGCTGGTAACTCTTTTTCCAACGTTTTTATTACCTTAAAATTTTTATGTCATCGCTTATTCTATTCCTTCAAATTTTGAATGTAATTCTTGTTTTAGTTTGGATGTAATCCGCCTTGAACCGCAAGGTAATGGCGGAATAGAAATCACTAATGTAATGTAATGTAATGTAATGTAGTGTAATGTAATATTCAGCAGGCTGTGAGCAACGCTTTTTCTGTCCATCACCGGCGTTAAACCCGGATGGTCAGTGCGAGGCCGTTACAGGCAACTGGCACTGAATATCCGGGATTTTTTGAAACCACTAAAAAGTTAACCCGTTGTGCTAATATTCCGAGTGAACCAGCTAACTTTGTAGCACTTAAATGTGTCCAGTTAGGCACTGAATATCAGCACCTAACTGAATAAATCGCACAACAATATAGCCAGTTAGTGGCTAGCCACTAACTGCGGATATTCAGTGAGAGATAATAGCAGTATAAAAATCACATGCTGGAGTACCATATGGATAACTGGATAAAAGGCAATTTCGTCAATGACTAAACAAACTGGGTTAGCTCCTGCGGTGTGCAGGAGCAAAGGCAAAAGAGCTAACCCAGTTTGTTTAGTCATTGAGGAAATTGCCTTTTATCCAGTTATCCATATGGTACTCCAGCATGTGATTTTTATACTTCTTTAGGACCCTTGAGGAAGGAGTGTTTCTTTAAAACATGGACCGTGTCAGGTCCCGATTCATCAACCTTTCTGGACCATAATTCGGATACAAACTGATTTTTTGTTCATATCTAAGTTTGCTTATTAAAGACTTGGCATCTCGTACACATTCCTGCAGGGTTTTTTTTCCCCTTTGCTTGGGCTAGAGTTACCAGAGGTCTGGATTTACCTAGATATGTCCTCTTGTTAGAGAATTGTGCATGCTCGGAGGCCCTCCAGACGCAGTCCCGAGCTCCGGGAAGAAGAGGAGATGAGGTTTGTGTGGGGGCGGGGCTGGGACAGAATGAGGCGGGGCAGGGGCTGGGAGAGGGCGGGGCAGGGATGGAACAGGGTGGGGGTCACATGCCCTCTTTCTTTTTTTCCATTAAAAAAATATGGTAACCCTACCTTGAGCACATCACTTAACTCTCAAAGAAGCATGGGATGAACACAGAGGATCTAGAATCAGAAAATAATATTAAATATTGAACTAAGGCCAGTACTGGGCAGACTTGCACTGTCTGTGTCTGTGTATGGCCGTTTGGTGGGGAATGATCTGGGGAGGGCTTCAATGGCTGGGAGGGTGTAGATGGGCTGGAATAGGTTTTAATGGAGATTTTGGCAGTTGGAACCCAAGAACAGTACCGGGTAGAGCTTTGGATTCTTGCCCAGAAACAGCTAAGAAGAAAAAATTTAAAAATTTAAATTGAATCAGGTTGGGCAGACTGGATGGACCATTCGGGTCTTTATCTGCCGTCATCTACTATGTTACCATGTTACTCTCCGTGGCCACAGGCATAAGATTAGATTGTAAGTTCCATGAAGAAAGGGTAACACTCATTGTACTTGAGTGCAACAGGCTATGAGCTACAACGAATAAAGATGTGAGCTAAATCAAAAATCCCCAAATAACCCCTAATTCTCAGACTGCAGCAGGACTGACGTCACCAGAACATCCTACTGACACTGTTTCCTTTTAGCTGAGCGGGACTCTTCTAACTGCATTGCTGCCAGTGGGGAGGGCTGTGCTTCAATATTGTGCATTCAATTCCTAGGAACAGGCAGGTTTTCTGGAGTCAGTGGGGGAGGGGGCAGTCTGCCCCGGGCCATTTTGCTGAGGGCACATCACCCTTCCTCCTCTCTGCCCCCCCCCCCCTCCAACTCCTCTCCTTGCCACACACACATGCCCCTTGCCTTTCCCCGTAGCTTTGCACTTCCCCGGTGCGAGGTTGCTGTCCACGTCAGAATCGGTGCTCTCTGCTAAGGGCGCGGCAGCCCTCTTCCTCTCCGCTCCTTGCTGCTTGTGCACACCCACCTTCCCCCTACCTTTTTTATATCCCCGGCGCAAGGCTGATGTCTGCGTCGGCACCGGCGCTCTCGCTGATGTCACTATCAGGACCTGCGCCTAGGAGGCGACGTCAAAGAGTGAGCCGATGCCGATGTGGGCATGCTGCTCGCACCAGAGAAATTAAAAAGGTATGGGGAAAAGGGCAGGAGGGCGTGCGCAAAAGAGAGCAGAGGTGTGGCGCCAACGCCTTTCACCCTTACTACGCCACTGTCTGGAGTTCCACAAAGTTTGCCTGTCCCTCACTAGTGAAAATGTGATGGTAAAACCGCATCTCTCACTGGCAGGACTGTAGATGGAGGACTCTCGCTGGTTCAAGGGAACAGTGCGCAGATAATCAGAGCTGAGGGATTCATTCCTTTTTTTTTTTTTCTTTTTAACCTTTTGCATTTATTACAAGGAACCTAATTTTCTCCAGCTTTAAACAACAGAAATCTAAGGGCCCCTTTTACAAAGCCACAGAACAATGGAAGCAAAACCCAGATGGTCTCAATCCGGCCTCCTTTTTCTGGAGCCATATGGGGTGGGAGGGGAAACAGAAGAATGGAGGTTCAGCCAGGGCAGGGGTCCCCAAAGTCCCTCCTTGAGGGCCGAATCCAGTCGGGTTTTCAGGATTTCCCCAATGAATATGCATGAGATCTATGTGCATGCTCTGCTTTCAATGTATATTCATTGGGGAAATCCTGAAAACCCGACTGGATTCGGCCCTCAAGGAGGGACTTTGGGGACCCCTGAGCCAGGGCATTTAATATTCTTGCACTGGCCCTGGATGTGGAAAGTTTTCAGATTTCCAGAAGCGCAGGTGCAGGAATAAAATCAGCAGCTCCTGTAGAAATGTGTCCTTCAGCATTCATAGCCAGGCAGTGCTTCCACCAGTAAGGAGGGGGAAGAGTAGTGCAGAGAGCACAGTGTGCTAAAATAAAACAAACAAAAAAGCTAAAGGAAATTTGGATATATTGAAGCTGCCCTGGATGACCCTTTTTTTTTCTCCCTTTCCTTTAAGGGGAAGAAAAGGGCCCCACTTAAGAGGAACAAGATGCGTTTTAAGGTAAGTAAAAAAGACTTAGAAAGGTGAACAAAGGCCTTTGGAAAATTTAATGAATCCCTCTTCCACAAATGACCCAGAGGGCTAGATAAAATATGTTCTTCTGAACAGAATGTTCCTGTGGTATGCAAGTTATCAAGCCTCTGAATGTATTATCAGTTCGGGGCTGGGGAAAGAAACTCTTAGTAGTGTAAACTTCGGAATGCACTAGGGTGTGGCCCTGGTAGAACTATGGCCTACACCAGTACAAAGCTGTATGTTCATACTGCATCACAGAAACTGCTTCCACGCCAGTAAGGAACACATGAGTGCAAATACATAAAACAGTTTCTAAGCAGTGTGTTTCTAGCAAACACTAAAGAGGTATACAGTACGGTGACCAGATTGTAAAATGTCTCACCTGGTTACCAGTTCTGGTTTTCAGGTCATCCACGATGAATATTCACGAAAAATACTTAAAAGATAAGAATCCGGTTAGTTGTGGCAGACTTGGGTGACCCCTGAAAATCAGTCTTTGGAGGTGGTGATGAGGGTTGGCCAATTGAGAATGTTTTATGTACAGTGCAGGGACAATGGAAGATTTTTTTTATTCATTTATTTGCATAGTTACTTAGGGGTCCTTTTACTAAACTCTGTCTAACATAGCAAAAAAAAAAAAAACCTAAATGCGGGGCGTGCTAGGTGTGTGCTCTAACCACACATTAATTTATTTTTTAGTAATTTTTCTGAGGAGACATGTTGGAGCAAAGAGTGGGTGTTCCAGCATTTACCAATTAGCATATCTGCATTCCAGTGTACTGATTAGCGCACAGTTAACACAGGAGCTCTTTCCACCTCCTAAAAAAGGTGGCAGTAAGTGGGGGGGGGGAGGTTCTTGATCTGTTCTTGTTGGGTTCTTTTAGGGCTAGATTCATGAACCTGCCTGATCAAGCAGGTCCGACGAATTCCCTAAACTCAAATATGTAGATGGGGCGATCGGAGGAACACCCCCGGAGCACAAGTCTGTGATCCCAACGCATGCGCAGACTATCTATAGATGGTCTGTGCATGCATCTAGACCCGACTTTTTTTTTTTTTTCACGCACGCTCTCCCCTTCCAAGCCCTGCTCATGCCGCCTTCTCTGCAGTGCGAGCCCGCGGGTTTAAAGCGGGGCTGTACTGCGGCGTGCAGCCCCACTTTAAACCCGCGGGGGTCTCACTGCAGGGAAGGCGGCAGAGCCCGGGAGAGCAGAGAGGACATGTCAGGCAGGCGTTCGGGGCAGGCAGATCGGGGCTGTAGGAGGCATTCGGGGTTGCAGGAGATCGGGGCTGACAGGGCAGAGAGCAGGGCTTCAATAGAGCAGGAGAGTCGGAAAGACGTTTTTGACTGCTCTCCAGCAGTCGCTTCTTCAGTTGATCGGTCAGCCCAGTCAGATGTGAAATTTTGTGTTGGGAATCGCGTTTCCCCTCATTTGCATGCACGGATTGGAAGCGGATCGCAGGAGAGGTAAGTGAATCAAGCCGGAGGGAAATTTGGTCGTAAAGGGGTCGCAAACCGATCGGTACACGATCAATCTAGGCCTTAGCCTCCGCGAAGAAACCATGCGGAAGGCTATCTTATTTTAAGTTCTGTTTCAGGTTGTGTTCGTTTTCAGAGTGTTGTATCTTTTATCTTGTACACAAATTTCTAATTTTTTAAAAAAAAGGTGGCAGTAAGGCCCAGATTCTATAAATGATGCCTAAAGCTAAGTGCCTAGATCAGCATACCAAGCCGATTTAGGCACCTAACCTACTCCCCTTTTATGAAGCAGAGTTAGCATTTTTTATCGCCAGCCGTGGCAGTAAAAGTTCTGACGTTCATAACGTTAGAGCTTTTACCGCCACGGCCAGCGATAAAAAAACACTAATGCGGCTTCATAAAAAGAGGGGAGGTTATTAATTAAAAGGCTTAATGGGTACCGATAATTAATCATTTGCAACTTGTAATTGATGTAAACAGCACTTAACTGGATGGTAGGTACCTACCACTTTGAGGCAGGTGCCTAGTTCAAGGTGCCTACCAGAAAGTAGGCATGGTTAAAGGGCGTGTTTTTCATGGAGGTGCCAGTTTTGGACACAGGCGCCAGCGGGTGCCTGAGGTGCCTCATTTACGCTAAGAAAACCCTGGCATTAATAGGGTGTGCCTAAGGTTAGGATGTCTATCAATACTTAAGCCCGCTTTAGGCGCCACTAAGCGCGAGTCTATAAAATGGGCCTAACTTTCAGAGAATCGCACCTGAGCACCAGACTACTCAGGCACCATTTATAGAATCGGACCCTAAGTGCTCACACAGTAATTTTTTTTTTTTTTTTAAACGGCAAGATGCTTTGATAACATTAGCTCGTGCCCAAGTTTCAAGTTTGAAGTTTAATAAAAATTTGATACACCGCCTATCAAACTTCGAAGCGGTTTTACATAATAAAATAATTAAACAGGACAACGAACATTAGACAAACGGGACTTACTGGAACGATAGGGTTGGAGGTAGGAAAGCCAGAGCAAGGACTTGTGACGTTTGAGCGGAAGGGGTATTGAAGATTAAACGCGTCTTTGAAGAGGAATGTTTTTAGTTTTCCTTTAAATCTTTCTAGAGTACTTTCGTCACGTAATTCAGGGGGTAATGAATTCCAAAGGGTCGGGGCAGTAAGTGTGAAATTTGTTGTACGTGTAGTGCTAATAATACGAAGTGAAGGAACAGTAAGAAGATTTTGTGACTGTGATCTGAGTGTTCTAGGTGGGGTATACGGAATTAATGGAATTATGGAAAATAAGGAGTGGGGGGGATTCAACCACAGTAGAAATTGCCCTATAGTGTGTGAACAAAAAAAACATGCAAGGGTGTTCTAAGGTCAGTTCTTACTACAGGTTTGTAAAAAAGAATCCTTATTACTCATGATAATCCACAGTTCTAATCTATAACTCATTGTCCATGATCACTGTTGAGAAATCTTATTGTAAACCGCATTGAATCCTTGCTGAAATTTGCGGTCTAATAGAAAATGTATGTTATGTGGAGTACAATAACATATATTAATCAAAAGATAATAAAATATTAAAAAGACAATTCAACAATTAAAAAAGAAATCATACAGTGTGTAAAGTCCAGAATGAACTTCTCTGCTGCATTACCATAGACCTGACTTGCTTTGGCTTTCCAGAGCATCTGGGGTCTCAGTTTTCTGAGTATTCACTGCCCCTACTTGGCATGACCTGACCACCGTTAAACCCCCTAGGAAAATGAATCTGTTCAAAAAAGCTGCTATTTATACACATTATGGACCACATGGCCCTGAAAAATGGAGAGTTTCTTTATAAAATATGATGATATAAACATCAGTAAAAAAAATTAAAAATACAGGAAAACTAGCATAGAAAATTCTGCTGAGTTAATGTGATTTTTTTTGTATGGTTTATAGAAGGGACTAAGAAATAGTACATAATCCCTTCCATTTTAAGTTCCATCTTTACTTCTTTTACGTATTGGGATATCTTTGCAAACCTATTTTGAAATTAGTATCCACTGCCTGGGAAAGGTCACTTTTATAAATATATATATATATTTATTATTATTTTTTTTTAATCTTTATTAATTTTCCAAACTAATACAAAGTGCCAGGTTTTATATTGGGTGCAAATATGAGCAGAAATATGCAGGAGTTGGGAGGCGTCTTGAAAATGTGTCTGTAGATGGATAGGTAAAGAAAGCATGGCCCGCCTGAATCCATTTGGCAACGTAGTCGGGCACAGATGCTGAAGGAGATGGTCTTATTATTACATTTCCTTCACTTCTTCCCCTCCCCTTTCGGAAAAGCCAGCTGCATCCAGTTTGCCTGCTGCTCGCTCTATGGCTGCCCATTCCTGCTACAGTTCAGGAGAGGAAGTTTTTGCATTGTCAAGATTATTGAATCCCATGGACTCTGACAGGCTTGGATACCAGGGTCAGTTTCAGGAGACCCACTCACGCCTCAAGTGTTACTTCAAAGAAGTATCAGTGAGCACAACTAGAAACCCAACTGTAGCAAGACATGAAGAGTCTTTCCTAGACAGGTGTGAGTAATAGTTAAGATCTGAACAAAATGTCTAGGCCCAGCATGCACTTGACACAGAGTGGGCATTCATATGGTAGAAAAGGCCAAATCTTCCATTAGAGTGGTCAATTAGGAGGAGCGTGCCAGCCCTTGAGGTTTGTCTCAAGTCCCACTTAGGGCTCCTTTTACTAAGCTGCGCTAGCGGTTTTAGCGTACGCGCAAGACGCTAATGCCACCATTCAGCTGGCGTTAGTTTTTACACGTAGTGCGGGGGACAGCGCGCGCTAAAAACGCTAGCACATCTTAGTAAAAGGAGTCCTTGATATTTTCAGTGATTCTCATTCCTGTCCTATAAAATCCCTCAATAGGTCTGTTACTGCGCTCATATCCCACATAATCTCCTATAAATTAGCATTACTGACACATAAAATATTAATGGCTAGAGCTCCTGCATTTTTAAAGAAAGATACCCATTTCCCTATGCTCCCACTAGATCCTGAGAAATACCTTCTTTCAGTCCTTTCTCTAAGTTTCATTTACACTCGGAGGGACATAATCTTCTCTGTCATAGCACCGCAAATATGGAATTCAATGCCAATATACTCGTATATTAGGGAACATAGGCGTCGGAACGGGGAAGGCCACAGGGGCCATGGCCTCCCCAAAAATTCTCAGTTATTTTTTGTTTTCTTCTTCTTCCGTTTCTGCCCTCCCCTCCCGCCTTTCTCCCGTTGGGAGTCTACCACACAGCCGCCACACAGCAGGCCTGCCCCGGAACCCTTCATTCTACTTCTGGTGGCAGGCCTGCTTGTGGAAGCTGCATGACGCCGGGAGGAGGTGGCTGAGAGACTTGGGAGCTCCTGGGCCCTTCCAAACAAAGCAGCATTCCACTTCCTGTGTTAGGGAAGAAAAATCACTTGATAGGTTCAAAGGACTTTTAAAAAGGTGGCTCTACAAAGACGCCTTTGAATCCTTGGACTCCTCTGTACTCGGCTTCATCAGTAATCTACTTATCTAATAAAAGAAAATTAATGGGTAACAAATCCCTACCCTAATGCTCCAGCCCTATATCGTTTTTCCTTTTTTTTTTTTTAATACATTGTAGTTCAACCTGCCTGCCCTATATTTGTCGTGTATTGTCAGAATCTAATTTACACTATGGCCCTCTTTTAGAAAGGCGCGCTAAGAGTTTTAGCGATTTAGCGCGCACTAAATCAACGCGTGCGCTAGCCACTAATGTGTCCGTAGGATAACATGCACGCATTAGCGTTTAGCAGGTGTTTAGCACGCGCTAATATTTAGCGCATACTAAAAAGGTTAGCGCACCTTTGTAAAAGAGGGGGTATCTTTTATTGCTACCCCGATTTTATACTTGTAAATCGCTTTGAAATATGATATTGCGACTGAATCAAATTTTTAAATAAAACTTGAAACTTGATTTTAGAACATGCTTAACACACAAGGGCCCAGTTAATTAGTGAATTCTATTTACCTTGAAAACCAGGTCTGCCATGGGGCCTATAGGACCAGTTTAAAACTAACTGCATGGGGGGAAAAAAGACATTCTCCATGTCTTTTATACTATCAGTATCTTTGCTGGGTACAAGGAGAAGCCCAAAACATAATTGGCA
The DNA here is from genome assembly GCF_902459505.1 of Geotrypetes seraphini. Taxonomy (NCBI): domain Eukaryota; kingdom Metazoa; phylum Chordata; class Amphibia; order Gymnophiona; family Dermophiidae; genus Geotrypetes; species Geotrypetes seraphini. The sequence continues at coordinate 426,058,712 of NC_047084.1, forward strand.
ACAACCTTTTTCCACCTGGTGAGAAGATGCCAAAATATTTAGGCTCGACTAAATTCTAGGAAAAATATAAAGTTGATACAAGGACATCAGTACGGGCACAGCTCACTGTTTAGGAGTAAAATTTAGCCCTGGGCAGGATCTCATAGATGACAAGCACCAGACTGAAAGTCTAAATAAGACCTGCCCCATACATCATTATGTCCGATTTTTAAATTGATTAACCAAAAAAATCCACAAGCCTTAGGCAAAAATTCAAACCAAGTGGAAAAAAGAAGAAATAAGGACGTTATAAACTCCCAATATCAGAAAGTCATTCAAAATCTACGTTGAAAACATGAAAGTTGCAATGTGCTCATTTAAAAAGAGACATTGAAAAGCTATGACCATTATTAAAGTGTACTTAGCTGAATCCCATCAAAAGTTTGTATTCAACGTAGATTTTGAATGACTTTCTGATATTGGGAGTTTATAACGTCTTTATTTCTTCTTTTTTCCACTTGGTTTGAATTTTTGCCTAAGGCTTGTGGATATTTTTGGGTTTATCAATTTAAAAATCGGACATAATGATGTATGGGGCAGGTCTTATTTATGGCCTCTTTTACAAAGCCGTGCTAGTGGCTGCCGTGCGGCAACAACCCCGAAGCCCTTTAAACCTCTAAGGGCTACGGGGCCGTTAGCGCAGCGCAGCCACTAGCGCAGCTTTGTAAAAGAGGCCGTTAGACTTTCAGTCTGGTGCTTGTCATCTATGAGATCCTGCCCAGGGCTAAATTTTACTCCTAAAAGATGAGCTGTGCCCGTACTGATGTCCTTGTATCAACTTTATATTTTTCCTAGAATTTAGTCGAGCCTAAATATTTTGGCATCTTCGCACCAGGTGGAAAAAGGTTGTTGCCAATTACGTTTTGGACATTATATTTTGTATTATTGGCAAAAAAAAATTTGGGGGTTCCAGTTTTGTAGCCTATTTTGTGGTACAAGGAGAAGCAACAGGAGCTCAAGAATATCCAGAGGAAATTTTATTTTAAAATGTAATGGAAAAGTGCAGCACGAACACAGAAGAAACATCTTTATGTTCACCCTTAACCTCACCAAAGCTGCATTGCATAGCTTGAAATCAAAGTCCATAACTTGTCACAGAGCTTGAAGGCCCTTTGCAATCTGTTTTATGAAAAAAATTCACTCTGGAAGTCTAAAAGCAGCAACTGTTATCTCATTTTTAAAGTCAATTATTTTCATTTTACAAATATTGTATCAGTTGTACTCAGCACTATTTTGCAGGGTATTGTGCAAATATTAAAAATACAAAGGTTAGGGTCAAGAAAGGAAGGCATTTCCAATCCTGCCTTGCCCAAAATATACAGCACCATTTGTTGATGTTGAGGAAAATGCATTAGGAAACAGTGAGGAAGCCCAAGGAGTTCATTTTCAAAACACTAAGGCCTCCTTTTACAAAACTGCACTAGCAGTTTCTAGCGCGGGGAGCCGCGCTGAATGGCCCATGCTGCTCCCGACGCTCACAGAGTTCCTATGAGCATTGAGAGCAGCGCAGGCCATTCAGCGCGGCTCTCTGCGCTAAAAACTGCTACCGCAGTTTAATAGAAGAGGGGGTAAGACATTCATAAAATGGCATAAACTGGCACTTGGACAATTTACTCACCAAAATGTCAAAGTGCTGATTTTCGAAACTGACTTTCTGGATATCTTGCTAGGTTTCAAAGGGATGTGTCAGAGACATGTTATAGGTGGACTTTGGAAATGCTTAACACTTGGACATATTGTGTTGATAATCAAACCTTTCTCAGGATGTACAGGATGGAACTTAGATGTCTGGAGCTAGACCTGTTTTAAAAGCATCCAAGTGCTAAAATGGTATCCAAACTGATGAGATGACCACTGAAGGGATTAAGTAATGGCACCCCCCCACACACACTCCCCCAGTGGCCACTGACACCCCCCCCTCCTACCCTCCCAAACATCTGAATGGAACAGCACATACCTAGCACCTGGTATAGAAAATCTTAACAGAGCATCATACAGGTGTCTTAAATAGTCTGGTGGATGGACTAGTGAACCATAGAGAGGAAGGTGCAGGCGAATAAGCCACGCTAACCACATTTATAGTGGAAAGTGTAAGCCTACCAAAATCCTACTATACTGCCAATTTAGGTGCTACCTGCAGCCATAAGGGCTATTGAGGTGGTAGACAGTTGGGTTTAGTAGGATTTGGGGGAGTTTTGGAGGGCTCTGCAAAAATGATAAAGGGGTCATGGTGAAATGTACATCTGGTACCCTTTAGGTAAAGTTGACAGCAGTGCCCTCTGCTCTGTTGGCATGTCTGTGTGGCCAGTTCATGACAATGCTGGCCCCTCCCATGTCCAAATGGTATGGATTTGAATGTTTTGAAAACTTTTGTGTTTGAAAATGGCCAAAAAAAGTTAGGCGTCCTAAGGTTGGATGTCCTGATGGCCAAGACATCTAAATAGATGATTTTCAGAAAAAAAAATTTGGACATCTAGCAGTTTTGAAAATGGACATTTCCTCACCATGACTTTGTACATCTTGTGGGAAACATCCAAAGTTGGACTTAGATGCAATATCGAAAATGCCCCTCCAAGTATATTCTCTCAGCATACGGAAAGATCGGCATGACGTGCTTTCATCAAAGCATCAAAGCTCCTGTCCCTTCTCTCTATCTCACATTCCTTGCTCTGTTAGCCTTGCTCCTGTTCAGGTCATTTGTCACACCCAGACATTTTAGCTTTTTCTTGACATTATACTGTAAGAGTTAGGTACTTATTTTAAAATCAAGGCTGCACCTTAATCTCCTCTATAGCAGTCACACTTCAGTCTTTTGGAATTAATGTTTATACAATGGCAGTGTCACCACCCTCAATGGCCAACCACAAGGAGAATTCCAAGATTTCAAACACTACACTCACTTCAGAAATGAAACAAAATTCATAAGGAAAATTAAAAGAATTAATATTTCTGTTTGTTCTAACTACCCACATACAATTTTAGAAAGAATTGTTGGTTTATTTTTGGTAATGTGGTTTCTCCCATAGCATTCAGCCAGTGGGCACTACCATTACCATTTGGGTTCCAAATGCTACCATGAAGCCTACCTGAGCAAAAGATTAGCACAGCTTTCATCTGTATCCAACATGTGCAGGAGATCAATTAAATATTACTTTTGCCCTCATGCAAACTAAAGATGAAAATATGATTGTGTACATTTCAGAATCTATGAGTTTTCTTTTTAGCAATATACATAGAGCAATGACAGAGAAACCCTGCTTTTCCTGCATTCTGAAGGGCCATCTCCTCCCATAGTACAGCCAGGCCTGACAGTAACAAAGGAGTTTGACTTTGATTTTCAGGGCACAGAAGCCAGGCTGCCTGCATGACATCTGGACCCTGCATCTCACACCATTAACAGCCAACCTGTCACCACATGGTCTCCATGCCAGGGGACCAGAAGGATTGTGATGTGCTCCCCGCAACATCTCCCTGCTACTTTGGCACAGTCATACCAAAGATTTTCCATAAGCCCCTTAGTTTGAGTTCTGTATCTAGAGCTCGAGTCATCCAGAGAAATGCACAAGAGAATTTTACGTTAATTCTCTTTCTCATCTTTCATCTTCCACAGTACTGTGTTCCTTCGTATCACAAGAGTGATGTGCTTTTTTTGTTAGTGTGCATTTGGGGGTTTTTTTTTTAGCATGAAATTGTTTCAATGCGTATTACTCTAGGAATTAATTAACGTGCATTAACAATTTATAATATGCATTAAACATTTGTTTATTACACTGAATAGTTGAAACGGATTTTTAAAAAAAATCATCTGATATATGAGGAAATTTCTAAAATTTCAGAAATCAAAAACAAAATTTGTTTTGCCTGTGCATGTTTCTAAGAGTCAGCGACAAAATCACTCAACAGGACCAGCAAGCTTGCTCTATTCAACATTCAGCTACAAGCTTTCATAGCTGTTAAGAACATAAGAATAGCCTTACTGGGTCAGACCAATGGTCCATCAAGTCCAGTAGCCCGTTCTCACGGTGGCCAATCCAGGTCACTAGTACCTGGCCAAAACCAAAACGTCTATGTGTGGGTAGGGATACGTGGAGAGGCATTTTTGAAACATACGTCTAAGTACAATTTGGACATATGGTGTTAGACGTCTAAAGTCAGCAGTAAGAAAATGCCTAATTTCGAAAGGCAAACTATGTCTAGAATTTTTTTAAAAAAAATCCTCTATCTGGACGTCCAGGCCATTGTGACGCCCAGACCGTCAGGACGTTTGTCTTTATACAACATTTTCGAACAAAATTTTGTCCAAGTCCCAAACGCCCAGAACAAAACTGTAATAGACTGGCCACCCAGACATGGCAACAGAGCAGTGGGGCACCTTAGAGGGCACTGCTGTGAACTTCACAAAAAGGGTGCCAGATAAACATCTCCCCAGAACCCCCTTATAGGTTATGGTGAGCCCCCCCAACACACCCAAAACCCACTATACCCACCTGTCTACAACCCCAAAAGCCCTTATGGCTGCAGGTGGCACCTATATGGCAGTAGAGTTGGGTTTTGGGGAGCTCACATTTTTCACCATAAATGTAGTGGTTAGAATTGCTTATGTGGATCCTCCTCTCTATGGTTCACTAGCCCACCCACTAAGCTACTTAAGACACCTGTGAGCAGCTCTACTAGGCTTCCCCATACCAGATGCTGCTGTTTTAGAGACAGATATGTACCTTTTTGTTCTTATTTTTGTGTGGTGAAAGGGGGTCAGTGAGGGGTGTCTTACCTTGAAGCGTGCAGTGGTCATCTGATCAGGTTAGGCACCTTTGTGGCACTTAGACCCTTCTAAAACAGGTCTAGTTCCAAACGTATAAGTTCCATCCAGGATATCTTGCAAAATGTTTGATTTTCGCTGCAGGACATTGAAGTCTAACCCACCCTTGAGACTGCCCAAAGCCTGCCCATAACACAACTCCCCCACACTCATCTCGTGCTGGAACACCTTGTTAGATGTATAGAAAAATGGTTTTGATTATCGGCACTTGTACATCCTGACGATTAGGATGTCCAAGTGCTTTTTGGATGTCTATGTTTTTTGATTATGGACCTCATAGACTGGTAAAGAGAGATTTCTGTAAAACATATCACCTAGAATTAATGATTACATCTCTTGGCTGATTAAAAATCCCTCCACACCTGAGCAAACACACTAATCCAGAGTCTTCTTGACTTGTCCCCCTTCCCATGTCTTTAAGCTGTTGCACACTGGATTTTGATTATTTTTAACAAGTGAGTGCTTTTAGTCTTCTCTGCATCTATGTTTTACATTTATAAATCATTTGTTCTGTAAAATCTCATTGTATTTTATTTAATCCCTTGTTATATGTTAAACTTCAATAAAAAAAATTTTTTAAAATGAAAATAAAAAAATAAATTAATCTCTAATTATAAAGAGACATATGTACACACACACATAGGGCTCCTTTTACGAAGCCGCATTAGCGGCTTTAGCGCGTGCGACTTTTAATCATGCGTTAACCCCCGCGCTAGCCGAAAAACTACCGCCTGCTCAAGAGGAGGCGGTAGCGGCTAGCGCGGCCAGCGGTATAGCACGCACTATTACGCGCGTTAAACCGCTACTGCGGCTTCGTAAAAAGAGCCCTGAATTTGAAGTCCTAATTGGTTCCAAAAAAGTAGAACCCTAATTCTTCTTTCAACCTTGTTGCTTTATTCATATTACCAAAATGCTTTGGATTTATTTGAATATTTTATTTCTATATTTTTGTATGATATACAATATGATTACTGGAACAGCTCTAACAATAATTTCAGTGCAATCAAAAAAAAAAACCACAAAAAACCCAACCCAATGAGTGAAGAAGAAATAGAAAAGTGATTTAAAGCCTCTCAATGATTTTTCCCTGACATGAAGGCCTCATAGATTTCCATTTGCCATGAATTTATTTAGGAAGACAACATACATATGGGGTATTTTATTAAAGATTAGCACAAGTTATCTACCACAGGACTCATCTTATTTTATGGGCCCTCTGTAGATAGAATGCACTAATCTTTCATAAAATTCCCCCTCCCCAGTTCTTTCTTCAGTTATGTTATCTTAATATGTTCTAAAAAAAAAAAAAAAAAAACTTCTAGAACAAAGGGATGCACAATTTTTACAAAAAAATAAATACTCATAAAAAAATAATTACTCATTGATATTAATTTCCTTTCACTGACATGGTTAAATTTCCTTGCAGAAATCAGTTTATTATAGAAGAATAACACCAAATTATGTTTCCACTGTACAGAAAGAACAGGTAGTTATCAAAGTCGAGTTTAAGGGAAAAAAAATAAACTGTAGCTATTTCTTGTCAGTGTGCCTGAACTGGACAAGATCTGCTGCTTTTTGTGCTGTTACCCAAATAATCCGAATAGGTGCTGCATCACCACGTTTAATAGAGGCCTAGCCAAAAGCCTCGGCAACCTCAAGCTCTTGGAGTCATGTGGCCTCTGCCCTACCAACACATAATAAATTCTATCTTCCAAGACCTCAAAACTTCCTAGTATGCTTCTGTGACATGGCAAGATTTGATGCACAAACGCTTTCCTTGAAAGACCGTTGAAAGAAACACCTTTTGGCACTTTTTTGGTGTTCTTTTGTCTTATCGTGTTTTCAAACAGCCAGGGCACAGTGGAGCAATCTGGAGATACAGACAGAGCAGCCATCCCTGTCCCACAGTCGCAGAGGGTCAAGTCTAGCCCTCACTTGTGATTGATAGAAAAGTGACGGGTCGCCAGAAAGAAACAGGAATGAAGATTTTCTTGGAAAACTTCAGGAGGAATGATTAAGCTTTGTTTGTTGTCTTTTTCTTAATGAGATAATTATGTTCCCATTAATTTAAAAACACTAACTAGTTTCCTATTTTTAGGCAGGTGAAACCCAAAGAATATCAACTACATAGATTCTAAGGGAGGGACTCTGCTTTCTGTGAAGAGCTAGTGGTGTGCTGTAAAGGAGGAAAGGGGTATTTACCCCCCAGTGCTTCAGCGCTTCTCTAGGGGGGGAAGAAGTGCCAAGCTGAAAGGGTGGGGGAGGGAGCATTTGAAATGTAGTTTGGATTTATGTCCCTTTTCATTGTTATCAAACCTAAATTGTCAAAACGCTCAAAAAACATGGGTTTATTGGAACCTGAAAAGAATAATGTCAAATGTTTAAACATCAATGATTTTTTTTTTTCTTAAGAAGGTGAAATTACAGTTCCACTCCTTGGCACCAAAAACATCTCACTGCTAAGCTAACGTTTGCAGGTCCTCAGGATTTAATGGCGGCAAATGCAAGAGAACAGAACTGGATATGATGGAGCTTGCATTTAAAAAAGGTAATGGATCTGTGGCAGAATAAAGAAAAGAAAAGAAAAATGTCCTGCTCAAATGATTTCTGCATCTACCATGACTTGGGTGTGCTGCCCATGCTGAGCTTTTCAGAAGGTGCACGCCAGCCTGTGTGTGTGAGACTATCTAGCCCAATGTGTGTAGTAGGGAGATAACTCCGACTGAATTGGAAAACAATATGCCAGGAACCTAAGGGAAGGCTGAGGGATGCAAAAGACAAGAGACCAGTGCTCAGTATATTTTAATGTAATTAAAATAAACCAACCTCTGTCTCTATAAAACTACACACACTATCTAGAAGCAGAGAGAGAGAGAGAGAGATAAGCAGACAGATGCACATGCACACAATAAAAAAAAACTGGATTTGTTGTACCCAAGCTTTTCCTGCAGCAAACAAGTGCAGCGGCTTTCATTCCATGATCATCAGAAAGTTTCCAACGTGCCCACTGCAATGCGGATGCCAACCAACGAATCAAAGCCATTCAGCTACTAAACAAAGAGGGTCTGATGCCAACCTCGGTGCCACTGGCAACCATTATTGGCATCAAGCAGATTCTCTGCCCCTCTCTCTCTCTCTCCCCCTCTCCCTCTCTTGGCACTTGACAAACAAAATGGCGGTTCTTGTAGTAACGGCACACAGCAAAAGCGCTGCAGTGACAGAATCAAATAGGCTCAAAAAGGATTCTATACAGTGAAGCAGGCCAGGCCATTCTATATACCAGATACAATTCTACTGACAGAAGAAGGATTTTGCCGACAGCTGTACAGAAGCAGAAACTCCGCTGCAGTCAAATGAAAATGTTGGGATTTATAAATTTAGAAAATATATACCTTGTTAGGCAGTAAGACATGGAAAGCACAACATTTGAAATCCTGCTGCAATGTCATTTTGCCTTCATTATGCGGGTACGGAAAACAATCTAAAGTTAGAAGTTGGTTCTTTTGGGGGGGTTTTAAAGCACCATGAGCTGCAATATTTTATGTAAATTTTCTCCCAACTTTGTCTTCACTGCAACAGAAGAAGACCTGCTCTTACTGGACACGGCCTCAGCCTGAATTTCTAAAACAGAAGACGTACAGATTGCATGGACAAGATGCGGTTGATCCTTGGAATAACTCCATTTTTTATTTTTTTAGACAGAGGTGCAACATAGTCAAGGAAGACCCCTTTCATTGCACAATTTTTTTTTTTTTTAAAAGGGATTATTCACATTTCTAGATCTGGATCTTGTCACTATATTCTAACATCTTTCCACACTGCAATGCGGATGCCAACCAACGAATCACAAGCCTCCGAAGCTAAACAAAGAGGGGCTGATGCCAATCCTAGTGCCACTGGCAACCATCATTGGCACTCTCGCAATTCTTCCTCATGTTTTCTCTGAGTAAATTAAAAAAAGCTTCCCCTCTATCTCCCCCACCCACACTCTCGCTTATTTCCATCTCTTCCCCTTTCTTTCTAAGATGAGCTGTGGCGTATTCAACACATCACTTCCATGAACAAACTTTTGGCAGATTTTATTAAAGGAAAGATAAAATTATTTAGAAACAAGAGTTGGGTGGAACAGATATTGTCGTGAGGCTAACAGATATTCAGTGATGTAGGATACATTTTTTTTCCTGCTGTGCAAAGGCTGGAGGGCCGAAATGGGTCCATGAAAAAGAGAATGTAACTAGAGGTTATGTACATCAAGGGCAAAATCCGTCAACATACTTGAGGTCCTATTTTGCGACACATCTCAGGCTTACAGCAGCACTCCCTACTGGTGGTAAACTTGCTTAGATGGTGATTTCCCCCATGCAGTATCCCAGTTACCGTGAAGTGGCTATAAATGCTGAAATGTACACACAGCCCCCACTCTGAGTGGCATCAAATAACTTTCCTTTACAGGGTGACCACAGAGCAGGGTAATAATAGCAGCAAATTGCCTAGCTCAGATTTAGATACATAAACATAAGCAATATATGGATCCAGAGAGCAATATGTAACTTATTGCACTGGCTTCAAATATTGCTTACAAAGCTATGACGAAAAAAGGCATATAGATATATAACCCTTTGTCTGCTTGGCGGTACCAATTAGCTTTTGAGGCACAAGAGCTACAGGATTTGAATATGGGATTATGTTGATTAAAGCTGCCTGCGAACCATCCTTATGAAGTGTTCTTCAACCACTGGTCCTTAGACCGGTGCCGATCCGCAGAAATTTCCAGCACGTGCATCGGGCCCCAGATAGTGCTCTTTAGCCGCCGGTCTACAGTGCGATCGACACGGCGTTGTCTTCGGGCTGGCTCCCTCTTCCTCAGTGCTGCAGTGCACAAAGCGTGGGCAGAGGCTCCCACGCACGTCCTGCCACCTGAACCGGAAGCCTTCTCTCTGATGTCGCAACGAGGGATGCGCAATGCGGGATGCTGCCCATGGCTTTGTGCACTGCAGCACTGAGGAAGAGGGAGCCGGCCCAAAGATAACATCGGGGGTCAGGCCAGAAGGCAAGGCACAGCATGGACGGAGGGAGACAACAACAGTAGGGGGAATGATTTTATTTTTAAATTTAGTGATTGATTTACATCTGCTCAGGAAGAAATATATTTGTTTCTTTTCCTCTGGGGTTATACTGCATGCAGAGTCTTGCATCTTAGGGTTTTGTTTGTATATATTAATGCATGAGGTTATCTGTGTTCTGGTAGGAATGAATATTGAGAAGCATACAGTGTGCTTTGTGTAGTTTAATTTTGTGGTTAACCATTATGTGTTGTTAATACGATTATATTGTGTGTGTGTGTATACATAAAAAAGGAATGGAAAAATGGTGTTACAATTAGTACTATTATGGGGGCAGGGTCTGGGGCGGAGATTGGATGGATATGGGCGGGGTCTGACCCACAACTTAGCTCAGTGTTCTTCAACTGCTGGTCTGTGGACCAGTGACGGTCCACAAAATAATTACCGCATTTTATTTCCACCGGTCCATAGGTGTCAAAATGTTAAAGAACACTGTTGTAAAGGCTTATCACCTCCTAGAATATGGAAATCCACAACTGCTAACCTCAAACCATTCCATCATACAAGTTAAGATTCACCTGCTGCTGATCTGGTCAACGCGCAACTCTTGTGCTCAATGTATGGTAGAAGATTGGTTTTCCCTACCTATGGAACTCTGTAAAAACCCACCATATGCCTCTCTCATAAGAAGCAAGCATCCTGATCTATTCCGTGCCTATCTCTTATGAACTTGGCATCCTGATATGACTGCATCGTAACCCAATTTGAATAGATTGTTGCATGGAAGCGGTATATAAGCATATTAAAATAATGAAATAAAATAGAATTCTGGTTACAAAATAACACAAAAAATATTTAAACCCTTAAAATGTAGACAATAAAGAAAAAAGATAATTATGTTTATTTCAATGGAAAGAGCCCTTCAGTGCTGGAAAGATGTTGATAAGAAAATGTAGAAGAGGAAATCAATCAGAGAGAAATATGTGATGCCCTGTTAGCCAAAAGGTTCTCGCCTGTGATGCTACTAGACACAGTAACCAAACTGATTTATTGAGGGGAGGTTTGGGGGGGTTAATACTGTTTATTCTTCTAGTGTTTCTTTTAATAATATGAGCTTTCATATCTATGGGGAGATTTTTCCTCTCTTTTCTCTAGAATGGCAGACGCTGTGATATTGGCCATTTACAGAGTACCTAAAGACAAGTATATCTTACACCAGGGCTGCCCAAGTCCAGTCCTCAAGATTTACTGGCAGGCCAGGTTTTCTGGATATCCACAATGAATATGCATGAGAGAGATTTGCATACCAAGAAGGCAGTGGAGGCAAATCTCTCTCATGCAAATCTCTCTCATGTATATTCATTGTGGATATCCAGAAAACATGGCCTGCCAGTAGATCTCGAGGACCGGACTTGGGAAGCCATGTCTTACATTGACTCTACCTATTATTGCACATTGTTGTGTGCTCTCTCACCACATGTTCAATATACTAAGAACAAAACAAACAAAACCTGCATGCAGAGAGTTCTTTTCCTCTCGATTTTCTGCATATGGCTCACTGCAATTTTTGACATTCCTGCTCATTTTCAAGGCTACATCTGAATATTCAAATGCAGTTGCATCTGTTTGAAAACAATAAGGCAAAACTTTATCGCACCTGTGCTTAACAGATGAGGACGGGAAAAGTAGAAGGATTAAGCCATATTTTCTGACGCCAAAGCACTTAACAAATGCCTGTGTTGCATTCTGTTGTGTTTCTATGGAATTCTCATCCCTACCTACCCTCCAGCAGCTAGTCCTGATGCCAATGCGCAGAATTTTAGTCCGCCTACCTAAACCCACTGACTTACAAAGAAAACAAAATGAACTCTATGGGTAACCCAAGGATCCCAGTCCCTAACTTAATTTGAATCCTACAAGACTGGCAAAGAAACACTCAGAAATCCAAGATAAACACGTTTAAAAGTTGGCAGAAGTCTCAAATTGCTAAATACAGGCTAAAAGTAGATAGGTATCAAGTTTTAACCAATACATTCACCGGAGGGCCATCATGCCTTTGTTCTCTGACTAATAAATGCCATCCTTTTAACTGAACTCATAAAATAAAATGATCAAAATAATTATGTGCGAGGCATTCTGTCATCTCTTTCTCTTTTGTCTCACTTTTTCCCTGTTAAAGGCCCTTTCTGCCCATTACCAGGCCGGTTATGAAATACTCAGCCATCCCTGGCAGCTCCAGCATCAGGTCAGGTCTGATCTGCCTTAATAAAAAGAATGTTGGTTTAGACGGTCATATCTTAATCTAAACCATTACTGGGGGAAGGGTGTAGGTTCAGGGTCGGTGGGGGGGGAGGAGGGAAAACCAAGACGTGTGTTAACTATTTAGATCCACGCTAAGTTGAAAGCCAGAAGAGACTAATTCTTCATGCAGCTATGTCCTCTGTCCCCTTCACCCCTACATAAAAAAACTAATGCAAAAAACTTGTGGCTATTGACATTAATGAACAAAAGTACTCTTGTTCTACGATATCATTTTGTATTGTAACAGATGAGAACAGACCACAAGCTGTAAGGATTTTCCCCCTTTCTGTGCATAGGAGGAAAAAACATATATAAAGAAATCTTATTGGGTATTACTGTATAAGACCCTGTAAGATTCATGTTTCTTTAAATTATGCTACAGGCCTACAATGGCAATGCTTTTATTATATTAAAAAAAAAAAAATAGTTAACTGCAAAATATCTCCAACTCCAAACCCAGCTCCAGGCTGCAAAATGGTTCACTTGCCTTGTTCTGCTTAACCCTTTTTTTGTGAAGAAGAAAAAGAAATGTCTGCATCCCAAGTAAAGTTAAATGTGTAAATGGGAACTATTTGAATGGTGGCACCAGGAAAACATTGTCATCATGAATCTTATAATTAAAACTGAAGAAGATATACAACTAGGTGGTCCTACAAAGTGTCCAGAATCGCAAGCTGTCTGAGCTATAGCATAGTACATAACAAATTTGCGAACTGCACATCTGGTCAGTATGGGGGTCTGGCCTGGCTTATTGTTATCATGCTATTAATTTGAATTAGGTTTGCTTTCTTTCACATGTCTGTATTTTGACTGTGTTCGGTGCAAGAACACATTCGGCTCCCAGAGTTTGTTTTACCTGTATTTGTAGCCTGAGCACACATCGGTAAGAAAAAGGCGCATGAACAAACACACAGGCAGTTGCACACATGGAGAGGCACAAGTCATGCATGGCGCAATGGCACGTGAATGCTTCCATGTGGGCAAGCACATATATACACACACACACACATCTGCATGAGGACCTAGCAGGAAAGAAAATACTAAACATACAAAATGGTAGAATACCAACTGCAAGGATAAATTTGCCAGGATAAATTTGATCCTTCTAAGGTGTGCTAAAGAGCTATATTTGTGTCTTCCCATTTTCTAGTCAATACATGTCTGTTTATCCTATGCCAATACATGTGTGAGTGTGTGTTTGTGCGTTCGTGTATATGTGTGCGTGTACACACACAGTGTACTTCCCCCAGAGGAGAGGTTTGCTAACAGCTTCCACCTCTCAATGCGCCCATAAACTCAGACACTAGGGAAATGCAGCCATCAACTCCTACCTGGCTCTTGCACGTAGTATGCCAAGAAGAGATCCAGCTCCTTGACCGAGACGGTGATATGATGTGGCTGGACGCAGAGTGCAGCATTGGTGCAGTGCGGCGACTTCATAAGCCTCTCGCCATCCGTACTTTCCAAGGGGATGCCCTTGAAGAGGATCACCATGACTAGATCCAGGCGCCAGACCTTGTCCGCCTGCCGCAGGCAGTCGATCCTCCGTATCTTGCCCTTCTGATCAGGGTTTGACAGCACACAGCAGGGGTGCTTCTTCCCCGTGACGGTCAACACAAAGTCCTCCCGGTATTCCTGGCGGATGTCCTTGCGTAGTTTGGCGAGCAACCTGGATGCCCACTTCTGCTTGATCTCTGGCTTCTCACTGAGGAGCTCGTCCTTCACCGCCCTCTCCTCATCTTTGGACATCCGCTTCTCATGCTTCTTGAAATACTTGCGCTTTCGGGCTTGGAGGTTAAACCAAGTGTAGGCAATGGCACGGACATGGGGAAGAAGTGCTTCAATGAACGGATGGAATTCATCCTGGAGGAGAGGAGGCAAGAGAAAAAGGAAAAACAGAAAAGTCAGTTTGGGCTCTTAAGTTTGGTAAATATTCCAGGACACTTTAACTTCTGCTCCCCAGCTCTTTCCCTTACCCAAGAACATTTACACTTTCTAGCCTACACTCAGTAAGGTGCTGGCCCAGAAATAATCCACAGCGAGCTCAGTTCCTTTATATTTCAAATAAACCGAACTGAGAGGCATTGGAACATTATTCATTTCCCTCTATCCAAACAAACATGAAGGTTTTTGCTTCGCCTATCTCCTTCCCCCCCTCCTCCCTCAAAAAAAAGTCCCTGGCAGCCAAGTTGTGCAGCGCGGTTTGATCATACGGCTGTATGATATCTATCCGGCTGGCCAACACTGAGAAGTACCATTTTTGTTGTATTTTGTTTCACAAAAAGCAAGCAGCTCGGAGAAGAGGAATCCAAGCTGAAGTGTTCAGGAGGTGGGTGCGGATGCCACAGCTTATTTCTCTGCTCTGTGGCACAGGAACACAAAGAGTATGCATGCTCAGTGCAATGCCACCACGGTTCCCGCTTTTTGAGCATGCTCTCTGAAGAGGCTGCTGGTGGCAGCACAGAGCATGCGCCACCAGACTCATTTCGGGTCCCCCTCCCCCCTCCTCTATTATGGAGTACCACAGCATTCCAGTACTGGGACAAAACCATTCCAACAGTGGGTACTGGAAAACCAGGAGACAACAAAGCAACAGGTGGCGTAACCCCCAACAAAGAGGTGCTATATTTTGCATTCTGCAGAATTTTTGGAAGCCCCAATTGAGTCCATTTATACGTCCATTTTTCAAATACATTTCATAACAAATTGTTGCTTTAAATAAAGAGGCCTTTTCTCAACAGTGCCAGGCAATGGGATTTGAGGCACCCAGAGAATGGGTTAATTTGTTTACCAATCACATGACTGCAGCAATTATTCCAAAACCCCTGAAGAAAAAAAAAAAAAAAAATCAGTCAGGAGCTGGACAATGAAAATGGCAAGTTGGCACAACGTTTACATTCTTTCTGCTCCTGCATGCTGTGGCAGGGTGACATTTGGAGTGCATCACCGCTCAAGCACTGCTTCTGTGCAAGCCATGCAAGTCTTATGGAGGCCCCCCAAAGAAACAAAGCCCTTTCCTATCATGGAGCATTGTCTACTTCTGGGTTGGGTGTTTTTACCCCCCACTCCCAGTTCTATGCCACACCAGAAGATGGCCTAAGCCCACATTTTGTTTTGCAGCGATTGGTTCATTAGTCCATTTTTTGAATGATTAGTTCATCGCTGCCTGCTCTCAAAAGTTAGTTTGTGCCATTTAGGTATTACAGTCTTGGGTTCTACAAAAAAAAGGAAAGCATAATTGAGGGAGTTATCTGGAGATATTTACCCTCTGGCATTTTTCTCATGCTGTAAAGAAAAATAAATAAAAACTATTCAGGCCTGCTTAGAAAAGGAGGTAAGATGGTGGAAGGGTTTTCTGGCCTTTTCCTAGAGAGGTTTACTCTAGTGCAGGGGTAGGCAATTCTGGTCCTCGAGAGCCGGAGCCAGGTCGGGTTTTCAGGATATCCACAATATATATATGCATGAGATAGATTTGCATCTCAAGGAGGCAGTACATGCAAATCCATCTCATACATATTCATTGTGGATATCCTGAAAACCTGACCTGGCTCCGGCTCTCGAGGACCGGAATTGCCTACCCCTGCTCTAGTGTGAGATTGTCTGCATACCTCTGAGGTTTTCAAACTAGTGCCTTTACACATGGACAAGATTCTACCATCACAGCAAACGTAAATCGAACTGCAAGAAAGCCACATTGGCAACTAGCCCCTTAACCATTTTTGCTTGGACGAGGTAACTTAGCCCCACTGATGGACTCCAACATGCAAACCCTAAGCCCAACACAAGGACTTTGCAATCATATGCATCCTGCCTTCTAACTCATGACTTAGATTTCTTTAATAAGATCCAAATGCATTCATTGTTAATAGACAGATCCATTGTGCTACAGTGAAAAATGCTAGATGCTCCACAATCAGCTTCATAAAATTCAACTTTTATAAGGGGTGTAACTAGAGAACACCACTCAAAATGCTCTTTATAAACCAAGCAAAATCCTTTAACAACGCCTCGGCATTTTGTAATTGAGATGAACGGGCAAGAGGATAGTGCTTTGGCTTAACCAACAAACTAGCGTCCCTGGGAGCATGAAACAAAGTCTCCAAAAGATGAACGGTATTGTCTATGACATTTCCTGAGCTCCGATAAGCATAGCAAGTTGCCGGGAGGAAGCTGTTTTTAGCAGGGACTCACACAGGCTCAGTCAGGGTACTCCTACCCCTCAACAACTTGCAAAGAGTTAAACCACAATCTCTCCTTTGTGTGGGAAGGCAGTCTTGCTCTGACAAACCACAGGCCCGTGATAAGAGTTTCCCTATCTCTGCCCTCTTTCCTGGTGTTATACTTTTAATTTTCACTTACTTTTCTCATTGGAAAAACTACCAAGTTGTTAGGGGTTATCCCTATTCCTGTTAGAATATTTTTTCCAGAAGATTTCTTAATAAATATATGAATCTGTGTTCCTTACATTCATATCATATAAAGAATCTATTAATTCTTTTTCCCCTAACACAGTTTCACAGTACTCTAGAAAAATAAATATATGAAATATACTAGGTGAAGGTGAGAAAAAGCTCTTTTGCTCAGAGTTAAGTGCAATCATTCCAAAGCTTTTTTCAAATATCAGGTGCTGTACTTCTCATTTAAACAAAGGGGCCCATGTATTCATTTTGTGCCAGTTTGCAAAAGGCTTTGTCAGATTTATCAACCAAGAAATCTCATCCTTACAGTGGGAGAAAGCACTGGCAGAACTGTGATACAGGACGTCCTCTGTGCTTCAGACCCACAGCGTGCAAAGATATGCATGGCCATCTTAGATCTACTTAATATAGATCTAAAACTTTTAGAGGGCCCTTCTCTACCAAGTTTATGTTTAGGCAACACAGAAATTCTTAACCTGTTGATGACTGGCTGGCAAAATGTTCAGATTGCTTTCTGTCCCTTGAATACAGCTATCACTGTGCATCAGTGCTTGCCGATTGCACTCCTTTATATACACGAAAGAGAAATGAGACTCAATGTCATTGTATTTTTACTAATATTAGTAAGGTATGCATGAGGGTTCACTTTATCTGTTGTAAAATTTCCATTTTCTGTCACTGTTTTATATATATATACACATATATTTTATTTAAATATATACATCTTATCTCATTTATTACAAATATACATTTTTCTGAGCTTCTCTGGTTTTAATGAAATACTACTTGCCAAGAAGCACTTCATTAAAAAAAAAATTCTAAATGAGAATTTGCTATCACTCACTCCTATTTTTCATAAAATCACTCAAAAAATATTCAGTGTCTTAAATCCGACAGGTATGTATGTGTATGTGCATGGTAAGGGATAAGGCAATATTACTCAACTTGCACACAGTCTTCCTATATGGGTCCTGTACTCGATGTTAACATGCTGATTTACAAAGATATTTTTCTTTTTAATTTCTGGATGAGATTATATGTATCTGTACATCTAGTTATACCATACAAATGAGGATGAGGACGATATTCACCTGTGTGTACCGCTATTAAAAATAAAAATTATAAAAACAAAACTTCAGCACGCAATACCTTAAAATACTATATTCAGTATCAGTGCACATACGGTAGACTTCAAGAGATTTCAGAGTTTGTTGTTTTGTTTTTGTTAGGAATGATTTTAAGAAGGACATTGAACTTTTTACTTCTTTGTTCTTTGCCTCCACCGACCTCCCATTATCTTTACATGAACGGATGTGCAATGTAAGAAACTGTACACCTAGGCCAATTCCTGCTTTTCCTACATTCCACAAAATTAAAAAAATAAAATGCTGGCCCACCAGAAATAAAAACATGCTAACATGTAATTTATGGAGGGGGTTATTGTTATCGATAGGGCAATTTTGTAACAATAAGCCCACGGACTACTGTTAAGAATGGGAGAACTTGGATTCTGATATAGATTTTGTAACATCAAGTTCATGAGAACTGCAAAGACTTCTACATCTGAGTTTTCTGTTGTTTGTTTTCCATCTTATATATGTTTTTGTGGAAACCGCTTAGATCTAAGCGGTCTATAAATTTTAAAAAAATAAATAAATAATTATGTATTTGGACAAGGAAGATGCCTCTAATAGACAAAGAAATGCCCTTGTTTGATGTTCAGAACTTGAGACCCTAGCCATCCTGAAACTTTGCATTATTAAATATTTCTGAACTTAATACAAGTATTACCTCTTCCCATGCACTTGCTGGGTTTTCTTTCAATATATTGACTATCTTTGTGCCTGTACCTACGGAGCATTTTCGGGGGGGGGAGGGGGGGAGTATATGGACAGAGAAAATCACAGCTGACTAGTGGATTCCTTTTGCAAGAAAAAACTAGACAATGATTTAAAAAAAAAAAAAAAATTAAAGAAATCTAGAATTATAAAGAAAACCAAATCAACCCCTCTCATGTCTCTAACTAGCATTTTGGGGGGGGAAATTGTTTAAAAAGTATAAATTCAAATCCATTTATTTATATTCACAACAACCCCTAAATTGGAGCTTTTGCTAGCACACCTTTGCTGGCAGGTTTGTTTTCTGGTCATTTAATTGTTTTGAATGAGTAGAAAATTAAGGCTCAGTGGTTACCGAGACTCTATCAAATAAAGACCAATGGGTTTATACAACGGCCCCATTCGAGAAGGAAGATATCACACTGAAGGGACCCAGAACCAGATATCTGAGCTACAAGATTTTTCCCATTTTGTGCCTACAGAAAAAAAAAATGTTTTGACACATCTGGCCTTATAATTGACACATGGTTGCAAGTTTCTAAAAAAAATATTTTGATAATGAAACATCTAAAGGAAAAACTGCAAATCAAAGGTTAACGTTAAAACATACCAAAACTAGATCCATTCTTGCCCCCTTTAAAAAAAAAAAAAAATTGATAATTTCAAAGCGATACATAACTTCCTATCTTTTAAGTTGTTTTTGAACTTCTTGTCAAAACCTGCACCAAGTAGTGACAGGTTGCTGTGACTATTTTAGAAAATAAAATCTACAAAGTAAGAAATCCACTGAATACATGCAATCTGGGATTTTGTAAACCATGTGAGGTACTCCCCCAATGGCACAGAACATAAATAAATATAAATAATATCAGATGACTTTTACCACCTCAGATGATTATTAGATCTAAAACATTAAGATTTTTTCACTGCTGTTTTTCTTTATATATAGATACAGTATATATATATATATATAGGGTAGAGGAATATATATACTGCTGTTTTTTCTTTATATATAGATACAGTGTATATATATATATATATATAGGGTAGAAGAATATATATATATATATATATATATACTGCTGTTTTTTCTTTATATATAGATACAGTGTATATATATATATAGGGTAGAAGAATATATATATATATATATATACTGCTGTTTTTTCTTTATATATAGATACAGTGTGTATATATATATATAGGGTAGAGGAATATATATATATATTGCTGTTTTTCTTTATATATAGATACAGGGTAGAGGAATGGGAAAGAAAACCCCCTAATATGTACAACTAAAGGTATAAAATAATTTTTCAACTAGTGATGTATTTTGAAACCTCCTAACAGGCCCAAATGATAAGTGAAAAAAAATGGTCAAAATTAAGACAATTTGAATGTGGAAGATGAAGATATAAATTAGAGAACACCAAGCAGAGCACAATGGATGCAGGTTAAGAACCCTCATATTACACTACTATCATTTCCATTACTCCCAAATAAAAGATATTAATACTGTTTCATAAAAAAAAATTATCAAGCTATACTCCTAAGTATATACTCTGAAAAATAAAACAGGGGTGTACAAACCATACTATACAAAATTAGTGCACCATCAAAATGTGTTTTATTTTGAAAGCGAAAAAAAGGGGGGGGAATATCCGTGCTACTCCTTTGCATATTAACAAAAATGAAGTTCAGTGCTTGGTGAAAGTATATGTAAGTCAATCAGGTTCAGATGCCAAACAAAATATAAACAGAACAAAAAAAAAAAAAAGTGTCAGCCAAAAAAGCTACAGGACTGCATCCAATCACTGTATAAGCCTTATCACTGTTTTCATCTTCATTCACAATTCACGAACGCCTCGGCTTTTCGGAAAACAGGACGCTTTCTAATTATCAGGGCATTTAAATGTCAACGATCCTGCGCCCTAAAAATACCGCGCATTTCTTAATCACAGAAAATGCCCGCGCATCAGCCTCTGCCCCCCCCCCCCGATCCCTCGGCGACTGCGTGCGTTTTGGTGGCGGGGAAGTTGGCAGTTTGTTTGACAAGCTGCTCTTATAAACGATGCCACACATATAGGGGGGGGAGAGGTCCAGAGCTAATCCGCCGTTTCTAATAGCGTCGAGAACTGTTGGACTAACTTCTCAATTGGCAGCAATAAAGACGCCTAACTTACGAGAGCACACTATAAACTTTCTGACTGTTGCCTTCCCTGCCCCCCCTTCAAAGGTTTTTTGGGGTTGTTTTTTTAAGCGGAGCTTTAAGGGCAGCCTGCGCTGGGTCCCGCCTTATCCAACAAATGACAGCGCAAAAAGACTTTGGCCTGGACTTCGCGGCTTTCGAGGGCGCCCTGCGCTCTTTCATTTTGCACATACACCGACCGCGCGTTTACAGAGGCGATCAAGGGATCGCGGAGAGCTAGTGAAGAAATCAAACTTGCAAGCCCCTCCCTGCGGTAGCAACAGAGAATCAAAAGTTTATTTTAAATATATAGGTGTCTATAGCAGTTGTATTATGGCAACAGCAATGGCAGCTGTGTCACGTTTTACTGAATTAAAAAAAAAAAGAGGAAAGTCCCGTCTGGACGATTACCCCGCCGTTTGTCAAAGCTGCTCTCAAAAATCAGCTTTTTTTTTTTTTTTTTTTTTTACAGCGTGTGGCGGGACACATGGTCCCTCTCGTGGATTATATCCCAGGTGGAAACCAGCAAAGAATCGTCAAAGCCTGGGAATCTGGACCCAGATTAAGCCACATGTTTGCAAGTTTATCCAGCCGATTAAAAGAAATAATAATTAAAAAAAATAAATATATATATACACTATATATATATATATAATCTATACACTATATATATATATATAATCTCCTACATTTCGTTTAGGAAAAGCAGTCAAATAAAAGCCACTGAACACGTTCATGGATATTTGCTGGTAAAGTGATTGTTAACGCGCATTAATACATCCCTGTCACAGACCTCCATGCATAGGTATGGACGGGTCCCCTTCCCCCCCTCCCCCTCCGGACTACATTCTTTCCCAATATTTCGCTGCAAGAACGATCAGCAAGTCCAGAAAGCCCGCGTGTGCGGCAGAAACTTTGCCCCGTCCACCCTCGCCCCAAATACAGAGATGTAAAGCTTTATACCTGAGTGAGACAGATAGGAGAATACATCCTCGCTTCTGTCGGAAACGCACTTCCACAGCTCCCAAGAAACCATGAAGAGGAAGGAACGCTTTCACCTATTCATTTTACAGTCATCTGAGACTACAGCCGAAATCAATCGGGAGGGGGGGGGGGCTGGGGGTGGAGAAGCAGATAATTTCACAACACCGAAGCTGCCTGCAAAAGGGGAAAAAAAAAAAAAAAATCCACAGCAGGAAAATGGAATCAGCTCGCTGTTTCTGAGCGCAGAAAATGCAGGTCCCCCCCTCCCCCCCCCCTCTTAAAACGTGAGCTTCAATGTCTTCTTGCCGGAGCCGCCCTGTGCAGGTCGCTGTCACACTAGGATGGGGGAGGGGGGAGGTAAAGTGAGAGGTGGAAGCCTAATAGCCCCAAGAAAGTAGATGATCCTAGAAGAAATCCAAAAAAATCGGGGGGGGAGGGGAAAAAAAAAATCAAATAATCCGATCAGTTCCTCCGCAGCCGCCCCCGCATAAAAAAAAAGTGTGTGTGGGTTTTCCTCTTTTTTTTTTTTTTCAGAGCCCCATGTGGCTACTGGAGTTCCCGTGCAGCCACCTCGCCTCCTCCTGTCATACAGCAAAGAAATGATCGCAGGAGATTTTTTTCAAAGGCTAAACCTGCCCCCACCCCACACCCTGCATTCTCCCGCTCTCTCTCTCCCTGCCCTCCGCCTTCCTCTCGGCTGCTCAACCTGTACGAGCTCCACCCTCCCCACCGCTCCAGTCAGCATTTAGGATTTATTAGTATTATAGGGATTTATCATCAGCGTTTTAATTACACGATCCCAACTTCCCACTCCTTCGGCTCCTCCTTTCCTGTCGCCCCTGCCCCAGGGATTCCGCTCGCGCTCATTCACACCGACGTGTAGGGGGGAGAGACGGTGCGGAGAGCCCTGTGGCAGGGAAAGCCTGGCCCCAGTGCATTAGGCCCCGGGCGCAGCTCCTGTTTATTTTCCTCAAACTCCGAGACGAAGAGAGCGAGAGAAAGTTTGGACATCGATAATGATCTGCCCCCTCCCCCTTCCCTCCCCTCCCCCCCAAGGAAGCAAACAGAAAACTCAGTCCAAAAAGACGCTCTGTCACCCCTTTGGGCAGTTGCGAGGCAGCCACCGTATAAAGTGTTCTAACTGCGGTGGGCAAAAGGGAGTCGAGCAAACGTGGGACTCGGGCTGCACTTTATCGTGTTGTACTGATTTATTCATTTTGTAGAACAGTAAAAGGGAAAAGTTGTGCTTTTTTTGTGTGTGTTTGTTTGGGGGGGAGGAGGGTGTTCCTGTGTCTGGGCCCCGTAATAAAAATGAGAAAGCCCTTTAAGGACGCGAGACCCTCGACCGCCACAGCAGAGCCTGAGAGATGAACTTTTGCGCTGCGACGCCTCTCCCGCCCTTCGCTCGGTACTGCGGCTCCTTTAACGGCGCGCGCCAGAGAGAGAGAGAGCGCGCGCGAGACGGAGCAGTGGCGGAGGAGCGCTGTGAGTAGCCGCTGCTTTCAGAAACCCGTGGGGGGAGGGGAGGGCGCCTCACTCACCCCAAAAGGACACCGGGGTTCCCTGCTCTTCTCCTCTACGGGGAGGAGGGGGGGGGAGGGAGCCTGGCGCTGCATCGCTCAGGAACCGAGAGGAGGAATCGAGTCTGCAGCTTGCAACATAAGGCGAGAGGGGACGGGCGAGGAAAGCTGGAAGCTGAAGGCCGGAGAAAGGAATGATAAGAATCATCCTAAAAAAATAATAATAAAGCGACCCCCCCCCCCCCCACTTCCCCTCCTCTCTAGTCCCCCGCACTCTGCAGCTTTCTCGGGAGTTTTTTCGCTGCGGCCTGGTGCGCTAAAACTTTTCTGCTGCCCCCGGGCCTCCTTCCTACGGTCGTTTTGTTCCAAGGGAGGCGGCTAGGGAAGAGGAAGGGGGCCACTTTTCCATCCCCCCCCTCAGCTTTCCTCGCCCTCTGCTCGGGAGATGGACGAACCATATCTCTAGGTAGAATTATCCTTTTGGCACCCTGGAATCAAGCGCGATGTAATAGCGCTCGGACTTCCTACAAACCTTGCTTCTGGAAAGTTTACAAATAAGATCAATTTCACTTGCTTTCAGGGACAGAAAAAGAGAAAAAAAAATATATATATATATATATATTTCTGGTCTGCAAATGGTGATTTAGCTAAAGCAATTTTTAGATTATTAAAAATAATCCCCTTGTACATATTTGGGGTTTGGTTTTTTTTTTTTTTTGTTAAATGGCAAAGAAACACTTTTTTTTTTTTTTTTAAAGAAAAAGTTAAATAAAGAGCCTAGAGCAGTCCTATTTTAGTAGGTTTAGAAGGAAAGTTCAGATTTTGACAGACCAGTAAGGTAAACTTTTTAAAGCAAGCCCGGTATGGGAAAGAGCCCAGTGCAGTTCCCGCTTCCATAAGGTAAGGTCTTAAAGTTATCTATACGAGGGGGGCCGCTGAAAAGTTCTCAGCCCAACCAATAAAGCTGGGGCAGTGATTTTTCCACTTTTTTCCTTCCATCGGAAAAATGCGGAACGAAAAAAGCGGAAAAATCCGTGTACAGCCCTCAATGGAGACTGCCCCAGCTTTGTAGGTTGGGCTGAGAATTTTTCAGCGGCCCCCCTGGTAAAGGTAGTCCCCAGGTGCCAACGTCCCCCTAAATAACTTTGTGGAACTTTTTTTAATTTTTGTCAGACTTATCAGTGGGATGGTTTGCATTGTCTGCCCCCACCCCAGCCCTCCGGTTGAGGCTGGGTACTCGGATGGATGGCAGAGCTGTCTAGAGGCCGGCTATATCTCTCGCTGTACACACATAAGAGTATGAAGGGGAGGAGACGACTTGTGCTTTATAATTTGTACCATTTAATTGAGTGGAAAAAAAAAAAAATCAAAGCAATAGCAAGTTCTGGCTAAGAATGAATTTAGGCCACAAGGCCAAGGCTAGAGGCCAGCGCTGAACTCACAGATTCAGCTTTCAAACAAGATAGCAATCTTGCTTTTCTAAGTGGGCAGGGCTTCTCTGGCCGCCTTTTTTTTTTTTTAATTCATTGCTAGTTCTGACCAATTTATTTTTCCCCATGTCCACACATAAAGCTAGGAGTAAAACTGACTGGGAAATAACGCCCAGCTCTAAAAGACGAAGTGCATTTACTCAACCAATTCTATACTATTAGAACATTCTTGGCTCTGGCATTTCCTTTTTTTCAGAAACAATCATCCAAGGGAGGTTGAGAAAATACCTTTACGGAAAAAGAGAGTCGATGGAGATTTACCGTTAAGACGCTCCCCAAATAAAATGTGCCTCCACTCCCTTCCGCAACTCTTAACTCCGAGCTCCAGAAAGTACTTTGGACAGGAAGAGAGAGAGAGAACAACAAACAAACCCTTTTTTTTACAGTACGCACTCCCTGGATAATAGGCTTTTGTGCTATTGCAAGGGAAAACCAGGATACTTACAAAAATCTTTGATTTAGAGATTTTTTAAAAGATAAAACATTCATAAAGCGGCTGATTCTGTATTTTAATGATATTCTTTTGGGATCCTATTTTCCAAAGGGTTTCAGGTGTCGGTTTCTGAAAGGAAAAGGGCTTTTGAAAACAGCGCTTTTTTAATGTATTAAAAAAAAGTCACTAATTTATGCTTAAGAGTATTTTAGCAGAAGTTATATTTGTTGATATTGGATTTTTGGGCATTACTCAAATATAAACAGTAAAATGAAGCCTAATAGACATCTACAATTCTGACCAATTACTGCTAAAAATAAAAATAAAAAAAAGACATTAATTTAATTTTTTTTTCACTTTTGAATAATGTTTACAGATTCTCTATTGTGTGGAATCTTAATTCCAAGTATGTGCGTTTTTAATACAAATACATATCTAATCAATTAACTTAGGACAATCACCTAAAGTGACCAAAGCCTCTTTTACACAAGTTATGGACAAGGCAAAACCAGGACACCAGAATATAATAACCACTGCTAATTATATAAAATATATAACCATATATCAATATATGATTTATTATCATTATTATTATAAAACACATACACACAATCCATGAAAAATGAACCAGATTTTAAATTAAAGCAAGTTGCACAGCGCAACACATATTTCCAGAGCGTGCTGTTATTTTCGGTACACATGTTAATAATAATAAGTCACACACTAGATATGTACACCACTTATGCATGGTATCTATACAAAGGCCAAACAGACTTCAAAAGTAAATTCCAAGTTCAGAATGCCAGAAGTCTATTTCAAGGCAAAGCTGATTCAGTGAGCCGCTGCCCCCCCCCCTCCCCACCCTCAGTCAAAGAATGGAAGCAAAAATGTTAAGAGAATCCGGACCACACGAGCTTGGTAGATGGGGGAGGGGGTAAAATAAGTCACCTGAAAATTTCCAAAAACATACTTATGTTATAACGGTTTCTACAATAGTTAATACCCAGTAGAGCACAAATGCTCTTGCACAAGTTTACACCTGCTTCAAGACAGGTGCAACTATGAGTATGAGCTAGGCGCCTGCATCACACAACTCAATTCTAAGGGCAACCTGCATAGACGCCTATCCACAGAACAACTTGAGTGCTCTTGTGGACTTGCCTACTTGTAAGAATTTATTCAGCAGTGCAATTTTCGCTGTCAAAACATGCTTTACCCGCAGAAACTGATTTATCAAAAATGCTCTCTAATATTCTGCAACAGTAGAACACTGAGGTCTGCACCAAGGCCTTAAATTTAGCACTGCGACACTTAAAAAAAGCTGGACCTGATGCCCAATGATAAATAGTGGCTATACTGCCCTGCAATCAACGGTTAAGAAATGTCTCAGAAAAATAACCTATTAGGAAATATACAGAACTGTATTCAGTTTTGTATGAAAATTCTCAAACTTAAAAAAAAAAAAAGTTGTGTTTTTTTTCCCCCCCCAAGACACAAGAAAATTTCTTAAAGCAAGTCTCCAAATTGACCCATTATTTTTCAGACGTGGTAAATTTGGAATAGACTTTGTCTTTTTGCATTGTCATATTTCTAGCTGTCAACATGATGCTAGGAGAGTTTTGCCATCCTCAAGCAATTACTTTTTCTTACCATTAGAGAATTATAATAGCCCAGTTTCAAATGAAAAGAAAGACAAGAGTGCGTTGGATAGATAGGGCAGTATTATTAGCTTAGAGCCTGATTTTTTCCCAGATGGAGAGGAAAGCCTCTCCTAAGTCAAGCCCCAGAAAAAGGAACTTTTCCCAATATATATGGACAAAGAAGCGCCCCCCCCCCAAAAAAAAAAAAAAGACAAAGAAAAATTACAATAAAAATTAAAATGCATAATCATGATCTCAGACTTGATTATTCACATTTATTCCACTTTTGCAAGATCTACTCAGACCTATCATAGGGAAAATCCCACTATTAATAGCGAAAAGCACCGGCAGAAAACTGAAGGCTATTTATTGTCCTTCCGTGCTAATGCTCGCACGTTTTTAACTTTTCCAAAACTTCTACCTTCCGAAAACAAGAAATCGATTAATTAATTCATTAAAAGACATAGGGCTCCTTTTACTAAGCTGCGATAGCGGTTTTAGCGTGCGCTGAATTGCCCCCGCGTGCTAGACCTTTATGCCAGCATTGAGCTGGCGTTAGTTCTAGCTACGTAGCGCGGGTTTAGCATGTGCTAAAATCCTGCGCGCACTAAAAACGCTATCTCAGCTTAGTAAAAGGAGCCCTTAATAGTGCAATCTCTCTAGCGAGTGCCAATTGCCTTAGATGGCTTGTCCGAAGAGCCCACGGCTGATCCAGGGCCCCGCTGCCCGAGTTGATAAGGTAGATTGAATGGAAAGTGGGGGGGGGGGCATGGGGAGGTGGCGGCCAGGGGTTCGATCCACCTTAGGGACTATCCCATTCCTATATATGAGATAAATCTGCAGCGACGTCAGCATAAAACTGAACTCAGAAAGTTCCTGCTGCTTACAAATGCTACTGCCAGATTTCCAGATTGCCTTCCAGCCGAAGCTTTCCCCAGTCCCTGAAGTAGTATCCCAGCACCACCATAATGAATAGGGCTATTAATTTACTGCCCACGGACTGCCCTGCTATCATCGAGGCCATAAAACCACCGTCACCATCACCATCAGGGATTAGCCCAGTCCAACTTCATTTCACCTTATTTCATTTCGTGCCCGTTTTTGTGTCTTTCGCCTTCTCAAAATTATCTTAGGGGGGCCCCATCAGACCCTGAGCTTGTAAGGTGTTATTTTCGCCTATGCTAGCAAACATCTTTCTTTCTTAGGAGCCTTTAGGCCTCGTAGAATTCAGCAAATGTTTTTCTTTTCAAACATCTATCAATCCTTCCTCTCTTTTTCACCAGTACCACCAAACTCATCAGGTGCGTATAATGTTTTGCTTTTTTTTTTTTTTTTACTCAAAACCTACACGTGCAGTAGAAAATACAAAAATAATAGTAACCGAACCGACTGAGTTAAAACCAAGCGGTATTGAATGTGATGTATCAAACATCTTCATAATAATAATAATAATAGGCTGTCGTCTATCTAACATGATAATGTCGCCTGCTCCTCGTTGCATTCCTTTGTCTCTGAAACCACCAACAAATACTTGTAACCGAAACCAGAGACGCGGAGAAAGTTAACAAACAACTGGTAGCCACATCAAAGTCTGCTATATTTTATTTTGCCAGGCTCCATTAAAAAGAAAATATGTGCTCTTGAAACTATAACAGCAATTATGTTATATTTTCGTAGCGTCACTTTAGATACCAGGGGGTGCTGAAAAGTTCTCAACCCAGCCAAGAAGAGAATGACGTGGATATGGTCCAATCAATTATCTGAAACAATGTTAAAAAAAAAACAACAACCCACAGAATTTCATTGGCACCTAACGAAATTTAAAAAAACACTTTTTTTTCAGCTAAAGTGGCAAAATAACGCACAGAATTTATGAAGTTGGTTGGTTGGGCTGAGAACTTTTCAGAACCCCCCCCCACCCCCATTCCCCTTGTATTTAATAATGAAGCCCGCGCCACTTTATTTTCTCAAAATTAAATTTAAGAGTGCAAGCTCAAAAAGTAAAAATTAACTGTAGCATAGCTCCCTGAACACATACAAACAAATTAGCAATGTGTGTCTATTTCTATCAGCAGTACTTGTTAGACTTTCTAGCAGCCTACTGCTTTTATCTCATAGATTTTTAAAAGTTAAAGCAAGCAGAAGCACAAGATCAGTTCAAAAAAAGTTAGAATTAATCTTGTGTGTTTTGGCGCCCTTTCCAGGCCAGCTACTGTAAAAATGCAAAAAAAAAGAAAGAAAGAAAGAGGAAGAGCGAGGGAAAATGGGGGGGGGGGGAGGGACGTGGAGGTCTTGTCTGTCCCGTCTCAAGTTCAATGCCAACTCTTCCAAAGGGAGGAGGAGACGGCCGCGTTCACAGCCCCTTAATAAGAATTCAGATCACGCCACATCGGCATCTTGTGTCAAAGTCGAAAACTGCCTTCCCCGCCCCCTTCAGTCCCAGAGCTGCCAAGTCCTCACACGCCGCGCATTCAACCACAGCCTAATGGATGGGACACTGTGCATTAGAATGCGGTCGGAGACAGACACACGGACACACCACACACTCACACTCACACAGTGGACGGCCAATGCTGCACACAGGCATCCCAATGGAAAACCAACAGATCAGTGGTTGAGTGTGTGTGTGGGGGGGGGGGGGGGAGGGGAAGAACCAGCTTTTCCACCACCATTCATTCATCTAGGGAGCCTACATGAAACACCACCTATACCAGTGGTCGCAAACTCGCGGCCCGCCAGGTCCTATTTTGAGGGCCTCGGTATGTTTATCATAATCACAAAAGTAAAATAAAACAGTTTCTTGATCATATGTCTCTCTAGCTATAAATTACAATATTATTATTAAAAGACTTAGCCAAAAGGAAATATTTATAAACTATAAAGAGTTTTACCTCATGCAAAATTGTCATTTCTTTAATAAGACATTAACTATTTTTTTTCTGAGGCCCTCCAAGTACCTACAAATCCAAAATGTGGCCCTGCAAAGGGTTTGAGTTTGAGACCACTGACCCAGACGGTAAACCAGAGAAATCAGACGTACACACACACAATGTAAAATTACAAAGTGACCGAGAACAACGGGAGAACTGCATCCAGATTGATTGCTTAGAGCAAGAAAACCCCGGGTTAGCAGGAAAGAGGGGTGAGAAGTGGCAATCCGCAAGGTTAGGGAAATGGCAGGAAACGGGATTGGGGGGGAGGGGAAGGAAAGAAAACTAGTTCCAAAAGGAAAACGGGACTGGGTGACACGAGGATCCGAAGTCCTCTTTCTACAGATCTCTCCTTTTGCAGCGTTTTCACCGCTCGTCGACTGCAAGAGGAGGGAAAGAAAGGGAAAGATGGGAGGGGGGGGGAGGGGAGAGTCGAAGTAGGAAATGTGCCAAGTTCAGCACTTTTGGACGCCAGCTTCATCAACTGATTCCTTGGCAGAAAACAACGATCCCGATCCAAAAGCTGCCAAGAAAAGAAAGAAAGAAAAAAAAAAAAAACAACAAACACAAACAGTTCTCTCCTAGAAGCATTGGGGGAGGGTTCGCCGAGACAGACACATTTCCACTGAGACGGCAGAGAAACACGAGATATACCAAGGCTTAGAGTCGCTGGAAAAGGCGATCCAGAAGTCGAATTCGATGCAACTAAAATAAATCAATCAATCGAAGTCTGTTAACCATAAAAGAAGGCGAAGAAAAAAGTCATTATTTCAATAGCACATACCATTGCACTGTATTGCATTAAATTAATGGGCTCCTGAAATCTGTGCACAACACGGGGCCGTTGACTTCACATTTCTCAGGTAACAATTTATTCTTTTCTCAAGGACTTTTTGTTTTGTTTGATTTTTTTTTTTTTTTTTTTTTAATTCCAGGAGTGTGTCCTTCAAGTCTTTTGTGTGTGTTTGAGCTACTTTATTAGGATGAGGATTGGTATTATAAACTGCAAACAAACAAAAACAAAACCCCTCATAAAACACACCAATGCCACCTTCACCACAGCGGGCGAAAAGAAGAAGAAGAAAAAAAAAAGAGTTGAATTCTTGGCAAGCAGGAAAGGGGGGGAAAAGGCGGTAAAGTGAAAAGAAGGCAAGCAAGCCCCCGCTCTGGCCCTCTCTCTCCTTGGGTTCAGTCTTCCTTCCTTCCTCTCTGAGCTGAGGTGCTGCAGGGTAGCTTTTGCCGGCTCACTTGAACGCGATCCAGAAGAGGCCGAGCCCTGCTCTTATTATTATTATTCCTTTCTCTTTTTTTTTTTTTTTTCTGGCTGCTCCTGGACGACTCAGCGCTGCTGCTGCGGGCGCCGCTGGCTCTGCCCCTCTCCCTCGCCCCGCCGGCCCCCCTCTTGCTCTGGCGGCGCTCTGCAGATCCGGCTCCAGATAGCAGCGCCTGCCCAGCTCCTGGACGCCTTCCACCGCTCCTCTGATTGGTCAGTCATCGGCGCCCTAGAACCGCCCCTCCTCCTCTCCCCCCCCCCACCCCAGGGGAGGGGGAAGGGGGCTCCACTGCGGCAGCCGCTTAAAGGAAGCGCCCGACTCTGCCTCGACTGTTGCCCGGGAAGGAGAACAGATTTGCATATTCATCGCAGGCCAACCAATGAGGGAGAGGGACAGTGAAAGAGGCGGGATAGGGGGGGGGAGGGAGCTGTAGAACGCGCAAGCGGACTCGCCGGGAGCGGAACTATCGCATGGGCAGGGCGGTGGTATTTCGTTGACTAATGAAGGGACAGGCTCCTTATTGCAATCTCTTTAGACTCTCGGCAGGGACATTTGTTTCCTCCAGAATATATGGACTCTCTAATGCTCATTCTGTTGTGGAAAAGTACTCTTGTTATTTTGCTCTGTAGAAGAAAAAATGCATTTCTTTTTCTGTTTCTCTAGTGATACCTGGCGTGCAGAGTTTTGTTTCTGGGACTATTTCAGCGTTTCTGTTTCTATTTTCCTCTTGCCCAGCCTATACTGTGCGCCGGGTATCCAAGTAGAAGACACACTGCAGAGCTTACAAGGAAAATCGGGACAGAGAAAGACCATCTGCAGCCACTTAAGAGGGGGGGTTCTGAAAAGTTCTCAGCCCAACCAACCAACTTCCTAAATTCCGAGTGTTATTTTGCCACTATAGCTGAAAAGAGTGGTATCTTATTCGGTCAAGTGCCAATTTGCAGAAACAATTCTGTTTTGGCATTGTTTTTCAACCGTATCCAAGTCGGTCTCGTCTTGCTTGGGCTGAGAACTTTTCAGCATACTACACTTTTACATGAGAAACAGAGCTAGTCTCATCTCTGCCTCAAATCCGTCTACTGTACTTAACAAGAATTTGTGCAACCAAAATACTGAATGCCAATAAGGCCAATAGAAAAATATTTGTTATCTGAGACATTGAACAATGTACAGAGCATCCCTTCCCCCCTCTCCTCCCCTCCCCCTCCATTGTGGTATGGCTAAACATGTACACGGCTGCTTTTGAAAAGGATTGGCACCCACTCAATTGAGCGGGTAGCAGTTCTTTTTCCCATGCCAAGAGAGGTCTGGGGTTGGGTTTTTTTTGTTGTATGTCATTCAGGTTTTGATTGAGAGAACCCAACATTGCAGGTTGCAAATACTTAGGGCCGATTCGGGAAGAATAAAAATATATATATATCTCTCACTCCTCAAAGAGCTGTTTAATAAACTAGTTATAGGTCAATTTTGATTAAGTACAATCTTCAAACTTTATCTTCCCTGAAGATAACCAGTGGCCACAGAGCATCCTGATTTTTCATTGTTTTATAAATATTGGGTATCTATAAAATTTGGTTGGTAAAACACCTTTATAAACCAAAGATTTATATCAAAGCTGATGAGGTCTCATTCTCATGTACCACAAGCATATGTTTTATATGATAGCCAAATTATGTATATTATCCTGGATATTCATAGTAACAGATAAAAAAACTATAGAGATTGTGGCCTTTCCAGTCTGCCCAGGAAGGCAGCCAGGGTTGCTGTATGAGTTGCCCATTCCTCTTTGTCTTTAGGGCTATAACTGAAACTTGGTTCAATCTATCTTCTCTATGCCTCTTTTTTTTTTCTTCTTTAAAGTGTGAAGGTTATGTTTTCTGTAAGCAGAAAGGTTTTCTTCCTTAGTATCTTTCATTATGTAAATTCAGAAAGCATGGCCTATTTATAACACACCAAGATCAGACTTCCATGTTATGAAAAAAAAAAAAACCCAAACAAAAACCCCTGAAGACTCTCTGGCATGCTAAAATAATCGTACATTCCCTCATTCTAGTTAAGTGGTTGAAATCTTCTGCCTTTAAAACATGTTAGTCTTACTGCATTTATATACTGTATAATCTCCCTATTTGGAGTAGGGGGTTCATGAGCTCTGACAACATCAGACATTTCCTATGCATCCCCCACCACCACACACACACACACACACATACATTATTTCTTTTAAGAGCATTGGGCAAGTTTCATTCCAATTTTGTACTGATTGAAATTAATGTAAAACTGATTTTCTAATGATTGCCACTCCAAAAGAACGGTGGCTTAGCCTGACCTTCCTCCTTGCTACTGGAAGTTTTCTTCAGGGGTCTGCATCTCATAAAGCCTTAATATATAGATCTTGAATGGCTAAGTTATCGTCCTCCTACACCCTGCCTCCCCCTTTAATCACCATGACCCCTCACTTTACTTGCTTATTAAAGCTCATAAGACATCAGCCATAACGTCGAAAATAAATAAACCACAGACACTTTATTGATGGTAATAACCAGGCCGCGGCTTTGTTTATTGGGTCAACAAATAAATAAGCAATCAATGATTGCTTCACCTCTCGAGCTATAAAACATTGCAATTTGAAAAAAATTGAAATTGTACTCCCCTGACCCCGCCATGTCAGCAAGAGCCTAGGGGGCGGCATGGACCTCCCATGCCCCTATTCCAAACCACCTGCCTCAAGGCATATTCCCTCATCTGAGCTCAGTTCCCCCTAACTGCTCATCCCCAGATGAGCCGGGGGGGGGGGAGGCATGGACCTCCATGCCCCCCTCCTCCAGGTCACCTGGCCCATGGCATCGCCACTCAATTGAACTCACTACCAAATCACCACCCATCTCTTGATGAACCAGAACTGGGGAATACCACTTCTGCGACAGCCCCAAGCCCCCTCCCTCTCCCCAGTGAACCTCACATATAAAGGGGAGGGTGGGTGGGAAAGCTGGCTTCAAGCGTCGGGAAGAGCCCAGTGCCTCGGAGGCACACATTCTACGGGCTTCCCTCCTGTCATGCCCTGCACCACAAGACAGGGACACACCTGTCGACAGAGTGAATGATTTCCTTGGGCAACAGTTTCTCTCTTTTGTTCAACAGGACTGTTTTGTATTGTATTTGTAGATGCATGAAGTCTTATTTTGCAAGTTTGTCTTGTACAGTGCTATGGGCACAAACAGACCTTTATCAATAATACTCAATAATGGTTTGTGATATTCCACCTTTTGTGTTAGCTGTACACTGTATAACAAACAGGCAGAACCATGGTTCCATTTGGACACTTCCTCTTTTACCATTTCTTTAGGTCCTCTGTATACTAGCTGGGTGGGAGCAAAGCTGATTCAGAATTCTCCAAGGGGGAGGGAAATAGTAACATAGTAGATGATGGCAGATTAAAGACCCGAATGGTCCATCCAGTCTGCCCAACTTGATTCAATCTAAAAATTTGTTGTTGGTTTTTTTTTTTCTTTTCTTCTTAGCTATTTTTGGGCAAGAATCCAAAGCTCTGCCCGGTACTGAAGTCTCCATCAAAGCACCCTCTAGCTCATCTACACCATCCCAGCCATTGAAGCCCTCCCCAGCCCATCCTCCAGCAAACGGCCATATACAGACACAGACCGTGCAAGTCTGCCTAGTACTGGGCTTAGTTCCTCAATATTTACTATTATTTTTTTATTCTAGATCCGCCGTGTTCATCCCATGCTTTTTTGAACTCCGTCACCGTTTTCATCTCCACCAGCTCTCTTGAGAGCGCATTCCAGGCATCCACCACCTTCTCTGTGAAGAAGAATTTCCTTACATTGCTCTTGAGTGCTCCCAGCTTTTCCAGAAACCCAATTCCAAATTAAAAGAAATAACCTTAAAAACCTGTTACTGTTGGCACTATATAGCCTGATTTTTTTTTTTTTTATCACATAATGCTGTCAAACATCCTCTCTACTTGCCTCACGGCTGAATAATAGGAAGTGAGTGTACAACAAAAACTGGTTTATTGAAAACCACACAAACACATGAACATAAAAAATGTATTAGTTATCACTCAAATTTATATTAGGCACTGAACTACTTTAAAAAGTAAGCAATGGTATGCAAATATATTAACAACAATATTGAGAAGACAGATGCCCCTTAGTTATACAGGATATATTCTGTTAGGGCTAGATTAACTAAAGTGCACTACTAATTAGTCTGAAACAACAAGCATTAATGTGCTTTATTTATCACAGATCCACCTATTTGGTAATAACATGCATTAATTGTGTTAGCATAAACTAATGCAGTAGCACACTTTAGTAAATTTAGCCATTAGCATGTAAAGCTATAGAGCTACATCTGATCTAAAGTTGATTAGAATTAACACACGAAGGGGTGCTGAAAAGTTCTCAGCCCAGCCAATCAATTTCCTTAATTCTGAACGTTATTTTGCCACTGTAGCTGAAAAGAGTGCTCTTTTATGTCATTTAGTGCCAATTTGTAGAAACGAAATGCTATATTTTTTGGCATTGTTTCAGATCATTGATTGAACCATGTTCACGCCATTCTCTTCGTGGTTGGGCTGAGAACTTTACAGCACCCCCCTGTATTAACGTATCTAAAGGCTGAACTACAGGAAAAGTCCAAATCAGCTAAGGAACTGCAGGGAGATATTTATGATGTTTTAGCAGTACCCAACCTCTCACCTCATTGCCACCACCTTCTTCGTCCACAGCAGTGGTTTTCAATCCCAGTCCTCAGGACACACCCAGGTTCTCATAATGAATCTGAATGGGATCTGGACACTCCAGAGGTCATACGTGCAATCTGTTTCATGTATATTCACTGTGGATATCCTAAAATCTAGACTGGCTGGGTGTGTCTCATAGACTGAGCTAAGAATCACTGATCTGTACTACAGAAGCAAAGTAGTGATGAGATTAGAAACAAAATGCCATTGCTTTTACTTTCATGGGAAGAATGGGCCCTTAAATGTATTTGAAAAACTTGTTCAACCAAATTGGACAACATTGTATATTAGTAGTTTATGAAGACTAGTGATTCCGAATCTGAAATCAGATTTTTTTATTTTTTTTTAACTAAGGGACTCATTTAGTAAAGCTGTGCCTATAATGTTACAGTTTAATCCACAAAAATGTCTTGTTATTCTGATTGGGGAAATACTCATGCAATATATCTACAGTATATCATATCTACTTATCCATTGGGTATTTGAAAATGGGTGTCAGTTTTAACTGTGCTTTAGGGAACTGAATTGATTTTTTTTTTTTTTTTTTTTTAATCTGCAGCACTAACTCCAAGATCATCAAATGCCAAAGTCTGTTATAAGAATGAAAATAAGAAACATACTAGATCAGTGGTTCCTAACCTGTCCTAGAAGACCACCAGGCCAATTGGGTTTTCAGGCTAGCCCTAATGAATATGCATGAGAGAGATTTGCATATAATGGAAGTGACGGGCATGCAAATCTCCACCATGCATATTCATTAGGGCTAGCCTAAAAACCCGATTGGCCTGGTGGTCCTCCAGGACAGGGTTGGGAACCACTGTACTAGATTATAAGTTATATGTGGACATCATAGGGTTACCAGAAAAAGGCTCCAGAAAAGGAGGATGGATTGAGACATCTGGGTCTCACTTATGTTGCTTTCAATGGAAGTAAAACCTGGATGTCTCAATCCGTCCTCCTTTTTCTGGAGCCATAGGGTAACCCTAGGACAGTGGTTCCCAACCCTGTCCTGGAGGAACACCAGGCCAATTGGGTTTTCAGGCTAGCCCTAATGAATATGCATGAAGCAAATTTGCATGCCTATCACTTCCATCATATGCAAATCTCTCTCATGCATATTCATTAGGGCTAGCCTGAAAACCTGATTGGCCTGGTGTTCCTCCAGGACAGGGTTGGGAATCACTGTCCTAGGACAGGGGTAGGGAACTCCGGTCCTCGAGAGCCGTATTCCAGTCGGGTTTTCAGGATTTCCCCAATGAATATGCATGAGATCTATTTGCATGCACTGCTTTCAATGCATATTCATTGGGGCAATCCTGAAAACCCGACTGGAATACGGCTCTCAAGGACCGGAGTTCCCTACCCCTGCCCTAGGATATCACTAACATTGTTTGACTGGAGTGTTAGCTGATTTCAGTATTCCTTTCTGTACAGTAAGTAAAAAAATTGCCCATGAGAGAAACAAACAAAAATGGTATTTAGCTAATTATGTAGGAGGATAAATCAAGCATGGAAGCTGCATGGGCTTAGGCTAACCTGTACAAATTGCTTTATCTCCCCATCTCTTTACTAACAGGTATGGGAGTGCTTCCCAATCTTTTTGTGGCTGTGATCACCTAATTATGGCCAGATAAAATTATGTGTCCCCACTGAAGGTGTGGAGTAATGATGCACCTGCGGAGAGCTCTTTGTGACCTCATTTGAGACACAGTCTGAGAAGCTCTGTGACATGGACAAAGAAAGATGGAAGAATGCATTTGTTCTTAAAATGTGTGTGTGCTTATGTACAGAAGGAACTTATATAACCCGCAACCAGAACTGAAATAATAAATGATTTCAAATAATAGCATGAGCTAATTTAAATTCACAACAAAAACACAGATAGTTCACAAATCACCGTGATATAAATCAGAACCTCTAGATTAGTTTATACCTTTAGACGAGATTATGCTGCTGCTTTTCTTCCCATTCTACGAGTATCTCATGGTTTGCGATTGGCATCTCTTTCAATCTCTTAGTGCAGTGTTTCTCAACTCGGTCCTGGAGTACCCCCTTGCCAGTCAGGTTTTCAAGATATCCACAATGAATATGCATGAAAGATGTTTGCATATAATAGAGGCAGTGTATGCAAATCAAGTTTATGCAAATTCAATGTGGATATCCTGAAAACTTGACTGGAAACTTGACCAGGACTCAGTTGAGAAACACTGTCTTAGTGGACTAACATGTCAACTACATGTTTTCATTTGGAGGGCTAGATAATAAACATTTTCCCTATAGACATAAAAGGAAAAAAAATTTAGTCTATTCATGCTCCTCCTCTAATGTAGTATATACTATCACGCATTTCAGGGCTGATGGCACACTGTATATATCATGCCCTGGACACGATGACATTGGTCTATGCCTGCTGACCCAGAGCCCACCCAAAGCTTCCAGTAGTATAATGCAGCCTTTTGTGCTTGAAATATTTATCCATAAATGTTGATGCACTGAACTCAATAAATACTGATTCTTATTAAGTCATATCTCTTATTAAAGGTTGTCAGTAACTGACACAGCCACCTGCAAATCAGTAACAGATTATTCTGCTTCTCTAGACAGACAGGCGCTTATTACTTTTGTATAGTAAAGAAGGAAAGGACAGTTCTTACATGGTTGTGAACAAAGTGCACATTTGTCCATATTGTGAAAACAGATTTTCTTTTAGGACCCATCTGTTGCAATTATAATACTAGCATTATATAACTATAAAATTAATTTACATGCAAAGACAAAAAAATAACAAGACTGAATACATATGTATAGGTAATTCCTGCCATTAATCATATAAGGTGATATTGCAGTTGGACCAGATACATCCTAAAATAATCAATAGCTTTGATAACTGTCCCGAAGCCCATAGGGATGTAATGGGCTTTGGGGCTTTTGCCATGCAGCCACCACTAATGTGGCTTTGTAGAAAAAATAAAGAGGGGGGGAGTTAGATAGACTATACTGCTTTATCCCATACAATCCTTTAGGGCCCCTTTTCCACAGCCATGGTAGCAATTCCCGTGCGGCAAATGCAACGCAGGACTCACTACTGTGGCTTTGTAATAGGGGCTTGACAAAAATAAAGGGTAAAAAAGGTGGTAGATAAAGACCAGCATGGCCTGGTTGAATGGGTTGCCCCCGTCCCCTTTGTCATTAGGGCTGGTAACTGAAACCTGGTAAGTGAATGTGTACGTCTAGATAAATAGAGAAAAAAAAAAGCAGAGAAAGGTAATGCATACAGATCTGACCCTCCTATTTTGTGTCTATGGAAAAATATTTAGTAGGTCTGAACCAGTGGGGTTAAAATAGACAGTATGCTGGTTGCTATTGAATAAGACTCTTTCCCCCCTATTCAGAAAACTCTTCCATATTAATTTTGTGGCTAATATTAATAACTCTGTATATTCCATGTTATCAACAAAGGATGGTAAATGGCCCATATGTCCTGAAAATGTATTTAATAGTCCTTCAAATTAAAAGGGGGGGGGGTTAGGAGAGAGAGATTTATAAAACTATATAAAGATTATATAGACACTGTTAGCTAATTTTGGAAATAGACACACTAAAGGGTAAAATTCCTTCCCAAATGCAATAACAAGCCACAGCGTACCTAAGAGATAGGGATGAACAGGTATTCCAGCTTGTAGTTATAGACAATTGGTAGCTAGAAAAAAACAGAACCCTCCTCTCCCCCCAATAAAAGCAGGCACTATTCCTAGAGAATGAGCCACTGAAAGAGATATTCCCTGCCCTGTTAATACTGGTTTACTGACAACCACCTAATTCAAAGCAGTGCAGAAAATGTGAACAGGGATGGTACACTGGCCAGACAGACCAGATGTCAAAAAACAAGAATCCATTCACTCTCCATAAGAGCATGACTTGGATATGGTTCAAGCAATGATCGGAAACAATGTCAAAGCATAGAATTTTGTTTCTGCAAATTGGCATTTAATGAAATAAGATAACACT
This sequence comes from Geotrypetes seraphini, assembly GCF_902459505.1. Taxonomy (NCBI): domain Eukaryota; kingdom Metazoa; phylum Chordata; class Amphibia; order Gymnophiona; family Dermophiidae; genus Geotrypetes; species Geotrypetes seraphini. Next base: position 426,098,419 of record NC_047084.1, read on the forward strand.
CTTTTCAGCTACAGTGGCAAAATAACGCTCAGAATTTAGGAAGTTGGTTGGTTGGGCTGAGAACTTTTCAACACCCCTCTAAGACCAGGTGCATATAAAAGAGACAAAGATGAAACCTCCATGAGGAATCACTTTTCAGGACTAGAAAATACTCAAAGACCTCAGGGTTCTAACATTCTTAAGTGATAAAATACCACGGTCTTTCAACCTCTTAGAATCCTTGAACAATGCCCCCTCCTCTACATCCCCCTTCCCTCCCCCCTTTCTTTATTCTGTCCTGACCTGAGAAAGGTGATTTTAGCTCCTGGAAGTTAGTCAAGAAATGCGTTAGATTAGTTCAATATAAAGGTTTCACTTTCTATATTTTTACTTTTTTTTTTTTACTTTTTACAGGGTTGTACTACAGAAATTTGTCAATATTTAAAATGGGGATACCTTGTGCAGATTTTGGAAATGCCCAGTCTGCTGTGTTGGGATCTTACTTTCACCCCACCTGTACCTACCAAAAAAAAGAAAGAAATTATTCAGGAAAACAGAACCATGGTATTTAAATGGGTTCTTTGTTTTGCTGTCAATTGTATCTCCTGGTCCTTCCCACTTTATATTCCCACACCATTCATTCCTATTCCCCTAAAAGAAATTGTGTCCAGAAAACTAGGTTGAAGGTCTGGTTAAAGGTATTAGTTGGGAGAGGGGTGATAGTCTGCAAAGATCAATAAAATGTAATAATAAAACTCAAAATAATTAAACCCCCACATTAAATAAATGGTATCTCAGACAACTCCCTCCTCCCAGATATTGTTTGGTCTCTGTTTTGTATAGCATGAACCGGATTTAGGGGGACGCTGGCGCTGAGGCAAAGACTAGACATCAACAGCTATGAACTGATTGTCTTTGACTGTGAACAAAACGGGCCGAGACAAAATCTGCTCCCGAGACACCAACTCGAATTTCGTACTTTTTCTCCTCAATACTCTCGCTACGCATTCGGCAGCCCATTACACTCCAACCATCTCCTACCGCTTTTCTTCCCAATCTAGGAAATTAATTTGTTTTTCATACCGTTTATAAATTTAAAGTAAATAAAATACGCACACATGTCTACCCACAAACAAAACAGCCTCCAAATTTAGGAAAAAGGCCATAAGAAGAATAAGTCAGAGAAGGAAATGGCCCACCACTTGAAAGGCAGGGAGGGACCTAATACGTTTTAGATTGAAAAATCTGGCCGATATTATCAATGAGCAGTTTGCTTTATTTATTTACTTAGAAGCGTTTGGGAGATGAATTGACCTTGAAGAGATGAATTGACCTTGAACTCGTCTGTTCATTTCAGTATACAGAACAAGTACTTTTCCTGTCTGTGGAACCTGACTACTCTCAAATCTATGCATACAAAGACCACCACTTCCTTTCCCCTTATTGCTTATGTTATAGTAATCCAGAACAAGTCGTATTTACCCCTCTTATTTTAGTTGCGTTTTTATTCAATTCTGTGGTTTGTTTCTTTAACGCAAATCGCCCGGTCACTATGTTGAGCTGAAAGTGCTAAAAACCGTCTGAGGGCAATATTGCAAAAGAGTCACAAAGTGTAATTTTTGCCTCGCACAACATTCTGGCTTACTAGTGCACACAGCCTTAATATTGCGGAACACAATTGTAATCGTTTCGAGTGGGGTGCAAAGAAAAAGCAGCTTTCCGATTCATTTCCAGTCCACACCTGAAATCCCTTTCCGTTCTCAACCTGAACGTCAGTGCTTTTGTGCATGATTTTCGAGTTCCTGCCGGTTAGCTCTGCCCTCTTGTGCTCTTTTAACGAGGTGACCTGTTACATCTCGGGCCTTGCGCTCATCCTACTTGTAACCGAGGGTCTGGTACTGGCTGGGAAGTGAGATGGGGGATCAGGTTCAGAAGATGCTCTGTCGATGGGTAAAACAGTTACATAGAATCATGATGGCAGCTAAAGGCCAAATGGCCCGTCTAGTCTGCCCATCCGCAGTAACCATTATCTCTTTCTCTGTCTGAGAGATCCCACGTGCAGGTTTCACTTCCGGCAGGAAGTAATTGGCGGTCAAGTTAACTTGGGGGTCTGGAGTTTAAATAACTGTTAAAAGCAAAAGAATAGATCTGGAAGTACCGGGTTCCGTTGCTGAACGGCTTCTCGCCCACAGCTTGACAGGGTTGCCGCGCAAAGTCCAGCAGGCTTAGTGAAGTCGATTTTACTGTCATTCAGCCTCAGCCCAGCACCCACTTCTATTTAAAGCTGCCTGCAAGCTGCAGTCTTCATGCACTGTCTGCCAATAACTTTTTTTTTCTTGGCAAGGTTATTTTTTTGGCTGCAGCTCCAGTCCTCTATAAAACAATCGGTGCCTACGGAGCACCCAGCATCCCGGGAAGGTTGGCTGGATTCCTTCTGCCCACTCTGCTCCTTTCAAACTCTCACCGGCCAAACGCTTTTCTACCCACATGAATTGACATCCACCCCCCCCCCTCCCAAAAAATAAAAAATAAAAAAAAACCAACATCAACAAACACAATAAATAATAATTCGAAGAGCTTCTTAGAGTCATAGTTGTCACAAAAAAAGGACAATTTTTACATAGGTGCATTAGGGCCTTAACGCGTGGAATAGAGTGCGCTAAAATGCCACGTGCGCTAGCCCGCTACCGCCTCCTCCTGAGCAGGTGGTAGTTTTTTGGGCAGCGCGCGCTATAGCTCGCACTAATCTGGTGCGTGCGCTAAAAATGCTAGCGCACCTTTGTAAAAAGAGCCCTAAATGGCCCACTGTGGTTTGGTTGCGTTGGTAGAAATCAAATTGTTAGCTTTTCGGTATTGCAAAAGGTGATTTTTTTTTTTTTTTAAAGTCCATCCCGTGTGACTGCTAAGGAAATATATTTTCCAAAACAGTCTAGTTTGTTGTGTGGTACATTTGTGTTTTTTTTTCCTAACAGTAATATATTTGGACATATGTAAATCATTTTAAATTGCGCTCCCATGGGTGTATCGACGCCATCTATTATACAGCAGTAAATCCGCTTAAAATTGGGTCTTAACCATGAAAACAGCTGGATTGTTTTTGTTTTTTTAACGTATAAGTCTCTGGCCTTTCCACTTCTCCACCACCGTATTCTGCCACCCTGTTTGCATGTGAAAAATAAAACAGGTCAGAAATGAAAGAAATAACACATATAGTTTTCATTATTTGGAAATGTATCTTTGTTTGCACGTTTCTTAGATCACAATTCTTGTGATACCGGTTCTTACAGATTGTCAGATAAATTACACAGTATAGTATTTTATTGCAACAGAAAGATGAGTTAGGAGGGGTCCGCTGAAAAGTTCTCAGCCCAAAGCAACAAAGTTGGGGGCACTCTCTAGCTTTAGTCTAATGATTTTCCACTTTTTTCGTTCCGTCGGAAAAATACGGATCGAAAAAAAGTGGAAAATCGCTGGAGAGTGCCCCAACTTTGTTGGTTGGGCTGAGAACTTTTCAGCGACCCCTAGAAGTCATTCATTCATATGCTGTAAAAAAAAAAAAAAAAAAAGCACAGGAACACTATTTCTCACAGTAACCAGAGATCTGTTAAACACAATTGAACTGATAGCATGCAATTCTCTGTGTGGTTTACAAAATCTGTCATTTTACTTTTTTAACTTAACTATCCAATAAACAGTTTATCAATTATGCCCATTTACTATGTTAACGAATTTACATCAGGAAAGAGCACAACATGGCAATATTATCTATGGGTCCTGACTCCTGACATATAGCAACTGATAGTTAGAAAAAGGTATTTATGTATATGAGAATATAAGATCATCCCTTAGAGCAGGGGTGTCAAAGTCCTTCCTCGAGGGCCGCAATCCAGTCGGGTTTTCAGGATTTCTCCAATGAATATGCATGAGATCTATTTGCATGCACTGCTTTCATTGTATGCTAATAGATCTCATGCATATTCATTGGGGAAATATTGAAAACCCGACTGGATTGCGGCCCTCGAGGAGGGACTTTGACACCCATTCCTTAGAGCAGGGGTCTCAAAGTCCCTCCTTGAGGGCCGCAATCCAGTCGGGTTTTCAGGATTTCCCCAATGAATATGCATGAGATCTAGGTGCATGCACTGCTTTCAATGCATATTCATTGGGGAAATCCTGAAAACCCGACTGGATTGCGGCCCTCGAGGAGGGACTTTGAGACCCCTGCCTTAGAGGAAGGACATGGGGGTGAAGGAGAGAGAGAGAAGCTTGTTCAAAAATAACCTTTCCCCATTAAAGTATTAAGGCCTATAGCTCTAGAAGTTCACATGACTATTCAAATACAAACTCATGCCACTTTACTACTTTCTTGGGTTCCTCTAGTCTGCGTGAGATACATAATTTGAAGAGTTGATAGAAAGCTTGATTTAAAGATAATACAATGATAATCCATGCAGAAGGAAATGTGGTGAGCATACACAATGGGATGAATGCTGTGCCAGTTCTCCTTTTGAACGGGCACAGACATTCTCCGAGTACTTTGAACGGTGCCCACATTTCTTTCTTGGCAGCCCTTCCTAGAAGACATAAGGGGGTGCTAGTTTCCCCCGGTTGGGTCCCATGGTGGGAGTAAGGGATTCCATCTCCTTGGAGCGGGCACAAAAGATTGTTAGAAGAGGGAACAACTCCCCCGCCCCTCCCCCTTTCCCTCAAAGGATGGAGTGGCAATTTAAGGAAAACAATGGTTCAGGGGCAGGTAGTCATGGATTTTACCAAGAAACTGGAGACCAGAAAAAAAAAAATCATCAGTGTTTAGGGGATCAAACAAAAATAAAGTGTGAACAAAACTAGACGCTGAGACAGCACGTTCAGCTCTGTCCATCTAGACAGGAGAACTGGGAGGCAAGAACTCACTCCACAGAGCAACCACCAGCAAAGGCTTTGTTTGGGGGATAAGAGTAATCGCTAAACTTGACCGCCGCATCTTCTTTGGCTGAATGGGCATTTTGGATCAGACCCTCATTTCCTGAGCGCATTTGATAGGCTTAGATATACTTTTATTTTTTTGTTTTCTTTTTTTAAAAAACCTTTGAACGCGGTACCCGTAAAATAAAGGAGTTTCAAACCCCCGGAAGGAGGGCGGAGGAAAACCAAGAGCTGTAACTTTCTCTGCAAATTTTTTGGAGTCGATTTCCTTTAGTTGCCAGGAACTATAGAAATGAGGCGCCGGGTAACGTAATCTATTTCTGTACACTTTGAGGGACAGTCTGGTTGGAAAGTAAATCAGAGGCATCAAGTGTTTTGTCAATATTTTCAAAGAAGTCTTTAGATTTTGAGGTTTTGCAAAAACACAGAACTTTGTGAATCAAACCGGGGGGCGGGGGGGGGGGGAAGGAATGAATCGGATTCAGCTGAACCACAGGACGAACTTAAAGAAAGTTTCCCATGTATTCTAGCAACACGATTATCTTCATAAATGGGCAGCCCACCAGAGTAATGAGAAGGGGAGGGTCACAAGGAGGAGGAAGGGAGAGGGAGCTATTGATTTAGTTTAATAGAAAACTGGAAACGTTGTGTAAGTAGAAGCAATTCCATATAACATCTGGGTGAACTGACTATAAAGCGATATATCATATATAATTCGTGCCTTTTTTTTTAAGATGCTGAAAAATATAAATTCTGGGTTTAGAGGGGATTGTGTATTTAGAAGTCTAGCTATATTGGTTCCTTTGTTTTGTACCTTCCACTTTAAAGGTTTCCTTCTGTCCTGGTCTAATTCGTTCATATAACGCTATATGCACAGCCACCCTCTAAGCTTTGGCTGGACGCTAAAATTGACATTATTCAAGAGGAGACTAGATAGAACAACTTTCTACTATACGTTAAAAAGTGTATAGCCGTTTCTTCCTTCCACATACCAATGGTTTTTATTTTTGCTTTTACAATATTAGAGAGATAGATAGATAACTCATTAGCCACAAGTACAGTCGGGAGAAAATCGTGAGTGCCTGGATTTAATTTCCATTCTTAGGTTTTGATATATAAAATCCTCTTGTTCCCTCAAGAAAAAGCTACAGTGCCACAGTTGGGAGAGAGGAGGGGGGGGGGGACAGACAGGTGCCTTTTCCTTTTATAATTCCTGATCATATATGAGGGGCCGCTGAAAAATTCTCAGCCCAACCAACAAAGTTGGGGTAGTTTCCATGGAGGGCTTTACACTTTGTCAAGCGATTTTTCACTTTTTTTCGTTCCTATTTTTCCGACGAAACGAAAAAAGTGAAGGAAAAAACAACAACACTGGACTAAGTGTGTAGCCCTCGATGGAGACTGCCCCAACTTAGTTGGTTGGGTTGAGAATTTTTCAGCGGCCCCTCGTATAACATAAAACTGACAGAACAAATTGTCTGTTCTACAATCATCTCATTCCGAGAGCTTAATAAAGCGTGCACTTTCATAACTAAAATAGAAAATTAAAATCATATTTTTCTTCGTGGTCCCTGCATCATTATGCATCCAAAATCTTAAACTTTTGCAAAATACCAATTATATTGAATGGTTTTCCCCATTTTGAATCTACTGGAAAATAATGTAGTACCTCTGGCCCTTCAGTTTAATGAAACTTTATTAAACATCAAACATTTACAAATTACAATGTAAAAACTGAGAGCAGAGCACATTGAGGCTGCTGGAAAAACATTTACAGCGAAAAGATGAATGCAGGGAAGCTGGAGATGCTATTATATATAGAACAGGGTCCCATGTCTGGGCTATTTATAGTGCCAGGCCGCAGTGTTACTGACTAAAGTCTGGTGCGAGTCTAACCTTTTCTCAGTCTAGTCCAGGGGTGGGCAATTCCGGTCCTCAAGATCCGGAGCCAGGTCAGGTTTTCAGGATATCCACAATAAATATGTATGAGATAGATTTGCATCTCAAGGAGGCAGTGCATGCAAATCCATCTCATACATATTTATTGTGGATATCCTGAAAACCTGACCTGGCTCCGGCTCTCGAGGACCGGAATTGCCCACCCCTGACCTAGTTTAACCAAATAGGGGAGCAACAAACCTTCCAAGATACCAACCTTCATGCCTAGAGAGAGAGAGAGAAAGGGTTTTCAAAGCTGTGCAACTTTTTTTCCCCTTTGAACCGCCACCATATTGGTCCCTGCTTTTCTGAAGTGGTAGATTGGGAATCCAGGAGGCAAGGCGATTTTCTTATTTGTTCTTACATATTTAAAAAAAATAACATTACTTTGACTGTTTTCTTGTTCCATCTTTCATTTCAGTATTAAAACTGAGTGGCAAACAACCTCCTATTTGGGTCTAAGAAAATCTTTCACCTGCTAAGGGCTGCATCAGGGTTGACTTGTAGATGTAATTTCTATTTGTGGTCCTTGCAGGAATATCAAAACTGCCACAGATTTTGCACAACATTAACACCCCCCAGTTTCACACAAAAAAAGAGAGAGAGACAATGAATGAACCCTCACATATACTTTCAAAATGTGTATGTGGTTTTTTTTATTAATTAATAAGGCGCACACATTAAAGGAAAACCAGAAGGTTTCAGCTTGTATTTCATCTTTGGAAAGTCAAAAAATTCCATGGATCCAAAATTAGAATGACTCTCATATTTCCGAAAGTCAAAATAATAAAGCCCCCTTTTTTTTCTGCATTAATTTTCTCTTTTTGGATGGCAGTTATTTCCACCCCCATATATTTTTGCATATTTTCTTAAGTCTAAATCCTTCCAAACTATACTCTACAGCTAGCAAAACTACACACACACACCATACTGTAAAATGCACTCCTTTAGACAGCAACTGAGCCAGGAATGTGTATCACTCGCCCTTTTATGAACGGTTAAACCCTTACACGTTTGCACCTTGCACACTGATATACATATCTTGCTCGGGGAAGCACAATTTATGTTTAATTTTGCCAGAATTGGAATTAGCTGTCACATCCTAGTAGTAAGTTTTGAGCCAACCGTTACACCGTTATCTAAAAGAAGGTGTGACCTATCAGATTTATCTGACCCCTAGAACACTGAAAGACATCAGTGTCATTTCTTCCTCCCCCTCCTCTCCCCCCCCCCCCCAACACACATGTTTTTCTTTATTACTGAGATGAAATAATATTATGTATGCTTGTGTTGTGGTGGGAAAGATGTCTGGGGAGAAAAAGCACCTTATCTTAACTGATCTCATACTTCTGCTTTCTAAAATCATTTTGGTCAAACGAGTTGTTATTATTACTGGGGAGCGCTTCTGGGATTTGCTAACGGATTGATAAACAAAACGTTTAAACAAAAAGTATCGCCTTCCCATAACTACTCCCGGAATTCTCTACTTTCACTGGCAACAAGTGCGGGAAAACTAATATATTCTGCAGAATTATACTGACGAAAGATTAACATCCTCATCTCCCCCCCCCCCCCCCAGCAAGAAATACTTTATTTACAAAAGAAAAATCAAGAGAGTTTGATTTTAATTGTTTTAGCATATCTATTTCAAGGAGGAAAAAACCTTCTGCGTAACTAAGCAACTCTTCTCCCATGGAAAATGAGAAAAAGAGAGAGAGAGATGACAAAAGAGGGACATTATAAGAAGTTTCTGAAGATTTGGGAGCCATTGGTCATACACGTCAAGGGTGGGTGGGTGGGAAGGCAGGTTGGAATGTATTCTTCAATTTCTCAATTTGAGTGTATATTTTGAATATAATTGGGAGGGGGGGGTGATATATCTATTTGTAATAAATTATAATTGTAAATGTATTTAAGTGCTTTTATAGAGTTATATGATTGTATTATATCCTGTACTTAATCATGGCTTTAAAATGAATAAAGAAATTTAAAAAAAAGAGGTCCCTAAGTAATAGTTAAACAGCTAAAACTACTGTATATTTTTAAATAATTGCACATTTATTCATAAAGCAAAAAAAAATAAAAATAAAAGTCTGACTGGTGAATTTCTGAACACATGCATCCATGCTGTAATATTTAGTCCGGTGCTGTTATTTTAGTGCTTAGCACTGGAACAAACTAAGGGAAAATGCTTGAGTACCTGATTGCAAAACTGCTTAGATAACCTTGATAGGCGGTATAGAAAATCCTAATAAACTTGAAACTTGAAACTTGATTGAAATGACAGCCTAACAATACATTTACAGACAGATAACAAAAAAAACCTGAAAAAGAAAAAAACAAAACTGTCCAAAAGACAGCATAAATAATTTGTCTGTAAATTTGTGATAGCTGAGAGTTGTGCCTCCGGTGTCATGGGCTCAGACATTTCCACCGATAAATAGGTGGAAATTAGCCTGCGCAAAAACAAGCAATGACAAAAAAAAACATGGCACCTAAAAAAAATGTAAGTTTTATTTTATTTGTGTCTTCTTATTACCGGCTTTCCTCAAGACATTCTCAAGGGACGGACGATCAATACTCAAGAGGTGGTCAGTAAAAAAAAATAAATCAGAAAGACTCACGATGCAAAGCTTTTGCGCACTGCTGGCCACACCACAATCCAACATTAGCACCTGTCACGAACGCTCCTATTCGGAGATGTCGCGATTGACCATTTTCTCACTGATAAGACTTTTTTTCATACTAAAATCAAGGCAGACAGACCCAAGCACATACATATTTATGGCTCCTACAAAAAAAAAAATCGAAAACATCTATAAAAAACCGAAACATCTTAAAAGCAAAATATTAAAGACCTAAAAATAATTAACTATACATCAAAATATTAAGACCTAAAAATAATCAACTATAAAATAAAATAACTGATGGCTTAGCCCTCTTTTCCAACAGCTATTGAAAAACAAGAGCAAATGTAAATATAGCTGCCAAGTAAAAAAAAAAAAAAAAAAAAGAAAGCAAAACACAAGTTCCCTAATTCGAAACTTGGTTTTTATTCCAAGTGTAAGGTTTGCTCTATTTAATCCTGTAATTCAGACAATTTTGTAAACTTTCTCTCCCGTACCCCCATTTTTTTCTTTGCTTGCTGTCTGGATTAATAGTTGATCTATAGGACCATCTTGCTGTTTATAGCCTCGCCCTTGAACCCCGCTCCGGGCATATTACTAATTAGATTTTCCGTTGTAAATTGTTCAGACGCTGGATTTAGCGCCCTGGTACACAGTGTTCGGCCGTTTTCCAAGCCAATTTGTTCATAGGTAATAACTAAACACCTGAAATGGCACTAGATTTAATGATAACGTGCTGTATAAGGCAATGAATTTAATTAACAGCACCGAAGAAGACAGGGCAAGCCTGCAATGAATTTAAAAAGGAGTAGAAAAATATTCGTGAAATCACAACAAGAAAATGTATCTTTGCTTACATAGTATTTGCATTTTTAATGGCTCATATTTATAGTTATCCCTACATAATTATTTTTAAATAAGCAAAAACAGCTTTCTATATAATGGCCAAGTAGCTAAGAATCTGGCTAGCCTAGGGCTTTACAAAACCTGTCCTGGCCACAGCCACTGGGTTTTCTCTATATAAGTGGACCAGTATATGAGGTAAATTTGCACACCTTGGAGAGTCACTATATGAACATTTATTTCATGCAAATTCATTGTGGATATATTGGTCAGATTTGGGCAGCTCAGGGCTACCCTGATTACAGATAGGAGGAGGAAAGCAATAGAATGAAGCTCCAACAGTTGGATCAAACAACTGCTACTTTTTAATGGAGGTTGGCTTTTTTTTTTTTTGGGGGGGGGGGAGGGTTGCAAGTTGTTAGTCAACTACATTGATCATTTTCCCCAAATTCTATAAAAGCGCTAAAACTGCACGCAAATTTGGGCATGTGTCCAATCTGAGTGAGCAATTTAATTGAATCGTGTGCCGATAATTGGGATCTCGGTGAGCAGTTATTGGTGCGATTTGGTTTTAATCGCAAGGCACATAAATTTAAGGCACAGATCTGCGCCTACATTTTTTTTTTTTTTTTTTTGCACCAGTCCAAAAAAGAGGGTGGTGGAAATGGGAGTCACGGGTAGATTGGAGGTATTCCTTCAATTTACACATGTGGATAAAAAATAAGGTGGGATGAGAACCCAATAATATATGATAACTTAGGGCTCCGTTATAAAGCCGCGCTAGGGCCTTAACACGCGGAATAGCGCATGCTAAATTTCCGCACGTGCTAGCCGCTACCGCCTCCTTTTGAGCAGGTGGTAAATCTCCGGCTAGCGTGCGCTAATCCGGTGCGTGCGTTAAAACCGCTAGTGCGGCTTTGTAAAAGAAGCCTTTAGGCTACAGATTACAAGTACAAGGGCTCTGTTTCAAGAACTCTCTCTAACAGGGGGTTCTAGTACCTGGATTCACCAGTAGTACCCAGACGAGGGGTAAGGGGAGTCCCAGGTGTAGGAATTGTAGAATTTAGAAGGGATAATGTCCCAGGGTAAGATGAGTCAGTTCCCAGATTGGGATTTTACCTTTAAAAGTCTTATAACACAAAGAATCCTCGTATGAGGAAAGACTAAAGCGGTTAGGGCTCTTCAGCTGGGAAAAGAGACGGCCGAAGGGAGATATGATTGAAGTCTACAGAATCCTGAGCGGAGTAGAACGGGTACAAGTGGATCGATTATTCACTCTGTCAAAAAATTACAAAGACTAGGAGACACTCAAAGTTACAGGGAAATAGTTTTAAAAGCAATTGGAGGAAATTTTTTTTTCACTCAGAAAATAGTTAAGCTCTGGAAAACGTTGCCAGAGGTTGTGGTAAGAGCGGATAGCATAGCTGGTTTTAAGGAAGGTTTGGACAAGTTCCTGGAGGAAAAGTCCATAGTCTGTTATTGAGAGAGACACCGGGGAAGCCACTGCTTGCTCTGGATCAGTAGCATGGAATGCTGCTACTCCTTGAGTTTTGGCCAGGTACTAGTGACCTGGATTGGCCACCGTGAGAACGGGCTACTGGACTTGACGGACCATTGGTGTGACCCAGTAAGGCTATTCATATGTTCTAATCCTGCATTTATGTTTATAATCCGCCTTTTACAAGGCGAAGTACAACAACACACACATAATAGTACTTCACAAGCAGTTCAGACATCTTACAAAAAAACCCAGAAATATACATCATATTCAGCATAAAATCAGCAGTATTGTTTGGTAGGGGAATTCAGAGAGATACCTTCTTAGGCCAGCACTCTGTATCCCACCTTTCATTTTCAAGCAGATGAACAGAGTATATTGCCCTTTTTCCATTGGCATTTGTTGGAGTGTTCCAGATTGTTACAGTTCCCAGTCATCCAAGCTATTTTGGCTCTTAAAGGAGGGGTGGGGGAGGAGGATGTAAGTTGAGAACCTTAATTTTCCTTGTGCAGTGAAAATCAAGGTGTAGTTGATGAGTCATTCAACCCAGCAATTTGGCAGAAAGGTCCTTGTCAATGCCAGTTCCCTAAGCCTTAACTGTGAAGGGCGAGGTGCGGCAGAGATGATGCACCGTGTGGAGATAGCTACTTAGCTTTTATGGCACATAGCGCTGATGATTTTCGGTTGTTTCTATCTTCAGCCCTGGTGTTTGTGCATAGTCTCATTATGATGTCATCTATTTTCAGTAAACAAAGCTGCAGCCACTTGGTTTCTATATTCTTATTGGGTGTATTGGTTGTTATCAATTTACTAACTGTCATGGTTCTGAGGGTTTTGTAGAGCAGGGGAAAGGGCTTAGAGGGGAGAGATGGGGATAAACAAGGCAGTCTTGGCTCCCCATGTTAATTCAGTACAGATCTATAAGGATTGGTTTATAGCAGTGGTTCCCAACCCTGTCCTGGAGGACCACCAGGCCAATCGGGTTTTCAGGCTGGCCCTAATGAATATGCATGAGATAGATTTGCATATAATGGAAGTGAGAGGCATGCAAATCTGCTCCATGCATATTCATTAGAGCTAGCCTGAAAACCCGATTGGCCTGGTGGTCCTCCAGGACAGGGTTGGGAACCACTGGTTTATAGAACAGGAAACATACTTTAGGCCAGGGCTGCCCAAGTCCGGTCCTCGAGATCTACTGGCAGGCCAGGTTTTCAGGATATCCACAATGAATATGCATGAGAGAGATTTGCCTGCACTGCCTTCTTGGTATGCAAATCTCTCTCATGCATATTCGTTGTGGATATCATGAAAACCTGACCTGCCAGTAGATCTCGAGGACTGGACTTGGGCAGCCCTGCTTTAGGCAATTGCAGCCAGTTTAGGTTTAAAAGCGTTTCAAATATCTCACTGAGTATTAAAAAAATATCTTCCCCCACCGCCATTAAAAGAGCATCCATCCTTGCTTTTCTCTTTTTATAACTAGGAGATATCTATGACAATAAATTATCATCAGATGTAAAATTAAGCAACAAACTGAAAGAGAACTATGGAAGATCTCTGCAAATATAATAGCCAGAATGTCTGCCTACCCCTTATTTTTATTTTTTATTTTTAATGCTTTCCCATTCTCCATTTAGCAATTGCACCAGAAATGCGCAGATCTTTGATCTTTGTTAACATCAAAGTTATAAAGAGAAATGAACTATAAAATCTTACCAGCAAATCCTAAAATACTGTATATACTGTATCGAGTATAACCAGAAAACAGGCTAAACACATTAGCAATTATGTATATCAACAAAGACTACACAAGTTTCAAAGAGTGGAGAAAAAAAGACCTCGGACATCTTGCTCCAAGTCCCAACTTCATGAGACTGAGGGCTCCGTTTACTAAGCTGCGTTAGGGCATTAATGCACGGAATAGCGCGCGGTGAATTTCCCTGCGCGCTAGACCTTAATGCCAGCATTGAGCTGGCATTAGTTCTAGCCGCATAGCGCACAGTGTAGCACGCGGTAATATCCTACGTGCACTACAAATGCTAGCGCACCTTCCTAAATGGTTGTATATGTTACAAACGTTGCCGTTATGTTTACTGAAGAAAGATTTAAAGATCTTTTATTAAAAAATTACTCGTTTCTGTTGGGTTGCTAAGAAACCTAATCTAAAGTTGACATATTTACTGGGTAATTGGAATAGAGGAGGGTTGGGTTTGCCGGATACGCAGGTTTATAATTATGCATGTTTGCTTTGTCATTTAAGTGATTGGGTAAACGTGACAAGTATTTATACTCCACTTCAGATGGAACAGGAGTTTTTAGCTCCTTATGATATTTTTGCGTTACTACATAGTACGCGGAATGCATTACCATCTCTTATTTGTTCAAGTGTGGTATTTAATACTTTACAGACGGCATGGCGTTGGCTTGTGCAATTATTGGGAGGGAATCCAATGGTTACTGATCTCTTGCCTTTGCAGGGTAATCCGGCTTTTCTTCCGGGTAGAGACTCTAGGGAGTACAGATTATGGGGAGCAAGAAGAATTTCAAGATTGGAACATATACTGGGAGATGAGGGGGGAGCTATTGACCCGTGCAGAATTGTTAGCTAAGGTGGGAGAGACTTGGGGAGCGCAGTTTGCATGTATACAAGTGGAACATTATGTGAGATCCCTTGACAGAGCACAGTTGAGTATGCATTTGGGGGCTAGATTGAGAGAGTTGTTTGTTCAGGAGGAGGGGATGTCTCTTTCGGTGTCTACTATTCATGCTATTTTGCAAAAATTACAACCAGATAAGGACTATCAGAATATTTGGGAGAAATGGGAGAAATATTTACAGCTTAATTTGAGTCATTGGGATGTTGCCCATACTTTAAGAGCGACAACTGGGGTGACTTCGTGTACATGGTTAAGAGAAACGTATTATAGGGTTACATTACGTGCCTATTATACGGGTACACAATTGTTTTATAGTGGAGGTCTTCTTACACCATTATGTCATAAATGTGGGAGGGAGGGTCATACTTTAGGTCATAGATTTTGGTTTTGTCCCATAATTCAGCACTTTCGGAAACGAATAATAAATTATATGTCAAAGATAATTGGAAGACCTTTGCGCTGTTCTCTTTCCCTCTTTATTTTAGATTTGCCAGAAGCTTTTGGCCATTTGCCTAAGGGACATAAGGCGCTGTGTAGGAAAATGAGTCTGTTGGCTAGAAAATGTATACTTCAATAATGGACGAACCCTGACCCTCCGAGGTTTTGGCATTGGCGGAACCAATTACATCAGTTGGCTATTTGGGAAGCTAGAGATGCTGGATTTACTTGAAAGCGAAAGATGTTGTTTCTACAAACCTGGGATTCATATTTGCAAGATTTACATCCTAAGGGCCGTAGTGCGGTTTTAAGTTGGGTCTCTTAATTGGACTTTTATTTAATTGAATGAAAATAATACTGTTATGTTTTGATAAGGTAGGGTAGAGAGTACCATTGGGTGGGGTGGGGAGGGTGTGGAGAGGGGTGGTAGAGGTTATTGAAAGGTTCAAACACATAGTCACATATAGATAAAGTGGGGGGGTTTACTGATATTGGAATATGTTTATTTTATTATGTATATTATTTTATTATATTTGATGCATTATTGTTGCAATCCAGGGGTGCCCAATACGTCGATCACGATCAACAGGTCGCTCGCTCAGATGACCCCAGTCGATCGCAGAGCGGGTTCCCTTCTTCCCTTCTCTTTTTTCCCCTCCTGACTGGCCCGCCTCATGAAGAACGTCAGCCAATCAGGGCGGGGTGAAGGTCGGTGGCGTACCAGTATTCTCCCTAGGGCTTTTAGCTGGGCGGTCCGCTCAGCTATCATCCGCTCCTGAATTCTGCTGCTGCCACCGCTGCTCAACATTTTAAAAAAAAACGGCTTGGAGAACTTATGCTCCGGGGGCTAACATGTGCTTGTACTGGCTTCCCTTCTCTTCCCTCTGAAACTGGAAGTTATGTCGGGGGAACTTCCTCTCTGAAGGCAGAATTGACGTCGGGGACAGGAATGCTGGTCGGCCCGAAGCAGGGAGAGCTTGGCTGGCGGCAGGCGGATTTGGGGGCCTGTTATCCGATGGCAGCGGCAGTGGCAGTGGCTTGGGGGAGGGCAGGGAGGGAGAAAGAGGACAGGCAGGGAGACAGAAGGAAAGAAGAGAAACAGAAAAAAGAAAGGGGGCATGAAGAGAGAAAGAAAGAGAGGGCAGGGAAAGAGGAAGAAAATGTTGGGGGGGGGAATGAGGTCAGGAGGAGAGGAAGCATACAGGCTAAAAGAAGGGAAGAAAGATTGGATGCACAGTCAGAAGAAAGTGCAACCAGAGACTCATGAAATCGCCAGACAAGGTAGGAAAAATGATTTTATTTTAAATTTAGTGATCAAAATGTATCTGAATTTATATCTGCTGTCTATATTTTACACTATGGTCCCCTTTTACTAAACCGCAATAGAGGTTTTTAGCGCAGGGAGCCTATGAGCGTCGAGAGCAGCGCTGGGCATTCAGCGCAGCTCCCTGCGCTAAAAACTGCTATCGTGGTTTAGTAAAAAGGGAGGGGGGTATTTTTTTTTTTTGTATGGTTGTTAGTGAGGTGACAGTGCATAGAGTCATCTGCTTTGACCTCTTTGAAAAACTCTGGAATAGGAATGGTGATTAACATTTTCTATGCGTACAGTGTGCGTTGTGTTTTTTAAAAATTTTATTGTTGGTAGATCATTTTGACTTGGTCATGTTAAAAGTAGCTCGCAAGCCCAAAAAGTGTGGGCACCCCTGTTGTAATCAGTGCCTTGATGTTGTATTTGATGATGTTTGCATCAATAAAACCGTTTGAATCTAGATTTCCTTACACATCCAGGGAGGGTGGGGGGGGGTGGGGGGAGGGAAATGTATTTTGAATAGTTAAATTATTTATTTATAATTTGTAATCACATCATATATATTATTATAGTAAGAATGAAGATGAGGATGGGGGAAAATGATTGTTTAATGTAATAATTGTATAGTGAATAGTGTGTTTTGTGCAGTTTTTATGATTTATCATTTGTATTGCACTATTGAAGTTTGAAAATCAATAAAGATTTAAAAAAAAGAAGAAAAAAAAAGGAGCCCTGAGTATATTTTAGATTTATAAAAGCTTCCACAGCGTTAATATCCCTATATTGCTGTGGGGGACAGACTTATAGATCTCAATATGTATACTTTGGAGGAAAGGTGGGAGATGTATGATAGAGACATTTAAATATCTACATGACATAAATGAACATAAGTTGAGTTTCTTTCATTTGAAAGGAAGCTCTGAAATGAGAAGGCATAGGATGAAGTTAAGAGGCGATAGGCTCCAGAGTAATCTAAACAAATACTTTTTTACAGAAAGTGCGGTAGATGCATGGAAGAGGTGGTGGAGACAGAGACTGTGTCTGAATTCAAGAAAATATGGAATCTCTTAGAGAGACAAAGAGATAATAGTTACTCAGGATGGGCAGATTGGATGGGCCATTTGGTCTTTATCTGCTATCATGTTTCTATGCCCTCTTTTACAAAGGCGCGCTAAGCGTTTTAGTGCAGATTTAGCGCACGCTAAGTCAACGCATGCACTAACTACTAATGCGTCCATAGCATTAGCATTTAGATCAGCTTTAGCGTGTGCTAAAAAGCTTAGTGCATTTTTGTAAAAGAGGGGGGTATGTTTCTGTCAAGCTTTCAATCTCAGCCAAAAGGCTCAGATGGGCCACTTCTCAGTTCACAGCTCAGACCCTATAGCAGGGATCTCAAAGTCCCTCTTTGAGGGCCGCAATCCAGTCGGGGTTTCCCCAATGAATATGCATTGAAAGCAGTGCATGCACATAGATTTCATGCATATTCATCGGAGTAATCCTGAAAACCCGACTGGATTGCGGCCCTCAAGGAGGGACTTTAAGACCCCTGCCCTATAGCCTCCTTGAAGTTGCACTCTTTCTAGCAATTTGGACTCAGTCCATTAAACTAGAAAATCTATTGGCTAATCATATAAAAATCTGTATTGAAGGAGAGATGGCATGCAGTGCCATTTTTACGGATAATTTTCTTTTTTTGTTTACTTTTTATTTTAATTTTGTTTGTCGTTTTTTTAAATAAAGCAAACAAGCAGCAAATTAAATAATAAATTAAACAAAAAGTAAACAAGACATTTTTTTTTTAATGTTCAGTCCAGATCACATCACTATCAGAGTCTGAAAAAAATAAGTCAGTTCAAGCTTTCCAGACCACTCTCTGTATATCTCACCCTACCTTTTGGGTTTTCAGAGGCAGAAAATCCTCAGCCACTTCTATCTGGCTGGTTTTACATTTGGAAAAGGGCAATGACTTCATTTTTTTTTTTTCTGCACAATAAAATGGCACCGGCCTCAGGGTGGCCAGCAACATGAGCAACTGGGAATTACATGTGGTCCTGAAGGCCCCAAAGAATGGAATAAAATATGGTGAGGTCTATAGGAAAACCTGAAGGAAGGGCTTTTGCAAAAATTTGAGTGTGGGTTTGATTTTGGTCTGGGGTATAAGGCAGGGGCTATTTTGAAACTAAAAGAAATGAAAATGAACATAAATCCCCTCCCTTTTCTTTCATTTTGCTTTGAAAACAAAATGAAATGGGAGAAACTGTATTGCAATTTTCCAGTTCATTTTAAGCACGTCTAATATATATAAACACACATTTTGTTTCGTTTCATCTTGATTTGATATACTGCAAACGAAAGGACCATCTAAGTGACTTTTGAAGAAAATAAATCAGAATAAGCAGTAGAAAGGAAGGCAAACTAGGAGGACTGAGTTACAAATTGCTTTAATAAACACGCAACGGTAGTTTAAAAATAGACGTGGGATCAGAGGCGGGATGAAAGCAACCTGCTTTCATTTATAGACACAAGAGGAGGGGAGGGAGTGAATAAAGGACACAACAGTAGAGACCAGGCAGCGCTGCTAAGACTCGCCTCAGGGGTGGCACAGAAGCAGCAGGCAGCGATATAGCTATGAAGAGAAGTAGGTCTGGGTAAAATGTGGTGTTGAAATAAAAAAAAAAAAAAAGTTTCAGATCAAATATCAAGGGGAAGAGAACTCAAAAGAGTCATTGCAACAAAACTGGTGAGTGGAATTTATTTGTGTATACCAGGGGTCTCAAAGTCCCTCCTTGAGGGCCGCAGTCCAGTAGGGATTTCAGGATTACCCCAATGAATATGCATGAGATCTATGTGTATGCACTGCTTTCAATGCATATTCATTGGGGAAAACCTGAAAACCCGACTGGATTACGGCCCTCAAGGAGGGACTTTGAGCTCCCTGGTGTATACCCTGCCTATTAATTGTCTAAGCCAGTGGTTCCCAATCCTGTCCTGGAGGACCACCAGCCAGTCAGGTTTGTTGGATAACCCTAATGAATATGCATGAAAGAGATTTACATATAAGGGAGGTGACAGCCGTGCAAATCCGCTCCATGCATATTCATTAGGGCTGCTCTGAAAACCTGACTGGCTGGCGGTCCTCCGGGACAGGGATGGGAGCCGCCGGTCTAAGCAGTTACACTTCTTCCTCCCTATTCGTGGTTTCGATTATCCGTGGATTTTTTCCCCAGCCCCCCCCCCCCCTCTTCTCAGAATCACTTGTCGGCATCGAAGAAAAACAGCCCCACGACTTGGAGGGAGGCGATTGGAGGCGGCGGGGGGGGGGGGGGAGATCGGCAGTGGTGTGGGGGTCGATCGGAGCATGGACCTTACCTGGTGGTCTAGCGGTGATGCGGGACAGGAGCGATCTTCCTACGCTCCTGCCCCGATTCACCGTTAGACCACCAGGTAAGGTCCGGGGGTGGGTCAGTGCCGGCCCAAAAGTTAGTCGCAATTTTTCCCTATTCGCGGGCCGGCTCTGCCCCTAACCCCGCAGATAGGGAGGGAGAAGTGTATTTAATTAATTCGTTTTCTATCCTGTTGTCCCCAAAGAGCTGAGAACAGGTGACAGGTTTAAAATACATAATTTCTGTACAAGTTTACGATACAAGTTTTCATCCTAACTTGATACATACTAGGGTCTAATAGTGGTTATCCTTACGGTGCAAGGTTTTCAGAACAAGTTTTATCCTAATTTGACACATAGAAAGTTACAGTGTATGATACAAGTTATCCTTATGTGACACATACTGGTTCTGGTGCCAATATACATTTCTTTGTAGTCTGTCGGTCAAGGGCAGGGGTTTAGGTGAAGAGTTACATTCAGGTACTCAAGCATGTTTCCACATCTGTCCTGGTGGGCTCACAATCTATCTAGTGTACCTGGGGCAATGGGGGGATTAAGTGGGGAAGGGGTAAAACGTGGACCTGACGGACCTCGCAGATCTAAAACCGCACGTCCTTAAAAATCTGAGGTCCGTGTCCATGCCACTCATAGTTTCTGTCTCTGATAGACCTCTATGAGATTTTAGCGCTGACGGATCTGTCTCAGCATAGGGAGGGAAAAGTATTAGGAAATGATATACCAGCAGACATGATCTGGAGCTCCTTTCAGGATTTAGAGTGGAATGATTATATCAGATTATATAACAAATACTCTAGATCCTATTGCGTTCTGGACTCATGCCCCCCAGAAATTATGAAAGCAGCACCTTTAGAATTTAAATTATCACTGATGCAATACTTGGCTTACAATCTAATCTAATCTAATCTAATCCTTAGGTTTGTATACCGCATCATCTCCATGTTCGTAGAGCTCGACGCGGTTTACAGTAGGAGAAATAGGAAGGAACTGCAACAGAGGGGTAGAGGTAGAAGTGGGAAGAAAATTTACAGGACTTGGGATGGCAATATATAAGAGTTTCCTTGATTATAATGGTCACATTATTATAACCCCAATTCTAAAAAATCGTAAAGTATCCTCAGCCCTAATATCCAACTATAGACCGGTAGCTTCCATTCCGTTTATTATAAAAAATTATGGAGGGATTGGTTCACACCCAACTGATGGGTTATCTTGATCAATTCTCTCTCCTCCATGAAACTCAATCTGGATTTAGGCCATTATTCAGTACGGAGACAGTAATTGCGGCTATCTTAGACAATTTGCACCTACTGTTTAGTAAAGGCCTTAATGCCCTGATAATGCAATTCGATATGAGTTCTGCCTTTGATCTAGTGGACCACATGAAACTGCTGCAATGCCTAGATGCCATTGGTATCCGGGATAAGGTGCTGAACTGGTTCCGTGGCTTCCTTATATCCCGCACCTATCAGGTTCGTTTTAATTATGAGCTTTCCGACACTTGGAGCAATCCATCCGGTGTGCCCCAAGGCTCTCCACTATCCCCATTGCTCTTCAACGTCTACATGTCCTCACTGGGCACGAAGCTAACCCAGCTGGGGATAAAACTATTTAGTTATGGAGATGATTTTACGATTATCATCCCATTCACCAATTCTGTCTCCGAAACTATTCCCAAAGCTTCAGAAGCTATAAACATGATGGAACAATGGATGACAAACTTTAGGTTCAAACTTAATTCAGATAAAACGACTTTTTTCATTGCTTCACCACATCCACTTGACATTAAATCACCCCTCTGTATCAATAATCTTAGTTACCCTATCCAGCCCTCCATAAAGATACTAGGTGTAACTCTGGATCAATGTCTAACCATGAAAGATCAAGTAGATTCCTTAATCAGAAAGGGATTTTTCACTCTCTGGAAACTCAGATCCTTTAAAGCTTATTTTGTTACATCGGTTTTTAGAATCCTAGTCCAATCCCTCGTACTAAGCCTGCTTGACTACTGTAACATCGCCTATTTGGCAATTTCCCAAAAAAATATGCGACGCCTACAACTGTTGCAGAATGCGGCAGTCAGACTAATCTTTGGACTAAAAAAATTTGACCACGTGACACCCTACTACCGGCAGCTACATTGGCTGCCGATGAAGGCACGCATAAAGTTCAAATTTGCCTGTTTCTGCTTTAAAGCATTACACGGACTTGCCCCCAAATACATTACTGACCTTTTCTCCTTCTCAACCAACAGACACAAGAGAAGTTCACATTCCAACTTCGTTCCCCCCCCAGTGAGAGGTTGCAAACTGAAAAAACACCATGAATTCCTTCTCTCACACCAAGCAGCATCATGGGGTAAAGACCTAGAACAATTACTTTCGCCCTCTACTTATGAGGAATTTAGGAAACGTCTAAAAACACACCTGTTCCTAAAACATCTTGACAACTGATCCACTTATCTCTTTCCTCTCAATAGCGACCTACTGTCCTCTTGATCACTTTTCTCCTCAACAATGAATTTCCTGTCTAATTACTTCTCTTTCTTCTTCCCCTCTTGAAGTCAGTTAATTTGTACCTTTGCTTAATCTTTTGTAAACCGCATAGAACTTCACGGTATTGTGGTATATAAGCTGTTATTATTATTATTATTATTAAAGATGGCACACACGAAAGAGAGGAAACAAGCCACCAGGAAAACAAAAATAACCTCAGTTTTGGAATTCAGTTTGAGGCTAGCCAGACTGCTCTTTTTATTTGAAGAAATATTTGAGATAAGACCAGAAGAGTGTATATCTACAAGGAACAGAATGGCATTGGTATTAATAAAAAATCTAAACCACCAGGGTTTGAAGAAAGGGGCCAAAAACACTAAGACAGGTCTAAGAATGGATCCTTGATGGACACCACAGCGTAGATAGAGCAGAACAGAGGTATTGTTGTGTGAGAATGGTTTGTGAATAGATAGAAACATGATGGCAGATAAATGCCAAATGGCCAATCTAGGCTGCCCATCCGCAGTAACCATCATCTCTTTCTCTCTCTCTGAGAGATCATAAGAACATAAGAATAGCCTTACTGGGTCAGACCAATGGTACATCAAGCCCAGTAGCCCATTCCAGTTCACTAATACCTGGCCAAGACCCAAGGAGTAATAATAGTCCATGCTACCAATACATGTCTTTCTCCCACGTGCCTATCCCATGCCTTCTTGAATTCAGACACAGTCTCTGTCTCTGGTGAAAAGGACGCGCGTACCTACATATCCTATCTCGCCAAGGCACCAAGTACTCATCCAACCATCTGAAATTGACTATATCAGACAATCTCTACCTCTTAACATCACTCCTCAAACAATATTAACTCACGGCAGCCATTTTGATGACGGCTCTGCATGGGGCAGGAATGTAGGAAGATCGCTCCTGCCCCGCATCACTGTTAGACCACCAGGTAAGGTCGGGGACACAGGAGGGAGGCAGGGGTGGGTCAGAGCCAGACAAAAACTTATTAATTATTTTTCCCTATTTGCGGGCTGGCTCTGCACCTAACCCTCGCGAATGAGGGCCTCCTGTATAGTTAAGATATTTAGACAGACAAGATAGGTAGTACAAAGCCACTGGAATAAATAGATGGGTAGCTAAACCAGTGGCATAGCGACAGTGAGAGGCACCTGGGGTGGTGACACCCCTCCCCCACCCTCTTCTCCGCCCCCATCCGCTCCTTCACCACCCCCTCCTACTGCATACGTGTGCCACTTCCCTTCCCCTGTGCCTCTTTAATGTCCGTGGCACAAGCAGCGACCCCCAAATCTGCTGCTTGCGCCAGCGTCAGTTCTTTTTCTGATGTCACTTCCTAGGCGTGGGTCCAGGAAGTAACGTCAGAGGAAGAGCCGATGTTGGCGCGATCAGCAGGTTGGTGTCGCTGCTCATGCCATGAATATTAAAGAGGTACAGGGGAAGGGAAGGTGTATGTGCGGTAGTGGAGGGGGGAACAAGGAAGAAGCGGAGGGCGAGGGGCAGAGAGGAGGGTGGGAGCTGATGCCCCCACCAAGACAGGCACCTCAGGGTGGAACAGGACCCCCTTACTACTCCACTAGGCTCAACTGAAGACAAATTATATGTACAGTAAGAAATGATGAACTGGTTTATGTCAGTGTTTCTCAACTGAGTCCTGGAGCAGCCCAGTCAGGTTTTCAGAATATCCACAATAAATATGCATGAAAGAAATTTGCATATAATGGAGGCAGTGTATGCAAATCAAGTTTATGCACATTCATTGTAAATATTCTGACAACCTGACTGGGAAGGGGATGCTACAGGACAGAGTTGAGCAACACTGGTCTAAGTTTCAGGGTGTGTGGATGATCACTTGCCTTTGGAGAAAAGTCAGGCTTTCACCTGCTTCCTGAAGCCGAGGCAGTCATTGGTTAGACATAGCCCTTCTGGAAGTGAGTTCCAGAGTGTGAAGACTACTCCCGAGAAAGCTTACTGCCAAGGTATCACATTGTGCAGTTTCTTTGGATGAGGGTAAAGATAATGAGGCTAATTTATTCTTTAGATGCTTTAGAATGTGTAATTTCCTGTTTCTCCAAAGGTTCATGTATCCAGGGAGTATAAAGCCAAGATTGACTCAATCTCCTCCAGCAAAAAGTCAAAAATAATTGTCTAGTTTCATCAAAAGGTCTTTTTGGAGCAGAGGATACGGTATAAGATACCTTTGGAAAGAAAGCAGAGGGGTTGGGAAAGACTGTGGAAAAATATCCTTACAGAATTTACTGTATAAGAGGTGTGTGTATCTGTGTATGGCTATAATATATGTTTATGTGTGTGCGTATGTGCATTAGATTGCGAAACCACTAGGAATAGAAAATATGCATATCGCTTTGGTTGTACCACAGAGAGGCATTCTATAGAATGCATGATCCTTACCCTTATCTTATATGTATGCGAGTGTGTGCTGTTTCAAGCCAGTATTTTTTCTCATTTCATTTCAAGAGGGGGGTGGGATGGGGGAATGTGTGTTCCTGTTTTCTCATTTCATTTTCCACAGTCCTTTCATTTAGACCCCCTTTCATCAAGCCATGTTAGGGATTTTATCGCTGGCCACTGTGGTAAAAGCTCCAATGCTTTGTAGCTTTTACCACAGTGGCCAGCGATAAAAACCCCTCAGTGCGGCTTGATATAAGGGGGCCTTAATTTGTCTTGTTAAATTTTTAATTTTAACTTAATTTACCATTTTATATTTTATCATTTCTAACTTACCCCTTCCCTTCCTTGATGTTATTTCCTTTTTTTTGTTCTCTTTTCTTTAGTAATAGAGTTCTCCCCCTTTTCCTCTTGGTTTATATCCTACCCTATGTAATGTTAGTAGATCTATGCTAAGTCATGTTTGTCTTAATATTAATTCCCCATTTATTTTAATGTGCAACGCTTTGAATTCTATGTTTAGCGTTTAATCAAAATTTTAATAAACTATAAGGGCTCCTTTTAGCACCCGAAAAACTACCGCCTGCTCAAGAGGAGGAGGTAGCGGCTAGCACGTGCCAAAACCGCTAGCGCGCCTTTGTAAAAGAAGCCCTATATTACATTACATTACATTGCAGATTTCTATTCCGCCTTTACCTTTCGGTTCAAAGCGGATTACAATAATAGTAGTGGAGGGAAGGGTTACAAAGTTAGATCAGAGATCGTTTCTTAGAGAGGGGAAAGTAGGATCAGTGGTAGGGGAGGTGATCGTGGTATTAGGCTATATTCAGGGATTTCTAGAAGAGTATAGTTTTTATATCCTTTCTGAACCTCTTGTAGTCAGGGGTTGATGTCAATTTGCTTATCCAGTCTTGCTGCTCGAGTGGCTAGTAGGCCGTCGTAAAGTTTTTTCTGTTTTACTTCCTTGATTGTGGGGTGAGTGAAAGGGGTGTGTGTTTTTCTATGCCTGGTAGAGGTAGTTTGGATAAAGCGGTTGTTTAGGTAGGTTGTTCCCATTAATAGTTTTAAATAGTATACAGTAGAATTTGAATTGCATTCTTTCTTGGATTGGAAGCCAGTGTGAGTCGAAGAATGCCTCAGTGACGTGATCATATTTCTTCAATGAGTATATGAGTCTCAAAGCTGTATTTTGGATTGTTTGTAGTTGTTTAATCATTATTGCCGGGCAGGGGAAGTAGAGGATGTTGCAGTAGTCGAGTATACTGAGGATTAGTGATTGTACTAGAAGCAGAAAGTGTGGTCTTTTGAAGAATTTTCGGACTTGTCCTAGGTTCCTCATGACTGCGAAAGATTTCTGTATCATTTTGTTTATTTGTGGTTGCATGGTGCAGCCCCTGTCAATAGTCATTCCAAGTAGTTTTATGATGATTATAAATAATGAGAGCTATATAAATTTATTAGATTTATTTTTCATTTTATTATTTTCACACCCCCCCCCCCGAGAAACCAAGCATGTTACATTGAATTTTTCATTTCATTACCAAAAGAATAAACATCTCTATCAATTTTACCTGCACAAAAGACAAACAAGAATTTAGTGAAGTATTCCTATGCGTTTCTAATATCAGCATTTCAGCAGCTCATTCCTATGGGCATGGAGATTAAGGGCTCCTTTTATCAAGGCGCGTTACGGGGGTTAGCGCGTCGGACATTTCATCACGCGCTAACCCCTAAAATCCTAACGTCTCGTCAATGGAGGTGTTAGGTCCTAGCGCAGCATTCCGCGCGTTAAACCGCTACCGTGCCTTTGTAAAAAGACCCCTAAGTCGACTATGGGAAGTGAGTAAAACATTCATATTCTAAGATCACAGATGCAATTTGTGTGATTTTGGCAGCCCCTAATCCACCTCACCGAATACCCACTCAGGAATGTATAATATTAAGCCATTCCAAAGACCAGCTTACTGTTTAAGCAGGACTGGTTTTTGCTGGGTTTGTTTTTAATATATTTTATCTTCACTCTTCTATTTTTAATTGATTATAATTTATATATCCATTTTGTTATCTACTATTTTTTTGGGGGGGAGGGGGAGGGAAATGTAAACTTTCCTGGATACTTGGGGCTCCCTGTAGTTAATATTATGATGTTTTTCTCCGGGGTTCTTTCTCCAATTTATCTTGTATACCAGCAATGTTTTTCTCTCAGGCTCTTTAGTTAGATTGTGATCCCGTCCGGGAGAGTAGTTCAATGTGCCTATTATATTATTAGATTTGCATTATATTATTAGCTTAATACTCATGTGCAAGCGGTATATCAAATTCAATAAATACAATGAATGTACATTTCAAACACCTCTTTGAAATCAGAATTCTTTTTTAAACATCTATGGTAATTTCCCATGCAATAAGGAATAAAACTGGAAAGAGAGCTAGATTGGATATATTTCTCATCTCCAGCAAGATAAAGAATATTTATACCCATCAATCTTTGTTGTTGACAAATTAAATAATGTGCCTCAAGTTCATTCACTCAGGCTTTACTCCCATTCTGTATGTATTGGAAAAAATTTTTTGAAAAGGGCAAAAACAACGTTTTGTTTTTTAAAATTTTGCAATAAATAGCTCCAACTGTCCTAGTAATAGAAATATATTGTTATCCTCCATGAACTCATAAAGGCTTTGGCGTAATATAAGTCAGAATGCAATGTAATGAGTCTTTCTGTACAATTTTCCATTGTAATTCTCTAATCAGTACCAGATCAGCTTCCAAAGGGTAAATTACAGCTCAATGCTCTGCTAACTGTACCTCTGCAATGGGATTACCCCAGACCCCATTAACATAGCATTGGATGCTAAAGCCAACTGGTGCTAGTCTACTCACATCAGCATCATAAAGAACAATTTTATGTCAGAGCTGGTATGAATAGCACTCCCTCAATGAATGATCCCTTTTGATCTTTCATCCATTCTATGCTATTCTTTCTTTTTTTTTTTTGAGGGGGGATTTAAGGGCTGTACTAAGTACCACCACCAGTAAAGAAAGCTACAAGAAAAATAAAAAAACATGTCTATAAAAATAGCATAAGCAATATCTGGTTTCAGGCTCTCTGAGGCCACCTTACCTGAAAGCTGGGGACTAAACCTTGCAGAGAGAACTCCCTGCACTTTAAGTCCAGCCATTTACAAAAGAGTGATTATAAAATGTGTGTCCAGCATAAAAGGGCCCTTTTTACTATACCTCAGAAATATCACTGCATACCGTACAATTTATGTAAAAATTAATGTGGTAAGACCGGGAGCACTTGGGGCAGAGCGGGAGCAAAGTAAGGCACACTCTGGGCGTGGGAGCGAACTCCACCCCCTCCCTTCCCAACGGTGCACCGCTGAGCCAGTTGGAAGGCTCAGCGGGATCTCCCCAACAGTTTAAGTTTTAGTTTGCGGTTTTTATTTTCTTTTATCTTCCTCGCCGGACCTCAACACCTCCCTCCTCGGACAGGGAGCACTCGGGGCAGAACGGGAGCAGAGTAAGGCACACTCTGGGCGTGGGAGCGAACTCCGCCCCCTCCCCTCCCGACGGTGCACCGCTGAGCCACACCGGGAGCACTCGGACCGGGAGCACTCGGGGCAGAGTGGGAGCAGAGTAAGGCACACTCTGGTCGTGGGAGTGAACTCCGCCCCTCCCCTCCCGACGGTGCACCGCTGAGCCAATGGCGTGCAGCCGTTCAGTGCGCCGTCGAAGGTGCGCGTCAAACTCCTAACAACTCCTTTCACAACCCATTCTCCTACCCACAGTACACGAACAACAACCTAATCACTGAGAACCACACTGCCTCTAACCACCTGCCCCCACCTTCATAATGAAGCTAATTCCACAAACAAACACCCAGATCATCCTATTAATAATCCTTCTTATCTCCAGCTGTAAGGTAGAAGCAAACAACCTACCCAACATTCCCACTAGTTCAATTACAAACAAAACCCATCACCCTAACTGGAGAGTTCCAACAGACAGAAACCCTAACCACCAAACAAGCTTTCAACACCCCATAACCCCAGCATGGGGAAGAAGAGCAACACAACCCAAGACCAAACCTCACCATAATCCAAATTCTCTCATCTACCCTAAAACGAATCACAACTACCAAACAGAAACTACCACTCTTAAATGTGCCTACTTAAACATCAGAGCCCTAGACCCAAAAACAGAACTTGTAAAAAAACTGGATAAAAAACGAAAACCTAGACTGCCTCTTCCTCACAGAAACCTGGCTAACATCGGACACAGACCCAAGAATTACGGAAGTCTGCCCTCAGGGATACAAAATTACAGTGACCTGCAGAGAGAAAAAAAGAGGAGGTGGATTAGCAATCTTAATCAAGACCCCTTAACCCTAAAAATATTGGAAAAAACATCCACCCCTTACATGGACCTTCTAGCATGTCAAATCTCAGCCACCACACTAAAAAACTCACTAAACTGCATGCTCTGTTATATAACACCGGGAAACTGGGTCACGGTTAGACCCGAATTTGAAAACTTCATATACCAAAACTCACTAACAGCAGCACACAACCTTATCCTAGGAGATCTAAACCTACATCTTGAAGACCATTCATCCAAGCCAGTAAACAACCTCCTTTCTTTCCTCAATGCCTTATCCTTCCAGATTTTAAACCCAGAAACTACTCATGAGAAAGGACACTAACTTGACATTGCAGCCTTCATGTCCCATCAAACATCTACTTCAGAAATTCAAATGTCTAATGGAACCTGGTCCCCATCCCTCTGGTCAGACCACTACGCATACACCTTCAACATCAACTGGACCAAAAACAAAACAAAACCAATATCCAAAATAGTAACCTACACATCACGCAAACACATAGAGCCCTCCATATTCTGGTCAAAATAGATGAAACAATCCAAGAAGATAACCCCAAAGACTTCATTTCACACTGGGGCAAACTGAGCAATAACATCCTTGATGAACAAGCCCCACTATGAACCAAAACCAGAACCTGCAGACGATCAGACCAATGGTTCGACGACAAATTACTCCTACTCAAGAGATAATGTAGACAACTGGAAAGAAAATGGAGAAAAACCAACTTAGATCACACGAAAACCGCCAGGAAAAAAATTAACAAACAATACAAACTTCTATTAAAAGAAAAGAGAAAAAAACATTACACCAACTTAATAGGCACGGAAACCCAAGACACCAAAAAACTATTCCAAATATTAACAGATCTACCTAACACCAAACTCTAAATGACTACTAACAATAACCCCTCCCCTTCAGCCTCCCTCCTAGCAGAACACTTCAAGAATAAAATTACAAACACCAGAGCTACTTTCAATAGTAACCCAGCCCACCTAATTGAAGTCACAATACTTCCCACACAAAATGAATCTTGTGCTGCAGACAGAATTTGGTACCAATTCCCTAAGATACATTGGACCGAATTCATCAAACTCTACAATAAGTACAGCCACGCATCCTGAGAACTCAACCACTGCCCACCATATATCCTGTCATCAGCAAGCACTAAGTTCCTTACCTTACTCCTACACTGGATACAAACCATGCTCACAGATGGCATTTTCCTGACTGACCTCAGTGAAATCATCATCACCCCAACCCTAAAAGACCCAAAAGGACCAACAGACCACCCATCCAACTACAGACCAATCGCCTCAATACCTCTATATATCAAACTAACAGAAGGACTAGTAGCCAAACTCCTCACCAACTATCTCGAAGACCATAACTTACTCCATCCCACGCAATCCGGCTTCAGAACTAACTTCAGCACAGAGTCACTACTAGGCTCCCTTATCGACAGAGCAATACAGCACCTCAGCATTGGAAAAAAATGCTGCTCATACAGCTGGACCTGACGGCGGCATTTGACTTGGTAGACCATAACATCCTATTGCAAATCGTGGACTCAATAGGCATCTCAGATAAAGTATGGTTTGAAGGTTTCTTTAAATCCAGAACATACAAAGTAAAATCAGACAAAGAAAAATCCAAACCTTGGTCCAAACCCTGCGGCATACCACAAGGATCCCCACTATCCCCTATTCTCTTCAACCTATATACGGCCTCTCTCGGCGTTTACCTGAACAAACAAGGCCTAACCTCTTAGAGCTATGCTTATGACATCACCATCCTCATACCTTTCGACCAACCAAAGCTCTCAATGACAGACACACTACACCGAACTCTAGTTACAGTTACGACTTGGATGGAAGACCACAAACTGAAACTCAACCCAGACAAAACTAAATTCATCCTCCTAGAAAATAACAAAGTCCCAACCACAACCAACTTAGAAATCAACTCTATCAATTACCCTATGCAAACCACCCTAAAACTACTAGGTATGACTATTGACAGAGGCTGCACCATGCAACCACAAATAAACAAAACAATACAGAAACCTTTCGCAGTTATGAGAAACCTTAGACAAGTCCAAAAATTCTTCAAAAGAACACAATTTCAGCTCCTAGTACAATCTCTAATCCTAAGTATTCTGAACTACTGCAACATCCTCTACCTCCCCTGCCCTGCAATAATGATTAAACAACTATAAACAATTCAAAATTCAGCTCTGAGACTCATCTACTCATTGAAGAAACATGACCACATTACTGAGGCATACATCGATTCACACTGGCTTCCGATCCAGGAAAGAATACAATTTAAATTTTACTGTATACTATTTAAAACTATAAACGGAGACAGCCCAATCTACCTAAACAACCCAAACTACCTCTACCAGGCATAGAAAAACACCCTCCCCATTCACTTACCCCCAATCAAAGAAGTAAAATGGAAAAAATTATACGACGGCCTACTAGCCACTCAAGCAGCAAAAATAGATAACCAAATCTCCAACCTACCGAGAACAACCCCAGACTACAAGATGTTCAGAAAGGAAATAAAAACTATACTCTTCAAGAAATCCCTGAATAAAGCTTAATACCACAAATATCTCCTTCTTACCATCCCCTCCCTAACCCCTGATCCTACTTAACCCTCTCTTGGAAACGATCTCTGATCTAACTTTGGAACCCTTCTTCCATAACTCTTTTTGTAATCTGCTTTGAACTGAAAGATAATAGCAGAATAGAAATCTGTAATGTAATGTAATGTTATGTAATGTAAGTACAAAGGTTGTGCATGCAGTGCATGCAGGTGGCACCCATCTCCAGTCAAGCCATGCCCCATCTCATAAACCCCACCCCATGCCCAATCCTTCCCCCATTCATGACCCTCCCCAGAGGTCTACTGGGGGGGTCTACTGGGAGGTCCACTGTTCTATGAAAGTATCTACCAATGGCAACAATCCAAGATCAGCACCTCCTCTAAAATGGTGCCTGCCACCTATTGGTAATCTCATGGTACTATACTAGGGATCATCTTCCATGTGTGATAGAATAACTCCTAGTAGTAATATCACAAAACTAGTATTAGGGAGCAAGTATCATTTTAGAGGAGGAGATGACGCAGGAAGCAGCAACAGCAAGGGACTGCTGCTATTGGTGGGTGACTAACTGATTCACTTAAAAATCTTCTACTTATGACAGTGGTTCTTAAGCCAGTCGGGTTTTCAAGATATCCCTAATGAATATACATGAGCGAGATTTGCCTTTAAAGTAGACAGTAGGCATGCAAATTTCTCTCTTGCATATTCATTAGGGATATCCTGAAAATCTGACTGGCCGGGGGTCCCCAGGACAAGTTTAAGAACCATTGATTTACGACATATAAACTCATTATCATACAAAAAAATTAGGACACCCAATGAAATATTCAGTTCTTTCTTAAGAGATGTTCACATATTGATGTCAAATCTTTTTTTTTTATTTATCTCTGGAAAAGAAAGTGAAAACTAAGAAATGGAGAGTCCTGGAGTGGCTGAATCAAAGCCCTGATCTTAATCCCATTGAGATGCTGTGGGGTGATTTGAAACAGGCTGTACATGCAAGAAATCCCTCAAAAATCTCACAGATGAAAGAATTCTGCATTGAGGAGTGGGCCAAACTTTCCTCAGACCATGTCAGAGACTGGTAGATGGCTACAAGAAGCATCTCACTGGTATTTTCTTAAATTTCCACCAATAGTACATCATGGCTCTATGTGGACTTGAATAAATTGAACCTAAAATGTAAACTGTCTTATATTTGATGGTTGATACCATGTATTTTCTTTTTGAATATGATCTAAGTTCAATTTCTTTCTGTACAAGTTTATATAAGCATCTCACTGTAGTTATTTCAGCCAGAGGGGGTAACACTAGCTATTAGGTTGTAGGAAGTCCTAATTTATTCCTCAATTAGAATACACATTTTGTGGATATCTTTTGTTTCATGAGTAAACCAAGGACAATTTTTGCTGTTTACCTGCAATTACATCACTTTCTTTTCCAGAGATAAATAAAAAAAAGATTTGACATCGATAAGTGAACATTTCATAAGAAAGAACTGAATATTTAATGGGGTGTCCTAATTTTTTCACACGGTTGTAAACTCATTCCCCTCTTATAAAAATAAAACCGTGTCTTCTTCTCCACCCTGCTACCATATTTATTCTTTCACTGTCTCATGGGTTTTTTTGAGGGTGGGCCAGAATGGTTGCATTGCTTTACAGGCCAGTTGCATATTACTACTCAGTTCTCCTAATGTACTCACAGTGGAAGTGAGCAAACAGAGAAACACGAAGACAGAAAAGACCATATGGCCTATCCAGTCTGCCCATCTATCAAAGTTTCCAATGTGGTAATATGTGCCCATAGTTATATTAGCAAGCATTAGTAAGTGAGATATATACAAGTGAAAGCCAACTCTGTAATGACAAGAGATTTCCTTTTAACACATACAAGAAGGCACAAAATAAGTTTTAAAACCCAGTGCAGCCGAGATGGAAACCTACTGCATTTTAAGGATGGACAGTCATTTCGAACGAATGACACAACACATGGTTAAGAGTGCCATTTATGTACAAATAAGGGTAAATTCCATATATGGCACTGAAAAATTGGTGCTGAAAAAAAGGTGTGTTAAGTGCTATTCTATAAATAGCACTTGGAGATAGGTGCCATTTATAGAATACACTTACCCCCTCTTCTGCGAAACTGCGATAGCAGTTTTTAGCGCGGTGAGCCACGCTTAATGGCCCGCGCTGCTCCCAACGCTTATAGAATCATTCAGCGCGGCTCTCTGCGCTACAAACTGCTAGTGCAGCTTAATAGAAGAGGGGGGTTAGTGCCAGGATCCGTGGCAAAGTTTTAGGTGTGGGAATTTACACCAACTGAAACCTGATGTAATCCCCCATGCCAACTTAGGCACAGATCAGGCATATTCTGTAACATTGTGCGCAAATTGTTGGAACACCCATGACCCGTCCATAGCCCTCCATGGCCACGCCCACTTTTCAGATCCACGCCCTAGAATTTACATGCACTTCTTTGTAGAATACACCTAATAAAGATGCATAAATTATAATTATTGCCAATTAGTGCTGATAATTGAGTGTTACTGCTCAAGTATCAGCACTGACTGGTTTGTTATTCAATTAAGTTGCTCTTGCAACTCAAAGCACCATATACGTGTATACAGAGTATGCACTATTTGTACTAGTAAGACTGGGAGAAAGTGGGCGCTATGTGCAAATAGTGCACACTCTATGAATAAAATTGCATGTTCTGGGGGAGAGAGAATTCTATAAAGGAAGCTAAAAGTTAGGGTCTCAAATACTAGGTGCTAGGCTAGTATTTTATAACAGCAAATTTGTATGTCACTCCTTTATAGAATATTAGCATAAGTCAGCAATTAGGCTCCATCACTTATGCTTACTCTATAGCAGGTATAAATATGAGCACCTAAATGCAGCAGTTAGGCACTTACCTTACACTGTTCAATACAGTGTGCATTTAAATAATTAAAATAGCACGACCTGCCCATATCTCTCCCATATGAACATCCTCTTTGCAGTTATGCACTAGAACATGTGGGCCATTTTCAATAGTGCGTGTAAGCCCATCTTAGGACATCCAAAATCTGAATCCCCAAAACATCCATTTTCAAAACTGCTAGATGTCCAATTTTTTTTTTTTCCAAAAATTGCTTACTTAGAAGTCTTGGCTATCAGGACTTCCAGCTTTAGGACACCCAACCTTTTTGGCCATTTTCAACCACAAAAATATCCAAATCCAGATCATTTGGATGTGGGAAGGGCCAGCATTGTAATGGACAAGCCACATAGACATGCCAACAGAGCAGTGGGGCACCATAGAAGGTACTGCTATGAACTTCACATAAAGGGTGTCAGATGTACATATCATCATAACCCCCTTTTAATCTATAGTAAGCCCTCCAAAACTCCCACAAAACCTACTATACCCACCTGACTCCCACCCCAATAGCCCTTATGGCTGCGGATAGCACCTAAAATGACAGTATAGTAGGATTTTGTTAGGCTCATACTTTCCACCATAAATGTAGTGGTTAGAGTGGCTTATGGGCCTGCACCTTCTTCTCTATGACTCACTAGCCCACCCACCAGGCTACTTAAGACATCTGTGTAATGCTCTACTAGGATTTCCCATACAAAGTGCTGCTGTTCTAGAGACAGGTATATACTGTTTCATTCAGATTTTGGGGGGCTGGGAAGGAATCAGTGATCACTGGGGGAGTATGAGAAGGTCATTAACTAATACCTCCAATGGTCATCTGATTATTTTGGGTATCTTTTTAGCATTAGGTGCTTTTAAAACAGGTTTAGCTCTGAACATTTAAATTCCGTCCTGGATGTGTTGGGAAAGGTTCAATTATCACCGTAAGATAATCCTCTTTCCTGTACAACAGCATATGATTCTTTATGGATGGATTAAGCACCTAAACTCACAAGTTGCTTGCAGAAAACTTGAATAATTTTCTTCTCTCCACTCCCTTGTCTATCCAGGCAGTGTCCCCTCTCCTCTGTCCATACCAAAGCATGTATTAATCTCTAGGAGAGGAAATAAAAACAAGGGGAGGGGGGGGGGGGGCTCGGGTAACTCCCTGATCCAAACAAGTTCGATCTGTTCTTGGATAGTAAATAAGAGTCACTGAACAACTACCCAACAGGCAACAATTAACAGTGGAGAAATAAACCACCTACCTGTGTGCAACTGGCACTAACACTTGTACAAAGGATCCATTGAGAAATAGATGCCTTAGAGGCTGGTCTTCCCTGACAGCTAGCATTGGTCAAGACAAATAGATGATCCAACTCATTTGTCACCTCAAGATAACGAAGAAGGACTTTCCTGACATCCAGCACTTAAATACTTTGTCCTGTTTCTTCTTGTTC
This sequence comes from Geotrypetes seraphini, assembly GCF_902459505.1. Lineage (NCBI taxonomy): Eukaryota > Metazoa > Chordata > Amphibia > Gymnophiona > Dermophiidae > Geotrypetes > Geotrypetes seraphini. The sequence goes on from NC_047084.1 coordinate 426,134,319, forward strand.
GTGGGCTGAAAAGCGAGAAGCCACACTTCCTGGTTGACATGAAATGCTGAAACCACCTTCAGCAGAAAGGAAGGCATGGTGTGCAAAAAAACCCTGCTTTCCATGAACTAGGAAAGGCTCTCTGCAAGAAAATACCTGCAGTTCTGATGCTCTTCTCGCCGAAGAGATTGTGACCAAGAAGACTGTCTTCATGTTTAGTTCTATGAGAGCTGCTTCTGATAGAGGCTCATATGGTGCTTTAGTGAGGGCCTGCAACATAATGTTGGGATTCTACTTAGGGACCAGTTGCCGTACTGGAGGGCGGAGCCTGAGAGCTCCCTCCAGGAATTGCTTAACAAATATTTCTGTTCTGTGTTCACGGCTGAAGCACCGGAAGCAGGACCACAGAAGCCAAGCGTGATTAGATATGGAGGAGTAATAGAACCTGATCAATTTTCAGAGGGTTTTGTTCATGAGGAGCTAGCTAAAATAAAGGAAGACAAAGTGATGGGATTGGATGGTGTACATCCTAGGGTGCTGAAGGAACTTAGGGAAGTTGTGGTAGCTCTGCTGACTGACCTTTTCAATGAGTCTCTACAGTCTGGAATGGTACCGGAGGACTGGCGAAGGGCAGATGTGCTCCCTCTTCACAAAAGTGGAAGTAAGGAAGAAATAGGGAACTACCCCAGAAGTAGTGTCCCCCCCAGTTAGGGGTTGTAAACTGAAAAAACACCATGATAACCTTCTCTCACTTCAGGCAGCATTATGGGGTAAAGATCTAGAACAATTGCTTTCATCCAGTACTTATGAGGAATTCAGGAAGCGCCTAAAAACACATCTGTTCCTGAAGTATCTAGACAGCTGACCCATACATCTCCTCCTCCTCAATAATGGTTCTCTTGACCTATTAACTACCATCTTTCACCTCTTTTAAGTTCAATCAATTTGTATCCTTCTTTGAATCTTTTGTAAACCGCATAGAACTTCACGGTACTGCGGTATATAAACTGTTATTATTATTAGACACGCTGGATGGTGTGAATAACATGGAGAAAGTCCTGGTGTAGCTTGAAGAATGGTCTGAAATTTGGCAGCTAAAATTTAATGCTAAGAAGTGCAAGGTCTTGCATTTGGGCTGCAAAAACCTGAGGGAGGTGGAGTTTAGGAGGTGAAGAACTTAGGTGTATGACAGAAGAGCAGGACTTGGGTGTGATTGTATGTGATGATCTTAAGGTGGCCAAACAGCTTGAAAAGGTGACGGTGAAAGCTAGAAGGATGCTAGGTTGCATAGGGAGAGATATGGCTAGTAGGAAAAAGGAGATATTGATGCCCCTGTATAAGACTTTGGTGAGATCTCATTTAGAACATTGTGGGGGAGTGTTGCAGGTGGGGGGGTGTTGCGGGGTCGTCAGGGGGGTGTCTCGTGGGGTCAGCAGGGGGTCTCGCGGGCCATCGGGTGGAGGGCCGATCGGGGATCAGGGGGGCGATTGTGGGAGGGGGGTGCGTCGAGGGCAGGAGGGCCTGGGATCCCTCCTGCACGTATCTTAGTAGGGGTGGGGGGTAGGGGGGTTGCCTGGGCAGAAGGGGTTAGGCTCCCTCCTGCCCGGATTGTTGTTGGCCGAGGTGGAGGTCGCCTGGGCAGGAGGGGTTAGGCTCCCTGCAGCCCGGATCGTTGTCGGCTGGGGGATGCCGGGCCAGGAGGACTTGGTCTCCCTCCTGGCCTGATCGCTGTCGAGCACCAGGGAGTCGTCGGGCCAGGAGGGCTTGGGCTCCCTCCTTGTCCGATCGCTGTCAGGTACTGGGGAGTCGCTGGGCCAGGAGGGCTTGGGCTCCCTCCTGGCCCGATTGTTGTCAGGGTGGGGGTGTCGGCAGTCGCCGGGCCAGGAGGGCTTGGGCTCCCTCCTGGCCCGATTGTTGCTGGGGTGGGGGGATTCTATAACCGGTGTTCTTTGTGACAGACACTGGTTACTAAATCCAGCTTTTAGGCGAAGGACTGGCCCCTCCTTCGCCTAAAAGCCCTTGTTTTGGGCGTTTGTAACTTAGGCTTTTTTTAGGTTGATTATATGGTGTAAGTTTAGACGTAGTGGTAATCTTGGCGTTTAAACAGCTTAACGTAGAGGCAGGCCATTATCAAGCAAAACCTCCTTTCGGACATTTTTTTTTGATAATGGACATTTTCCCTGCTTCTACTTTCAACGTATAGGGTCTTAGGCCAAAAGGGGACTTAGATCTTTTTTTTGATTGTGCCCCTCCACATCTTTTAGGCCAACATTTTTTCTTTTATGGTTGATTATTTGAAAAAGAAAAATCATTAGAAATTTCTGAAATAAATATGTCTTCAATGCTTTACGAAAAGTAGGTAGATGAGAGAGAACTCTAATTATAGAAGGAAAGTCATTCCAAACTTTTACAAATAAAAAAGAAAATGATCGACAAAAATCGGCCATAGTTTTAATTCTTTTAGCAGTGGGAAAGCCAAGTTTATATTTCTGAGAGCTCCTAGAATTAGACATTTCTTGTGAATTAAATGAAACAGAGACCAAAGGAGAAGAAATACCATATAGAATTTTGAAAATTACAGTTGCACCCTTAAATTAGATCCTCCAGTAGACAGGAAGCCAATGAAGAGATCTCAGCAAAGGTGTGACGGTCATATTTATGTTTACCGTATATCAATTTAGCCGCCGTTGTAGCCTCCTCAGATTACATTTTCTTAAGCATAAAGCGAGTTGCCATAATCCAGCTGAGATAAAATAATAGCCTGAACCAGAACTGCAAAATGTTGCTGAAAAAAAAAGATGACGTACTCTTCTAAGCATCTTTAAAATGGAAAAAAAACATTTTTTTGTAACATGATTAATTTGATTAGATAATGAGAGTGAAGGATCAGAATAAAACCCAGAATTCTAGATGAAAAATCAATTTTCAGTGAGTCACCAGAAGCTAAGAAAATTGAGCTGGCAACTGTTCAATTTTTGGCCCAAACCATAATAATTTTGTCTTGGTAGTATTTAATTTCATGCACACTGAAAATGCCCAATCTTGGATTCTTAAAATGAAGGAATTAATATCTGATTACAAACTATTCAGAGAAGGGTCGACTTCCAACAAAATAAAAATATCATATACATAATTATAAATTGTTTCAATTGGAAATAGTTTCAAAGATTGCAAAGTAGTCATATAAATGTTAAACAAAATAGGGGACAATGGTGAGCCCTGCAGTACCCCACAAGCAGAAGTCCAGATTTAGCACGCACTACAGATTAGCACATGCTAAATGCGCACCTTAATAAAAGGACCCCTTATACTTAGTAGAAGTATAAGGTTACAACCTCTCCAACCCCATGCCGGCTCTATGATATAAACAAAATAAATAAAAATGACTTTTCCTCTCTCTTTTAGGTCCTAGTTCATGCTTGCTGTCTAACACCAGCTCTGGCAGGATACACATTTCAAATCTGACATATTGTAATCACAAAATAGAAAATAAAATTATTTTTTCTACCTTTTGTTGTCTGGTCATTATTCAAATTATGTTGGTCTCAGGCTCTGGTTGTCTTCTGATAACCCGCTTGCCAGGGTCTCCTGCCCATTTGTCATTTCCTTCTTTCTCTTTGCTAACCATCCATCTTCCATCTCTGTCCTTCCCTTCCGTTTCCCTTCCCTCCCATGGAAGTCTGGCATCTTTCCTTTTTTTGTCTCCATCTCCGCAGCTGCAGTGATGGACCCCATCATCCTCAGATCCATTTCTCCTTTTCTCAACTACCCTTTCATCCAGCATCTCTCCCTCCTTCCCCACCACCCCAGGGTACACCATCTCTCCCTTTCTCTTCCCAACTAACCTCCTATCCAGTGTTTCTATCCCCCTCCACACCATCCCTTGTGTCCAACTCTCCCTTTCTGTTCCTTCCCTCCATCCCATTGTTCACCATATCTCTTCCTCTCCTTTGTTTTAGACCCATTATTTCTTCCTCTCCACCCTCAGTCCAGCATATGCACGTCTCTTTTGACCGCTCCTTCAAGATATAGGTATCAAGAAAACAGTATTGATGTGGTTCACTTATCTATCTAATTATTCATACTCAGTAATTACACAGGGATCAAAATCTACATATTTTCTTTTAGATTCAGATCTTTCTCAAGGATCAGTTTTATCTTCCCTTTTATTCAATATCTTTCTTGCACCACTTCTGACCTTAGCACAATTAATTGGTTTACAATGTATGCTTATGCTGATGACATTCAGATTTTATATACTTCTAATTCTTGTTTAGTTTCTGAAATTACAACTATTAATGCAAATCTCATTTGCATTTCAGATTAGTTAACTAAACATAGACTTAAACTAAATCTAGACAAATCAACATCTATAATTTTCATTCCTTACGATCGCGCTATTTTGCCCTTGAAAATTGAATTAAATAATATACCAATTCCTTTGGTTACATCTACCAAGATTTTAGGGGTAATATTTTATTCTAAACTAACATATCAATTACAAATCTCAGGTGTGGTAAAATGATCTTTTTAAAAAAATTGAGACTAATTCGATCTCTTCGCTCTTTGCTCTTTCCAGAACATATTGGTACATTCATTACTGATTCAGCAATTGAATTACTGTAACGTCCTTTATGCTGGGGCACGGCAAAAGGATATTCAAAGACTTCAGAATATGCAAAATACTGCTATTCGGTTAATATTTAATATTCATAAATTTGATCTTTTAACCCCACCTTTGAAAGTATCTCATTGGCTCCCCATTCCTTACTGTATCACCTATAAAATACTTCTATTGACTTTTAGAGCTCCTTTTACAAAGCTGCGCTAGCGGTTTTAGTGCATGCACCGGATTAGCGCGCACTATAGCATGCACTAGCTGAAAATCTACCGCCTGCTCAAAAGGAGGTGTAACGGCTAGCGCGCGTGGCACTATTCCGCGCGTTAAGGCCCTAACGCGGCTTTGTAAAAGGAGCCCTTAAAGTAATAATGGCAGGAGAACCTTTGTATCTTGCATGTCTTCTGATCTCATACACCTTTGAGAACCCTTAGATCAGAAAATCAAAAACATCTTATAGTTCCAACTTATCATGAAATTGTATATGAACACATGAGATCTGCCACTTTCTCAGTAAAAGGTCTACAACTTTGGAACTCTATGCCTCTGGCTCTCCAATTATTGAATTCAACTGATAAGTTTAAGGCTGAGTTAAAAACATTTATTTTCTCAGATGCTTATCATAACAAATAGCGATATTTGACTTTTGAGAGTTTTCTGCAAGACATAAAAACATAAGAATAGCCTTATTGGGTCAGACCAAAGGTCCATCAAGCTGTTCTCACGGTGGCCAATCCAGGTCATTAGTACCTGGCCAAAACCCAAAGAGTAGCAATATTCTATGCTACCGACCCAGGGCAAGCAGTGGCCTCCGTGTCTTTCTCAATAACAGACTATGGACTTTTCCTCCAGGAAATTGTCCAAACCCTTCTTAAAATCAGCTAGGCTATCCGCTCTTACCACAACCTCTGGCTTATAACCTAACTTAAGAGTACCTAGTTACTACCACTTTGGATGAATCTCTTCATGAAAAAAGTGGTTAACAAATCCCAATAAATAAATAAAGCTTCAAACTGCATTTTTTATTTATCCTATACCGTTGAATCTTTTCTTCAGACCCAGAGGTGAAGGAGAATTGTAATTTCTATAGAAAATACTTGGATGGATAGGGCTTTAGTTAGTGAGTGGGTGGGTAGCATCGTACACTCTACAAAGCACACATATTTTTACAAGGAAAGGAAAATTATGGAAATTACATTTAGACAGTTAAAAAAAAAATGAACCTGTATTTTGTTGAAGGTGCAGCTACTCCCCCTTGTGCCCAAAACATGAAAAGCAAGAACCAGGAGAGAGGGGGGTAGGGCAGACATCCAATAGGGATTGGATGGAACCAAGGCCAGATACACTGTGGCAGATGTCTCCCCAGAAAGCCTCACTCTCTCATTACTCTGTGTCCTCTCTGAAAAATCAAGGTGAAAGCAAAAGAAACTGCAATGCATTCCCTGCCTCCCAAGACAAGGAAGGCAAAGGAAAAAGTAGAGAGTGGAAAATGCCTCTTGTCCTTGCTTTACAACCTTTTGAATAGGCTCAGAGAAGGTAGGAAGTGTAGGAAGCTGTAGCTGTAAAGGGTGGGGTACTGGGGTGGCTGCTAGTTTCTCCAGCCCAAAGCTTACTCAAGAGCATCATTTGCAGTCCAAGTACAAGTTAGGAAGCAGCTGGAAATTCGTCATTCATCTGAACACTGTTCTAGTTACAAAAGATGCCAGAGGAAAAGTGTGCTTGGTTCTTTTGTAGATACTCTTTCTCTGTTCTGTCCGCACAACACAGAGAGTTGCAAAATCTGACTTTATATCTATGATGTTTATGCAGAGAAAAGCTCCAGCACAAAAGTCCTGTCCCCCCTTGAAGTCCTGTCCCCCCTTGAAGTCCTGCCTGTCCCCCCTTGAAGTCCTGTTCCCCCTTGATGTCCTGTCCCCCCTTGAAGTCCTGTCAGAGAAAGGGCGGGACCGCCGGAAGAGGAAGCAGCGTAGCGCAGGGCTCAGAGAAGGGGCAGGACCGCCGGCAGAGGAAACAGCTGGGCTCACTGGCATCCGGAAACAAGGTAGACAGCTTCTCCATGGGGGAGGGGGGGAGGCTGTGGGGGTGCGAGCGTTCCATCGGGGTGGGAGTGCGAGCGGTGGGGGTGCGAGCGGTCCTTCCGGATGATGAATCGGGCATCGGGGGGGGGGGGGGCATCAGGCTTTCAGGATGGGGACAGGACTTCAAGGGGGGACAGGACTTCAAGGGGGGACAGGCAGACCTTCAAGGGGGGACAGGACTTCAAGGGGGGACAGGCAGACCTTCAAGGGGGGACAGGACTTCAAGGGGGGACAGGCAGGACTTCAAGGGGGGACAGGACTTCAAGGGGGGACAGGAAGGACTTCAAGGGGGGACAGGACTTCAAGGGGGGACAGGCAGACCGAAGGGAGTGAAAAAGCTATAAAATAAACCCACCAGCGTGTCAATGTGTTGAGAGGAAGAGATGTTCTGGGAAATTCTGCTGAGAAAACTCCGGGTCCATTTCCACCCCCCAGTTACCATAGTCCACTCCACTGAACTGGTTCACACACTGAGTGGTGTTGTGCCTGCGTAGTTGTTTTGGGATCTCTTCTAGTGGTTTGTCAGTATCTCCTTGTGGTCCAAGGAAGGAAACTTTGTTAACCTTAGCATTGACCTTCAGAATATATTTGTGTGGCATTAGGCTATGTAGTGATCGAAAGAAAAAAACAGACCTTTGCACATTTTTGCACTATATGGTGGGTGTATGAGGAGATTCACATTTCCTGCACAGCTAAGTCCTTGTGAAGTTACCTTGTTCTTTCTGTATTTGACATCTAGCAAGGTCTCTGTTTGGAAGGAAAGATTTAAGTTATGGTAAAAGCAGATAGCGTTGCTGGTTTTAAAAAGGTTTGGACAAATTCCTGGAGGAAAAGTCCATAGTCTGTTATTAAGACATGGGGGAAGCGTCTGCTTGCCCTGGATCCGTAGCATGGAATGTTTGCAATTCTTTGGGTTTTGATCAGGTATTAGTGACCTGGATTGGCTACCATGAGAATGGGCTACTGGGCATGATGGACCATTGAACTGACCCAGTTAGGCTATTCTTATGTTATGTTCTCATCTGTAGGGGCCTTTGTTTTCACTTCTTATTTTAATGTATTTTTTTCTGGAAACTTATCAGTGTTTTTTATAATGGGAACAAAAATGGAAGAGAATTACCATAATGTGTGTGGAATGGGGGGGGGGGTGTTTAACTACCATAATTTCTTCAGCTAAATACCGGTAATTCAATCCACCTCAACCAGACATAGGAGAACTCACGCACCATTCACACACCCTCCAACCAAACACGTGAAAAGAAAAAAACTGTTCATTCTTATAAACAACCGTATAACTTTTAATCTAGAGTTAGTGAGTATGAATTCAGCAACAAGAACAGAAATTACATGTTCATTCTTATAAACTATAACATTAACCGGTAGATCAAACGAAGTATCGAGGACAAAATAATCTAAATACAGTTACCGTAATTACGGTAAAGTTGTAAATAAACAAAGTTTACAGGTTTATTCAGTCATCATCATCACAGTCATCTGAATCCTTGAATCCATCAAAATCCAAATTGTCATCATCGTCATTAAATAAAGTGAGCACGGCCTGCAGACGATCCTCGTTTATTTACGAAGTAATATCGTCATCATCGTCATCATCATCGCTGATATCCATGTTGTTGCCTCCTTCCGCTGCACTGGTAGTACCCGTAGTGTCATTGGTTTCATAAACAATGCCCGCTTTTCTAAATCCGTTTCGAATGGTTTCTGGTGTTATTTTGTCCCATGCTGAAGCCACCCACTTGCAGACTTCTGTGAAAGTTGCCCGCTTCTGCCGCCCCGCGGGTGTGTACTCGTGCGTGCCGCTCTGCATCCACTCCTCCCACTCCTTTCTAATAAAAGTCTTGAATGGATGATTCACTGCGATGTCAAGTGGTTGCAGCTTACATGTCAGGCCTCCAGGTATCACAGCGATGTGGGCACGAGTAGAATTAATGTAGGCCTGAACATTTTTTTCTTTGTGGGCAGCCATGGTATCAAAAATTAACAAGGTTTTTTTTGCAAAGAATCCACCCTGTCTTGCCCTAAAGCATTTATCTACCCACAATCTCATTACGTCGCAGTCCATCCATCCCTTCTTGTTGCAGTGCACAACCACACTGGTGGGCAGCTTTTCACGGGGCATAGTGACCCTTTTGAAAATGAGCATGGGCTTTAACTTAACCCCGCTAGCTGAGCAACCAAGAACGACTGTAAAACACGTTCTTTCATGCCCAGTTGTGGTGATGGCAACAGATTTAGTACCTGTGGGGGCTATGGTTCTTGTCGCTGGAATGTCGAATGCCATTGGAATTTCATCCATGTTGATGATATCCTTTGCAGTGATGCCAAGTTCAGATATTTCTTTGGCGACAAAGTCACGGAAATCAATCAATTTTTGCAGTCATCTGGAAGTCGCTGGCCAACAGTTGTTCTCATTCTAACTGATAGTCTGTTCCTTTTCATAAATTTTGAGATCCATGTGAAGCCAGCTTTGAAGTCGGGTATTCCTCTTCCATTGGCAAGTAGTTTTGCCTTCATCTGAATCGCAACAGTAGAGACTGATTGATTTTGCTCCCTTCTCGCCAGAATCCACTGCTTCAAGTCATCCTCCAGCTGAGGCCATTTTGGTTTGGCCCCACGATGTGCCCGTTTTCGCGGATTGCATTTCTCCAGTTCCTTCTTATCTTTTCTCCATTCACGCACCGATGTTTCTCCAACATCGAACTCTCTCGCTGCGGCCCGGTTGCCTATTTCCTCAGCTTTCGCAATGACTTGAAGCTTAAAGTCCGCTGTATATGACTTTAGTCTCATTCCTGCCATTATGGCGGTAAATTTAAATTTAATTGATAAACTCTACTACCGGGTAGATATATGCAGAATACCAATCTGAAGAGATCAAATTAAAATGTGGGCTCTACATGCAGCATTAATCTTTTATAGGCTTACCCAAAGGCTGAGATGCTGTTGTATAGTCAAAATAGTATTCACTGGGCAAATTACAAGGCCAGATAGAGGGGGGCCACAGCCACGTGGTGAAAAGCACACCACCAGAAAAACCGCCTTGGTGACAGGTCAAAAGCGTGCCCCCACAACCCGGCGCAGAAAACTAAGCGGCAAGCATGCTCAGACCATTGCGCATGCTTACAGAGCTGGGAGCAGGGCAGGGCGAGCGAAAGGAGAGTCGGGGCAGCGCACGGAGAGTCGGGGCAGCGAACGGAAAGTCGGGGCAGCCAGAGGAGAGTCAGGGCAGCCAGAGGAGAGTCGGGGCAGTGAACGGAAAGTCAGGGCGGGTGAACGGAGAGTCGGGGCAACCAAAGGAGAGTCAGGGCAGCGAACGGAGAGTCGGGGCAGCGAACGGAAAGTCAGGGCAGCCAGAGGAGAGTCGGGGCAGTGAACGGAAAGTCGGGGCGGGTGAACGGAGAGTCGGGGCAACCAGAGGAGAGTCGGGGCAGTGAATGGAAAGTCAGGGCAGCCAGAGGAGAGTTGGGGCAGTGAACGGAAAGTCGGGGTGGGTGAACGGAGAGTCGGGGCAACCAGAGGAGAGTCGGGGCAGCGAACGGAGAGTCGGGGCAGCGAACGGAAAGTCAGGGCAGCCAGAGGAGAGTCGGGGCAGCCAGAGGAGAGTCGGGGCAGCGAACGGAAAGTCAGGGCAGCCAGAGGAGAGTCGGGGCAGTGAACGGAAAGTCGGGGCAGGTGAACGGAGAGTCGGGGCAGCCAGAGGAGAGTCGGGGCAGCGAACGGAGAGTCGGGGCAGCGAACGGAAAGTCAGGGCAGCCAGAGGAGAGTCGGGGCAGCCAGAGGAGAGTCGGGGCAGCGAATGGAAAGTCAGGGCAGCCAGAGGAGAGTCGGGGCAGGTGAACGGAGAGTCGGGGCAGCCAGAGGAGAGTCGGGGCAGCGAACGGAGAGTCGGGGCAGCGAACGGAAAGTCAGGGCAGCCAGAGGAGAGTCGGGGCAGCGAACGGAAAGTCAGGGCAGGTGAACGGAGAGTCGGGGCAGCCAGAGGAGAGTCGGGGCAGCGAACGGAGAGTCGGGGCAGCGAACGGAAAGTCAGGGCAGCCAGAGGAGAGTCGGGGCAGCCAGAGGAGAGTTGGGGCAGCGAACGGAAAGTCGGGGCAGGTGAACGGAGAGTCGGGGCAGCCAGAGGAGAGTCGGGGCAGCGAACGGAGAGTCGGGGCAGCCAGAGGAGAGTCAGGGCAGCCAGAGGAGAGTCGGGGCGTCATGCGCGGTATACCCGTGAGCGCGGTATATAAAAATTTCTTTACATAAATTTGTGTTTTCCGCGCGCTATACCCGTGTGCGCGTTTTACACGGGTGCGCGTTATCTACCTGAAAATACGGTAATTGGTCTGGTCAGTGTTTGGAAGAGGCGGAACAGCATACTAAGGAAATAGTGGTTCAACTCAATTCAATGAAGGAAAAAAGTGCCCAGCAGGAGAAGCAAGAGGCCAAACTTACAGACCAAATAGAAGAACTAGAAAAAGAGTAGGAGACAAAATCTATGTATAAGAGGCCTACCTGACTTACCTGAATACCGCAATTGTGCAGAAGTGGAACAAAAACTATCAGTACATGTATTGGCTCAAGTGCAGAGTGAAAAACAGCCAGATCAAATACATATTGACAGGGCCCACCGCTCCTTGGTCGTAGCCCGCTCTAACCAACCCAAAGATATTATGGTATGTTTTCATAATTTTTCACAGAAGGAAGAAATCCTTGCTGCAGCTCGTAAGCAGGAAAAGATTATATGGGACTCACATGAAGTAGCTATCTTTTCTGACATTTCTCCTTCCACCTTGCATCGACGGAGGGAACTGGTGCCTTTTACTTTGAAAAAAAAAGAGAAGAACAGATTAGATATAGGTGGACATTTCCCTTTGGATTACAATTTAATGCTAAAGGAGCCTCATACTGTGTCTCAACTAAGGCTGCAGCCCTGCAAATATGCCAGTCTTTAGAATGGGGTGAAGATAATGAATCAGGACCGGAGAAACAAATGTCAGCGCGTTGGAGCAGGTAGAGGTAGACTACAACCGGCTCAGAAAATATAAGCGAGATATAATAGCTATTTTTGGATATTTGGTTTTGAGAACTATATTTTGAAACAATGTGTACAAGTTTGGGTGATCTCTGTTGGACAAGAAACCCTCAGTATGGGGACTATTGAGAACTGAGGAGCATTTTGCTCTTATTATGTATTTAGTGGTGCTCTTTACTGTTTATTTGGAGATAAGAATGATTAGTTAAAGGCTACTTTAGCGGGGAGGGGGGTCTTTCCTCCTTGTTGTCTTTCAGGCAGTTGGAATGGGGGGTAGGGGAAGAGGGAGGGAGGGAGGGATGATGAAAGGGTGAGGAGGATTGGAGATGGTTTAATGTTGGGGGGGATCTATTTTCTTTTTCTTCTCTTTTGGTGTATAACACTAGGATATCCTTTGAGATGAATATGGAGGGTAAAAGTTTTGTGGGAAAAGGGTGATGTGTGAATGTGTTTTTTTGAATGTAGTTACAATTAATACTAGAGGCCTGAATTCTCCCTTTAAAAGACAATGTGTAGTTAAAGAGATGTTACGATTACAAGCAACAATATGTTTGATTCAGGAAACATATCTTAAGAAAAAAACATCAGCATTTATTAGCTTCTAAACAATTTCCTGTCTGTAAAGTTGCCTCACATCCCAAAAAGAAAATCTCAGGCATGGCAATTTTGTTTTCTGGGAAAATTCAGGCCTCAATTATAGAACATTATGCTGACGTGGAAGGTCGCTGTTTGATACTTCATGTGTCCATTGATGGACTTTTGTATAATATAGTGTCAGTATATGCTCCAAATGAGAATCAGCAAATTTTCTATCAGTTGTTGCAAGATAAGCTCTTGAGTATGCCCCCAGGGTTGTGGATAGTGGGTGGAGATTTTAATGTCACTCTGTTTCCACCATTAGACAACACCAGTGTAGTTAAATATCATAGAAAAGATTGGAGAGAGCTGCAAGAGATGTTGCAACAACTAGGGTTGTTTGATGCCTGGAGGCAAGTCCATCCAGGGAGGTCCCAATTCACTTACCATTCCTCTGTACATAATTCGTACTCTCGAATTGATTATATTTTTCTGGACAGGCAACTCTCCTCAGCCTTGCAGAAGGCAGAGATTGAGGAACTACTGTGGTCGGATCTGCTCCAGTGATAGTGTCCTTGAAATTGAATAAGACAGATAGATCTTTGCAATTTTGGAAGCTCAATGACAGCCTATTGAATAATGATGAAGTATTGGTGGAGTTAAACCAACTCATTCCTGAATATTTTACTTTGAATAGTAATTCTGAGGTTGCCTTAAGAATAGTATGGGATGGTTTTAAGGCCTTTATTAGGGGCCATTTGTTAAAATGGGCCTCTCGATTGAAAAAAAAACAAAAAACCCAGAATACACAGCTGCGTATACAACTTAGGGAACTTGAAGAGCAGTTTCTTAAAATACCTACTGATTCCCTGAAATCTCAGCTTTCTATTGTACATATATAATTAAAACAACTTTAGGTAGATAAAGTACATTATGAATTACAATTAGCAAAGCGTCCCTTTTTTAAGGAGGGGAATAGAGCGAGTAGATTATTAGCACACCAACTAAAAGCCAAACGAGTTCAAACCTATATCACACATTTGAAGAACATATCTGGGCAGATGGTCTCTGAGGTGGGAACTTTGAGGGAATGTTTTACAACATTTTATCAAAACCTATATTCATCTGAGGTAATACATGATTCCCAAAGATTATTGCAATATCTAGAAAGTATCCCTCAATTGGATGAAGCTCAAAGTAAATTGATGGAGGAGATGATCTTGAAAGAGATACAAGGTGCGATTAGATCTTTGCCTTCAGGCAAGGCATCAGGTCTTGATGGCTTTACAGCCAAATTTTATAAACAGTTTATAGGCTTGTTATCGCCAAGCTTGCAAGCTATATTTAATGATATTTTAAAAACTGGAGAAATACCACGATCGATGCTTGAAGCTGGTATTACCGTTATACCAAAGCCGGGTAAAGATCCCACCTTATGGAATTTGTATAGGCCCATCTCGCTATTGAATATTGATACTAAACTATTAGTTAAGATTCTGGCAACTAGAATTAATAAGGTTCTGGGCAAGCTTGTGAGTGAGGACCAAGAGGGATTTGTACCTGGCCGGACCACCGGGGATAATGTTAAGCATATGGTGGAGATTATGTGGAGGGCTAAACATAATGCAGTTCCATTAGTATTGCTGACTGTCAACACCGAAAAAGCATTCGACAGGGTAGAGTGGAGTTTTTTGGATTTAGTCCTAATATAAGACAATGGATTTCTGCCCTTTATTCAGCTCCGACAGCTCGGATTAAAATAAATGGAGGTTATTCGGATGTATTTCCCCTTTATAGGTTCCCCTTATCCCCGGTATTATTCACATGTAAAGATCAATAACTCAGCAGTCTGTTAACATTGAACTAATTGTAACCTTTGTAAATCAAAATTATACAGAAAAATCCTTATGGTAAGGAATATACAGGATATTAAGCAGGATTTCCAAAACTAACGAAACCAGTGTCAATCCCAGAGCAAAAAAAAACCAACTACTGTACTTGGGTTTACACATTAAAAGAGACAGAGCCCAAATGACCCAGATCATCATACATATAGGTTCTGCTACTGTTGTTTCTAAATTGCCATACATGTTTTTAACTGAATCTTGCTTATGTCTATCTTTCGCCACACATTACCATCCATCTGGTTGTGAGGACAATTTGCACTTCTTCAGCTCCACCATTATCTCTTCCAGAAGATTGCCCACTTGTAGTTGATGCAAAGCAGACTACACTACTGCGGGAGAATAAACCCTTTTATAAGTGCCATTAAAAATAAAAATCAAGCAAAATAGGAATCCTTACTCATATTTAACATCCATTGATCTTAAAAATGATACAACTCTACTAAATTATCTTCTCCTTTGTAGAGTAATTAATGAAAGGCCTTGGTAGATTTCCAGCTGCAGTGATTTCCATTGGATTTTCCCCAGCTATCTAGTTGCAGCCATAATCTTTTCTTTAGTCACGTAGTCGTTATAATATCTCAAGCCAGTTTCTACTTCCTTGTAGCTGTTTCTATGTGCTGTGTCCACTTTGATAGGGCTTCCCTCAAGCTCAGAATCTCCATCAGATGTAAGCAGGTAGGCAGCCAGCTCTTGCATCAGCATGGCACAGTCTTGGTATGGCTACCCCTCTGGGACTCCCCTGATCATAGGCAGTGGAATGCTTTTTTGTTTGGGGGGCCAAAAGCTCTGCCCTAGACCCCACCCCAGACCTACCCAAGCTCCACCCCAGACCCGCCCCAGACCCCATCCCATAATAATAGTACTAATTGTAAATGCCTTTTCTTCCATTCATTTTTCATATAAACACAATATAATCTTATTAATAATACACAATGGTAACCACAAATTTAAACTACACAAAGCACACTCTTTTCCTCCTCCCCACCACTGCACAGCATTTGTTCCTCTCTCCTCCACCCCCATGTGCAACATCTTTCTCTCTCTCAATCCCTCCCTTGCTGCAAAGGGAGTGGACAGAGAGGGATCCAGAGTGCATCTCCCACCCCCTCTATTGCCACATCCAATATTTCTCCCTCTCTTATCCCCCGGACTGTGTACAGCATCTTTCGCTCCTGCCCACCAGCCCCATGTCCAACATTTTTCCTTCTATCACCCTTCTCCAGCTCCATGCCACATCTCTTCCTCCATTCCCTCCACCACCATGTCCAAAATTCCTCCCGCTTGCATCCATTTCCATCTGTCTTACTGTTTCCTCTCCACCACATCAACATTTCTCCCTCTCATCTCTCTACCTCACTCCTCTCCCATTACCATGTCCAATAATTCTCTCCCTCCCAATGCTCAACAAGTCTCCTTTCTTCCTTTCCCCATGTACACCATTTCTTTCCCTCTCAATCACACCCATGCTTAACAATTCTCCCTTTCTATTCCCTCTCCCACCTCAGCATCTCTTTCCCCATCCTTCCATCTCTCCACCTCAGCATCTTTACCCATCCTTCCATCCTATGTCCAAGTTCATACCCTTCCCTCCTTTTTTCCAGCATTTGTCCCAAGTTTGTGCTCCCTCTCTCACTTCTGTGTCCCAACATATCCCCTCTCTCCATTCTGTATCCCAAATTCATGCCCCCTTACTCATTTGTTCCATGTTCACGCTCCCTTCCTTCCTTCCCTGTCTAAATGTGCCCCTCCCTCCTGTGTCCCAACATGCCCCTCTCTTCCCTCCTGTGACCCAATGTGTCTCTTTCCCTCCCTTCTGTGTCCCAAGTTTATGCCCCCCTCCCAAGAGTGTGTACCTGTGTTCTGGCTGTCTCTACAATATCCAAGTAGGTCTCATCCTCCTTCTTTCCAGCTGCACTTCTTTCTTCAGATAGCCACAGGCAGCAGCAGAGTATGACCAGAGGTCTTGGTGTGCTGACTGTGCGGCCTGCAACCAAAAGGTGTGCAGCCACACAGCTTAGAGGGAATATTGCTTTATACCGTTTCACTTTTTATCTAAACAACTTTCTATCTCTACTATTACAATTACTATTAATTATTTCTATAGCACTACCAAACATATGCAGTGCTGTACAAAAAAGACAGTCCCTTCTCGAAAGAGCTTACAATCTAAACAGACAAGACAGCCAAACAGGATCTCCTCTCATTCCCTAGCTTTTACATTTCTCATCCCCCTATTCTCTTTTATCTGCTTCCCTCTACCACATTTCTATCCTTGTATACTCATTATTCTACTCATTCATCTCCTTGACAACTCTCACATGGATCCACCACTTCTAGCATCTCCCCTTCTTGTTGCTTACTCCACCCTTGTAACCCAGCATTTCCTTCCTCTTTCTTTCTCTCTCCCTCTAACAAGTCCAGCATCTCTACCTTTAATTTCTTATAAAAGTGCTGCGCTGACCTGCTGCCAGCGTCTTCTCTCCCACTGTGGCCAGCCCTAGTGGAAACAGGAAGTTGTCAGAGACAGCGGACCTCAGTGGAGAGAAGACACCAGGGCTAGCAGCAGGGCAGTGCTTTTATAAGAAATTAAAGGTAGATACGCGGCAGGCAGGAGGAAGGAGGGGAGCAGTAGATGCAAGCAAAGAGATGCGGCTGACAGTGCTGACTAGCGGGCACGCTGGCCAGTAGCAAGGAGTGTTTTTTCCCCACAGGATCCCCGTTAGGCCCTATTATATATCTAAGGGGAATTTTTTGGGAGGCCATGGCCCCTGTAGCATCCCTCCCATTCTGATGCCTATGCCTCATATCCTGATATTATGCCTTCGAGATCAGTTCTCCAAATCCTTAACACGATCCCACAAAGTTTTCAGATTTCTGCTTTGGAAATCGTAACAGCTCAAAATTCTGCCCTCCATATCTTCCTGTTTATTGCCCACTGCTTTGACTTCCTTCTTTAAACATAGTAACATTGTTGCATAAATGATGGCAGATAAAACCCGAATGGTCCATCCAGTCTGCCCAAAGATACACTCTCTATAATTTAATGATTTAATTTAAATTGTTATTTTTCTTAGATATTTCTGGGCCAGAAACCCAGAGCTCTGCCCGGTACTGTGCATCTACTGGAGTCTCCATCAAAGCTCACTCCAGCTCATCTAAATCATCCCAGCCCATCCTCAACTAAATGGCCATATACGGGACACAGCCCATGCAAGTCTGCCCAGTACTGACCTTAGTTCTTCAATATATACCATTATTTTCTGATTAAAGATCCTCTGTGTTCATCCCATGCTTTTTTGAATTCTGTCACTGTTTTCCTCTCCACCACCCTCTCCTCAAAGAAGAATTTCTTAACATTACTCTTGAGTCTTCCACCCTATATCAACCTCAGATTATGCCCTCTGGTTTTACCATTTTCATTTCTCTGGAAAATATTTTGTTCTATGCTAATATCTTTTAAGATATTAAACCATTCCTCTAACTTTTGCAGATCCTTTTTTATGTTTTCCACACTCTCCTTAGTGTCTACTCTGTTACAAATCTTGGTATCATCCGCAAAGAGGCAAACCTTTCCTTCTAACCCTTCAGCAATGTCGCTTACAAACATGTTGAACAGGATCGGCCCCAGCCTTGACACACTCCACTACTCACCTTTCCTTCCTCTGAATGAATTCTATTAACCATCACCCTCTAGCGTCTGTCCTTCAACCAGTTTCTAAACCAGTTCACCACTTTGGGTTCTAACTTCAGCACATCAAGTTTGTTCAAGAGCCTCCTATGAGGAACCATATCAAAGGCTTTGCTGAAATCTAAGTAAATTACATATAGCATATGTCCTTGGTCCAAATCTCTGTTGCACATTTCTTTTAGTTAAAGCACCACTCAAACACTCATTATCAGATCCAACTCCCTCTTCTGATTTGAAATCAGATGCCATCATGGAAGTGTTTCTGTTGTGCCCTCTAATTTGCTTTCTGTTTTATCACATTTTGAGGGAGCAGATCACAGTAGTTAAGAATTCTTCCTAGTCGCCATGTATACAGCCACTGCTCCAGTAAAATTGGATCCAATCAACAAAGGAGTGAGGGAGGGAAAGATCAATTAAGAACATAAGAATAGCCTTACTGGGTCAGAATAATGGTCCATCAAGCCAGTAGCCCATTCTCACGAGGACCAATCCAGGTCACTACCCAAGGTGTAGCAATATTTCATGTTACTGGTACAGAATATCCTCCCCAAAAAGGACTTTCATGACAAACTAAAGCCCACCTTTTACAAAACCATGGTAGGGTTTTGGCTTGGGGGCTTAGGGGGTTGTTGGGGGTAGGGTCCTTGAGCTGAGAGATCCACTAGACCACCAGGGTTTTGTTTCAGGGGCTTGGGCAGTGTCATAGGGGGTGTTTTTGCTGCTCTACCTGTTGGCCAATCAGCTGAGCCAGCATGGGATGTCCCAAAGCTGCCAATCAGTGGCTTCAGAGCTTCTCCTGCCGCTCAGTTGTTTGGCCAAAACCCAAGCTGTAGCAATATTTCATGCTACTGGTACAGAATATCCTCCCCAAAAAGGAATTTCATGACAAACTAAAGCCCACCTTTTACAAAGCCATGGTAGAGGTTTCTACCTCGGGTTGTTGAGACTAATGCTTCAACGCTAAGGCCCAATCCATTAGACCACCAGGGTTTTGGCTTGGGGGCTTAGGGGGTTGTTGGGGGTAGGGTCCTTGAGCTGGGAGATCCACTAGATCACCAGGGTTTTGTTTCAGGGGCTTGAACGGTGTCATAGGGGGTGTTTTTGCTGCTCTACCTGTTGGCCAATCAGCTGAGCCAGCATGGGATATCCCAAAGCTGCCAATCAGTGGCTTCAGAGCTTCTCCTGCCACTCAGTTGTTTGGGGCTTCCCCTACTGGATCAATTGATAGTGGCTGAGCCAGCAGGGGAAGCCTCGAACAGCTGAGCAACAAGGGAAGCCCCAAAGCTGCTGGAAGCTTCAAGGAGTCCTGTGACTTAGTTGATTAAGGCAGTGAGAGCAGCTTGAGTCAGACAGGGAAGAGCTGTGCCTAGCAATTCCTCTAGCACCAGACACAGTTCCTTCCTTCCCCCCCCTTTTACCAGTGATTCTCTGCATGAATAGAATGCATATAATTTGCATGCTATTATGCTAAGCATTGCCAGTAAAAAAAAATTGTTCCCACCATGGTATTTTATACCATGATGTTGGAGCTTTGTGCTTCCTGCCCTAGGATGCTTTCCTGCCCAAAATGTTTAGTCTTCTTGTCAAAGTCTGAGGATAGTCATTCAATAGAGGTCATGCTGGAAGACTTTTGAGCACTTGCTATTTGATTAATTTCCTGCCAATCTATGTCTGGCACTTTATTATGGGAGCATCAGTCCCATAATAAAGCTCTTATTCAACAGTGCCTCAGTGTCATGCGGCAAATCCTTCAACAGGGCATCACTTTGTATTTGGCGTTTTTAAGTATAACACATTGCCTGAAAAGATTTGCTATGGAAACATTTGCATTATTAGTATGTGATTATGTATTGTCAATCTTTTTATATTTTTCCTCCATTGAATTATCTTGGATTGCCTGTGATTTTTGGCATATCATTGGGCATCCTGCCCATAAGCCAAGACCACCCACTCAGTATCTGCTGTGAAATGATGGACATTAGGAAACCCTGTGAATGTATCCCACACAACCTGACTGCAAATCTTACAAATTTTGTTTAACTGCAGGATAAGGAGCCAATCCAAATGTGATATTCCATTGACCATGGATCCTTGCAGCAAGTTGGGAGTCAGGTGGAGCTGGATAGGAAAGAGGCAGTTGGGATATGCAGACCATACAATGAAATCACAGTCAAACCTTGGATAGCGAGTAACTTGGTATGTGAGTGTTTTGCAAGACGAGCAAAACATTGTACTACATTTTAACTTGATAAACGAGCGTTGTCTTGCAGGACAAGCATCACATTATGATTTATCTTTAATCTTATCTATTGTTTTGCCTTTTGTCTTTGTTTTGTTCTATTTCTATCATTTAAATTTCTCCAGAATTCTACTGTTCAACGGCTCCCCCTTCTGCTTCTATTCCTTTCTCTCCTCTCTTCTACCTTCCAAAGTATTTAGATCAATGCTGTCTTGTTAAAATGTTTATTTTATTTTTATTTTTCCTCTAACTCTACTTTTCACTTCTCTATTACCCTCCAGGTACTTTAGTTAGATTGTGAGCCTTCGGGACAGTAAGGGAATTTTTCAAGTACCTTTCTTATTTCTAATCTTAATGTATATTTTCTGTAAACCGCTTAGAACCTAACGGATGTAGCGGTATATAAGAAATAAATTACATTACATTACATTACATCATCGCATCGCTGATCGCATCCAGGGCCCACCGTTCAAGCGCGCACATCTTACACTGCGCGCATCTGAACGTAATAAAAGCGTCACACCCAATTTACCCGCAGTTCAAGCATGCACAACATGTGCGTATCTTACGCCGAGTGCGGCTGAACGTAATAAAAGCATCACGCCCAATTTACCCATAGCTCAAGCGCTCACAGCATCCAGTATTTTGTATTAAAGTTTTTGGGTTGTGGAACGAATCGTCTGAGTTTCCATTATATCCTATGGGGAAATTTGCTTTGATATATGAGTGCTTTGGATTACAAGCATGCTTCCGGAATGAATTATGCTCGCAAACCAAGGTTTTACTGTATAGTAGAATATTAAGGCCTGATTCACTCAAGGCTTTTCCTGTAGACAGAAAAAGGGAAATGCCCTTGAGAACATCTGGTCCTAGTATAGGATGAGCCAAGGGGACTCCACTACACTGTAGGAGGCCAGTGATATGGGAGACCAGCCAAAGCTGCTGGCAAAAGAGTGGAGACATTGTACTTACAGCCATGTTGCATGAGGTTTGATTCATACAACCCATTATTTCCCTCCCACCCTCACCCCCCATTTAAACATAGGGGTCCTTTTATCAAGGCGCGGTAGGGGTTTAACGCGTGGTATTCCACGCATTCAACCGCCTGCCGTGCTACTTGCTAACGCCTCCATTGACGAGGCGTTAGTTTTTTGGCTTGCCGCGGGGGTTAGCGCATGATGAAATGTCCGATGCGCTAACCCCTCTAGCGCACCTTGATAAAAAGAGCCCATAATCTTGATGGCAAATTTGTTAAATTAATTCATACTCTCAGCAGTCTTCTAAATTCAGCAGTTGCAGAAATGTTGCATAGGTTTGTTATCAGGTATTAGGGAAGCTGTTCTATCATTATTACCTTGTGCTCTGCCAACAGTAATATCTCTGTCTGTTGTCGGAGGAATAGACACGCCTAGCCTGGAACAAATGCAGGTATTTAGTACATGGTATATGAGCATTAATTAATTTATTTGCTAGGATCTACCTGTTTGCTCTTTCAGAGAGATTAAGGTGGATTACAAGACAAACCGTTAACATATGACTAGTACATATTTAATAGAAAATTGCCCTTACTTTTTAATGTTTCTTTCTAGCCTTTAGGGAATGTTATTTATGAATCTGGGATGGTGGCATCCAGCTGGAGCAGGGCAGACCCAACCATGAGGCATTACTAGGCAGACACCTTTATTTATTTAGATTTTTATCCCGTCCTCCCAAAAGCTCAAAACGGGTTATAATAAGACATTCACAGTGTAAGATGAGGACATGAGGAGTTTGTCCGCACAGCATCGTTAGTGGAAAAGGAAGGTCTTCACTGCTCTTCGGAAGGCCATCAGTGAGTCCAGGGACATAATCTGAGTAGGAATTGGTTCTTGTAGGTAATTGGCTGTAGGAGCGTTTGCTTGCTGTTTCCATTTTGAGAGATCTTCCTGGGGGAGATGCTGAGTTTTCTCTCCAAGTCAGAGCAGAGAGTGCAGTTGGGGATGTATGGTTGTAGCTTGGATGCTATGTAGGCGGAGTTTTTGTGGTGGAATCTTTTATGTGACATTACCAGGGCCTTAAAGATGTAGCGCTTGAAGACAGGTAGCCAGTGGGCTGCGTGAAGCGCTGGTATGACAGGATCGCAGAGTTTGAGGTTGTACAGGAGGTGGACTGCTAAGTTCTGCACCTGCTGTAGGCGTTTCAGGTTTTTCGTGGTGAGTCTGTTGAAAATAGAGTTGCAGTAGTCCATCCTAGAGAGCACATAGGCATAGCTGGCCTACATTTCAGGCACCTATCACAGCCCTAGAGAGACGCCTAGAGTCCAGACGAAACCACACCCATGCCTAGCCTTAG
The DNA here is from genome assembly GCF_902459505.1 of Geotrypetes seraphini. NCBI lineage: Eukaryota > Metazoa > Chordata > Amphibia > Gymnophiona > Dermophiidae > Geotrypetes > Geotrypetes seraphini. Next base: position 426,156,764 of record NC_047084.1, read on the forward strand.
GCGAGCTTAGGAGGCCCTACGCACCTCCTTAGGTTCGCAAAAACGCCTACAATGTAGGCTACCCTCCTTGGTGCTTTTTTTTTTTTACAAAAACATGGGTCCCAATTGGCTGGCTAGACAGCAGTAGGATGCCTACCACTGCCTACAATCGGGACGCCATTCATAGAATTTGCCCCTGCATATCCTCATGAACACCCATATATGTTAATATCTATATATCTATCCATAAGAGAGAAGGCTCAATAAATGTCTCTCTACTCTGATAATGGAGTTCCAGCAAACCCCTGCTGTTGGCCTTCAGAATATGGTGTGGTGGTGAAATGGGATTGCTGTGAGATATGGTATGGTACACACTGACCACTTTCTCCTACATACCAATCCCCACTCCTTTACATGTCCTAGTGACCACAGACAAGGAGTAGAGGTAAGTTTAAATTTTATATCAAACAATATTTTAAAATATATTTACATAACAATTATTGTATCAATACCATATACCCCTATCATCATCCTCACTCCTCACTTACCCACTATCCCAGCATATCATAAGAACATAAGAATAACCATAATAGGTCAGACCAATGGTCCATCTAGTCCAGTATCTTGTTTCCAACAATAGCCAATCCAGGTTACAAGTATCTGGCAGACACCCAGTAGCAACAAATATCCCTCCTACCCCCACTCAACAACACCTAAGTGTATCCCTCCTGCCCCCTACCTACCTTCCTCTCAACCTCCTCACCACATGCATGACATACAAAACAATTTATAACACTCTCCCCTACAAACTGCAAGCTTTCCTGCTCCAGTACTTGTGTCCTGTGCATCAGGTATTCATCACAGCAATAATGAAGTTGTTTCATAGCAACCACATTTCCATGGCCAAGAGGAGCAGTGCCTGTGCTATCCTAGTGAGGGTCTGCCACATCTCAATGTGTATTGCTTTGAGCCAGTGCAGAACCTTACCAAGACTGGCAGATGTCTGACCCCAGGCTATTGTTGTCCTACTGATCCATGAGTATAGGAGTCCAGCTGCTGGATCCAGGGTGGCAAGGCCAATGTTGTGGCTATTGGTGTGGCCCTGGAGTCTTGTGGTATTCAGCCCTGGACATTGCCCTTACTGGCCTTCAGGGAAGGCACGTCAACATAGTAATCCATCTCTATGACAACACCTGCTGTGCTAAGTCCAGCTGTGGAAGAACTTTCAGCTGCAGGATCTGGGGAACACTCTGGAGTATCTGGCTGGAGGAGAAGGCAGCCAGTATTTCCACATATACTTCTAGGGATCATCTCCTTCTGGATGTATGGTTGCAAGTCCTCGTCAACCCACTCCTGCTGCTGCTGCTGCTCCTCATCCACGTCGGTCTGTTCATACTGCTCAACATCCCTCTACAGTTGCTCCTGTGCTTGGCCCTCTTCCTCCTTCCATGGCCTCTTATGCACTGCATGGAGATCCATGTATTGTCAAATACTGTATGTTACATATTGTGACAACAGAGCTGCAGGGATTATCTGCATCTGACACTACATCTATTCACAGCATGTGGCCATATTGGTAGAAGTGAGGGTTGAGGTATGCTGCATATGTGACATGTAGGTTCCAGTGCTGTAGTCCATCCTAGAGAGCACATAGGGGACAGTTTTAGACTGGTTCCAGTCATTCCTGGAAGATAGGGTGTACTGTGTCTAAGTGGGAAAGAAAGAAGCAATGGTTGACATGTGGGCCTAAAGGCCAAATGGTGTCAGCAGGAGGCATGAATATTTGGTGTAATGGCATAACAACCCTACTAGTTATTTGGCCGTGAAACTGCAAGTTTGTGGAACAAGTATTGGTTTTATGAAAGGAGGGTATAGCTATGTTGCAGTGCTTATAGACATGTGCATGAGGTTTCCCAGGAGAGGGGCCTGCATCCAATACGGGATCAGAGGTAGCCTAATGCTTAATACAGCAACCTGTGATCCCAGAGACCTGGATCCACAGTGCCTGTTGCTCAGATCTTGCATAGCAGCACATCAAAGCCGTTTTTGTTCCATCCTTTCTGTGGGAACTCAACAATCATTGACTGCTGTAACCTTTATGCAGTACCAAGTTCTTTATCAGAATTCGGTCTTATGCAGTGAAAGCTATTTTGATAAAGTAACTGTTTACAAACTATCATCTGCTTCTGTGCGCATAGCATAACAACAATTCATTTTCACAAGGTAGTGTTGTGGAGCAGTGGAGCATCAACCTCATTCAGGACATGACGCACTAAATTTCATAAGAATCGGTCGAGTTCTTTGGAAGTTACAACAAAAAACATTTTGGTGTAGTTTTTTTTTTTTGGTTTACAGACCGGTGAGTTTGACTTCAGTTCCAGGGAAGATGGCGGAATACCTGATAAAAGACTGCATCGACGAGCATCTAGAAAGGAACAAACTGATAAAAACAAGCTAACATGGCTTCTGAAAGAGAAGATCGTGCCTAACAAACTTATTGCACTTCTTTGAAGGTATTAACAAATGGATGGACAAAGGGGACCCCATAGATATCGTATACTTAGATTTCCAAAAAGCCTTTGGCAAGGTACCCCATGAACGCCTGCTACGGAAATTGAAGAACCATGGGGTGGAAGGAGACGTACATAGATGGATCAAAAATTGGTTGGCGGGTAGAAAGCAAAGGGTAGGAGTGAAGGGCCACTACTCGGACTGGAGGAGTGTCACGAGTGGTGTTCCGCAGGGGTCGGTACTCGGACCGCTGCTGTTCAATGTATTTATAAATGATCTAGAAACAGGGACGAAGTGCGAAGTAATAAAATTCGCAGATGACACCAAACTATTTAATGGAGTTAGGACTACAGAGGACTGCGAAGATTTACAAAGGGACCTGAACAAACTAGAAGAGTGGGCGATGAGATGGCAGATGAAGTTTAATGTAGAGAAATGTAAAGTCTTGCATGTAGTAAACAGAAACCCGATGTACAGCTATACGATGGGAGGGCTGGTAATAGGTGAAAGTTCCCATGAAGGCGAATAGAATGCTGGTTACTATCAAGAAAGGTATTACAACCAGAACAAAAGAAGTTATCCTGCCATTGTATTGGACAATGGTGCGCCCGCATCTGGAGTACTGCGTCCAATATTGGTCACCATACCTTAAGAAGGATATGGCGATACTCGAGAGGGTTCAGAAAAGAGCGACACGATTGATAAAAGGTATGGAAAACCTTTCATATGCTGAAAGATTGGAGAAACTGGGGCTCTTTGCCCTGGAGAAGCGGAGACTTAGAGGGGACATGATAGAGACTTACAAGATCATGCAGGGCATGGAGAAAGTGGAGAAGGACAGATTCTTCAAACTTTCGAAAACTACAAGAACGAGAGGGCATTCAGAAAAATTGAGAGGGGACAGATTCAGAACCAATGCTAGGAAGTTCTTCTTCACCCAGAGGGTGGTGGACACTTGGAAAGCACTTCCAGAGGGTGTAATAGGACAGAGTACGGTATTGGGGTTCAAGAAGGGATTGGATAATTTCCTGAAGGAAAAGGAGATAGAAGGGTATAGATAGAGGATTACTATACAGATCCTGGACCTGATGGGCAGCCGCATGAGCGGACTGCTGGGCACGATGGACCACTGGTCTGACCTAGCAGAGGCACTGCTTATGTTCTTATGTTCTTATATTGCAGCTTTTAATAATTGAGATTATCCCCCTCTTTTACTAAGGTGCGCTAACCGATTAGCACGCTAACGTGTCCATAGACTAACATGCATGAATTAGCATTTAGCGCGCGCTAATCGGTTAGCACACTTTAATAAGGCCTGAGACATTTATGACACACTTTAATGAGGGCCTGAGACATTTATGCAGTATAAACTTCTAAGTTATCAATGCGGGCTACCATTAAGATGTGTTATTTTTACCAATAACTCTTGCTATTTTAGCACAAGTCCTATTTTATGCAACGAGAGCTAGAAATTGATAACTGTGTCCCACAGACTTTTTTACTCAGCTGCACAGTAAACTCCAGGCTGCGGCTGGAGGGCACCTGGAAAGGCGTGGATGTTGACGTGACGACATCATGTGCATGCGTGACATAACGTCGACATCAACGCATGAGTGAAGGCCCTCATGACGGGGTCCTGACCGTCTGTAGGGGGTGCTGGAGCAGGAGAGTCATGGAGGAGAGACACTGGTGAGGAGAAGAGACGTGGGTGCCGGCTGACATCCTATAGGACGTGCCTCTTGCCGTGACAGGCACTTCTTGTAGGCAGCCAGCCGGCGCCTCTCCTCTTTGCTGGTGTCTTGCGGCATACCTGGAATCTTGCCAGCAAACAGTTTGCGATACATTGTGATAACTGGTGCTAACAGTAAAATAATACATGGTTTATTATTAAGCTTGTTATACCGCTCGTTCATTTTACTAATCCAAGCGGTTTACAAAATATAATAAAAGTAAAATAAAATAAAACAAATGTAAAAAAAGAACTCCATTATTAGATAGTATAGACCTAGTCCATATAAATAGCAAACATACTAAGGAATATTCACTCATACAAAAAGCATTCACTCCTAAATAAAATCATATTAATACCATTAAGCTTTAAAATTTCCCTCGACTGCTAACTAAAGATCTAGAACATTCAGAATATATGAGTAATGGTAGTGCATGTTGATAATGTCCTCCATAATTGCCAGCTTATTTACATCTAAAAGATGACTATTGTTTTTAAATAAGTGCCATATTGTATATCATACGAGTATATTTTATGTTCAGTTTGCTGCAGGTACTGTAAGGATATATGTTTTTTAAAATTGTCTATCAGTAAGCTTAGGCATTTGACATAATCCTCCACTGCCCCAGTTACAAAATAAGTACCTATAATATGTAAACTGCTTTAATTGTAACCACAGAAAGGCGGTATATCAAATCCCACCCCCTTTCTGTTTCCATTTCCCGTTCTCTGCCCTAGCGGGCTTAGAAACAGCAATACTGATGTAAGCCTGTAGTTTTTAATAAACATAAACATAGTAGTGACCACTGGGACTTTTTGAAAGGAAAGTGAGGGGCCAGTATCCTGCAAAGCTCTCTCTGCGCTTCTCACTCTACATTCAGACCATGTTCCATTTTTTTGTTTCCTGGGTTCTGACTGCTTATTTTCCATATGCTTCACATACTGTGGAGCTCCAAACATTTTACCATATGTATCTGTAACAGAAGGGGGGTATAATGTTTGAAAGTATAACCAAGTTGATTTCTGAAAGCTATGGAAAATGTTTTGACTCGCATAAGGCCCGCTGTTAAGCAAACAGATTTTAATATCATCTTTTTTTTTAAATTCCTGCAAAACACTTAACATGCAAAGAACATTAACAAAAAGAATATTTCTTGCAACATGCGTACACATACACACACACGAAGCTAATCTTTAGAAATACTCCCACCCTCCCACTCTATTTTCAGAGCAGCCATGTTACCATATTTTTGCGCATATAAGCTGTGGCTAATAGTTGATTTTACATTTTGACTATAAGACTCACAGTTCATTCAAGGATGCAGTTTATACACGTTCCTGTTTACATAAACATGATTCTTGTGCATATGCTCGGACAAAAGCAAACGTGTCAGCACACATTGGCACCTGTTTTTCGGTGCCTAAATATAAGAACAAAAGAATAGCCTTACTGGGTCAGACCAATGTTCCATCAAGCCCAGTAGCCCGTTCTCACGGTGGCCAATCCAGGTCACTAGTACCTGGCCAAAACCCAAGGTGTAGCAATATTCCATGATTCAGGGCACGCAGTGGCTTCCCTCGTGCCTTTCTCAATAACAGACTATGGACTTTTCCTCCAGGAACTTGTCCAAAACTTTCTTAAAACCAGCTACGCTATCCACTCTTGCTGCATCCTCTGGTAATGCGTTCCAGATCTTAACTATTTTCTAAGTGAAAAAAAATTTCACTTTTGTTTGGATCCACACACGTTTGCTGCTTACAATTAGTGGCCATCTGTAGAGTGCATGTTAACACCTGCGTACAATAATGTACATGCTAGGGTTGCCATATTTTTCTCTGGGAAAGCACAGACACATGACCATGCCCTGTTCTGCCCTATGCCCCACCCCCAGAAAGCCTCCTCTCTTCTTCTAGACGAGCTCCAGCCACATCTGGAGGGCCTGGAGCATGTGCGGATGTGTGTGACTTCATCCATAGTTTCAAGTTTATTGAAAATTTCTTATACCGCCCAGTCGAGCCTTCTAGGTGATGTACAAAAACATCAAAATAATGTGCCAAATTAAAATACAATTTAAACAGAAACAGACCAGGGAAATGACAATATTTAAGGCAATTCTACATAAAAATAACATGTGCCTAGATGGAAATACACTGCTGTGTATATATTACCAACTTTGTTTTAAGAAATTTAAAAGCATTATTTCCAAGGATGTGAATGGAGGAAGTAACACACACATAGTTACACAGTACGTGATAGCTGAAAAAGGCCAATAGGCCTATTTTAGAAGTGGGCAAGCTTTGGCCTATAGTTGTATGAGTATCCCAGTTTATTTTATTTTATTTTTATTTTTCCTCTAACTTTACTTTTCACTTCTCTATTACCCTCCAGGTACTTTAGTTAGATTGTGAGCCTTCGGGACAGTAAGGGAATTTTTCAAGTACCTTTCTTATTTCTAATCTTAATGTATATTTTCTGTAAACCGCTTAGAACCTAACGGATGTAGCGGTATATAAGAAATAAATTACATTACATTACATTACATTGACGAACGGGAACAAAAGGAAAGATGGGTTAGAAAGGTGTTCCCGCTAAGCTGCGCTGGGGTGTGCTGGCGCTCAAAATATTACCTCGCAGCGCACAAGTTTCTTGTCACAGCGCACACAGTGTAGAGCACAGTTCTTCAACCGCCGGTCCGCAAACAAAATCTTGCCGGTCCGCGAAGGATTCGGTCCCCGCCGCAACGAAAGGCCGGCGTCAGCTGACTTGCAACTTCCTGTTGCAGTCGCTGTGCCGGGACTCCTGCCTTCGCCGGGACTCCTGCCTTCCACCGCGTTTGCCTCCTGCCTTGTCTCCGCACCTCCAGACCAGCAGCGGCAGCTGTGTATGCTTTTAACTTCGGCACAGAGCTGCCCCTAATCAATAGTTTAGCGCGGTTTCATAAGGCAGCCTCGGGGCCTTTGCTAGGCCGGCCCACATCGCATCATCGAAGCGGGCCGGCTATCAAAGGCCCCGAGGCTGCCTCATGAAACCGCGCTAAACTATTGATTAGGGGCAGCTCTGTGCCGAAGTTAAAAGCATACAGAGCTGCCGCTGCTGGTCTGAACTCTTGGGCCGCTGAAGGAGGGCAAAAAGCAGCTGTCCTGGAGGTTTCCCTTCCTCTCGCCTTTACAGGTTCCTTTTTTCCACCTTTTTTTTTTTCCTTCAAACGGCAACGGGCCCCAGCATCGACATCAATCAAGTAAGTTCCACTGTCAATCAAGCGGTTCTGCTCGGCCAAAGCTTCCCCTGTGACATGAGCCACCCTCAGGGGAAAGAAAGTGACCCACCAAGGTGAGGGGAAGGGGGGCAGATGATGGAAGTTGGGGGGGGGAGAGAGAGAGAGAGAGAGAGAGAGAAGGGGCAGATGATGGAATGGAGGAGATGAGAGAGAGAGAGAAGGGGACAGATGATGGAAGTGAGAAGAAGGGAGAGAGAGCAGAAGGCAGATGGATGTCAGTTGAGAAGGGAGAGCAGATGCTGAATGGAAGTGGGGAAAGAACACATACTGGATGGAAGGAGGAGATAAATAAAGGGGGAAGAAAATAGTAAGATAATGGAGGGGTGAGGGAAAGGGGTGACAAGCTGTGTGTAGACACAGTGAAAAGAGGGAAACGGGACTAAATAGTAAGAAAGAATTTAATTTAGATGGAGGCAGAAAATAGAGAAGGAAGACCAGAGAAGAAAAGGGAAGAGAGAGCAGAGAATGATCAGATCTGAGTGGAGGAAATGAGAAGAAAGATATGCTAAAAACCACAGGGGGGAGGGAAGGATAGAGATGCCAGACCATGAGGGGAACAGAAGGAAGATGATGGATGCTAGACCAAATTGGGGGGTGGGGGGGGGCAGGAGGAGAGATGGCAGGGAAAGACAGACAGTGAATGGAAGGGGCAGATGCTGGACTGAAGAGACAGAGAAGGTTATCATGCTGCTGTACCGGGCCATGGTACGCCCTCACCTGGAGTACTGCGTCCAGCACTGGTACTTTAAGAAGGACACGGTACTACTCGAAAGGATCCAGAGAAGAGCAACTAAAATGGTTAAGGGGCTGGAGGAGTTGCCGTACAGCGAAAGATTAGAGAAACTGGGCCTCTTCTCCCTTGAGCAGAGGAGATTGAGAGGGGACATGATAGAAACATTCAAGGTACTGAAGGGAATAGACTTAGTAGCTAAGGCAGGGAGAACGAGAGGGCACTCTCTAAAGTTGAAAGGGGATAGATTCCATACAAACGTAAGGAAGTTCTGTGGTAGAAAGCAACATATTTATTTGGCTCATAACTTGCTGGCGCCCGATATTTTTAGCTCACAGTGAAAAAAGTTTGCTCACAACACCCGCCCGCTTAGAGGGAACACAATTGATAGAGAGAAAGAGAACACATAAGGGAAAGAATGACAAAGGAAGGGGGAACAGAAGGTAAAACCTTTCTTGAATCTACATGCTCAGAGGCCCTCCAGGTGCAGCCAGAGTTTGTTGGGGCTTTCCAAAACCGGACAAATGATGGGTTTTGGAAAGTTCATCCGGGAGTCCGGACAGTCCTCTAAAAAGAGGACATGTCTGGGTTTTCCTGGACATCTGGTAACCCTACATGTACACCTTAGGGGCAGCTAATACATTATCCAAACCCAAAACAGACTTGGGTTTTTGGTTGGTTTTTTTTTTTTTAATTATGCTGCTCCATGTGTCTGCAGTTTGCGTTCCATCATCTTATTTCTGCTTGTTCAATTCTGCTGCTTTCAGCTCTGTCTTTCTGGAGGACTTCTTTTGATGCATTTCACGCTTCTTTTTCTCAGAGAGTAGACATTTTAGTAATTAATGTTCCTTCACTCTTTTTTGCTTTTTTCTCATGTTTCTCTCTTTTCTTCCCTTATTTTTACTGTTACAGGAAGCCGATAATTTCAGTGCAGATGGACATCAGAAACTCTTTGAGAGAAGCCCTAAATGGAGCCCAACTGGTGGATCTTGCCAGCACTGGTAGAAGAAAAGCCTTCAGGGCCATGTGCATGTAACACCAATCTGATTACAAAGAATTATCAAGCGCTCCTTGATACTTTGTCTGTGCATGTTACATCCTACAAACTTTAGAATGAAGCTGTCTTTGTCAAAATGAATTTATTTATTTAGGGGCTCATAATCAAAAGAGAAAAACGTCCAAAAACCGGCCTAAGTCGGCACTTGGACGAACATTTCCCAAATACGTCCAAGTGCCGATACTAAAAATGGGTTTTGGACGTATTTCTAAACGACCTAGGCCTTCATAGTGCCGCTGAATGACCAAAGCTAAACAGGGCGTTTTGGGAGGAGTGTTGAGGGCGGGAGTTGGGAGGGACGTGGGCTGGCTTAGACTTAGTCATACAGCATGTATAACCAAAAGTTATACAGCCCACGATCGATGGAACTTGGACGTCGTGACTTAGACCATGTAAAACATGGTCTAAGTCACAAAAACCCACCTAAAGTCACCAGATAAGCACTGCAAACACATAAAACAGACTCCCACACACTACCCCAGTGATCCCTGACCCCCCCACCCCAATAAAATATTAATCACACCTTTAAAATTCAGCCTCCAGACCATCATCACCTGGCCGCCTGGCATAGGAAAGCCTAGTCGTCCAGCACAGAGGCAGCTCAAGTCGTCTTAGGGACTCATGGAAAGGAGGACCCATGCCCATAAGCCCCTGTAATCATTGCAATGATAATGAAACATGTGTACTCCCCTATACACCCCAAAACCCTTTTGTACTGGCATATAAGTGGCTCCTGCAGCCATAAGGGCTATTGGGGTGGTAGATAAGTGGGTCTAGGGGATTCTAGAAGTGGTTTGGGGGCTCACCGTCACCTATAAGGGAGCTGTAGTGAGGAGAAGCCATGGCACCCTTTTTGTGAAGTTCACAGCAGTCCCCTGTAAGGTACCCCACTATTTAGGTGGCATGTTTGGATGTTCAGTCCATCACTTTGCAGACCTCTCCCACGCTTGTTCTAGGCGTTTTGGACTTGGACGAAAAGTTAGACGAAAATGTGGTATATAGATGGACGATTTAGCGACTTGGACGATCAGATCTGCAGGACGTATAATTAGACGATGTTCGAAAGTAAAAAATTTTGGACGTATTTTTTAAAAATGTGTCCTAGCCTGTTTTTTTACTTTGAACGACTTGCGAGTAGGACATAAACGGACTTTCGATTATGCCCCTCCAAGGAATTATTACTTTTATGAGATGCCTATCTGAAAAGGCCCTAGAAAATGTGCAACAGTAAACAGAATGCATACGTAAGACCAAAGACCATTATTCACTGATAGAGCCACAATTTAATTTATAGCTACATGCAGATTTTCAGCATGGAAAAATCAGTTTAAAAATTCATATATAACTGTAAATGGCCACTTGACCCATGTCCTATCCGTGTTTTGGCCTCTATCTTGGATGTGTTATCTCCGTGGTTTTGCGGATTGTTTCTCAATCTTTATTGGTGGGGAGTGTTCCGTCTTTGCTTAAGAAGGCTATTGTGTACCCATTACTGAAAAAACAGCATGCCTGGAACCACTCTAGACCATTTTCGACCTATATCTTCTTTAAATTTTCTAGCTAAGGTATTGGAAAAGGCGGTGCTTAGACAGCTGCAAGCTTTTTTAGAAAATCATATGCTTTTGGATGATCAACAGTTTGGGTTCAGACCAAAGCACTCAACTGAACTTCTGCTGTTGTCTGTAATTGACACTGTGCACATGGGGCTAGATCATGGGACATCCTACTTTATGGTTTTCTTGGGTGTATCCGCAGTCTTCGACATGATTAACCATCAAATTTTGTTGGCGAGACTGCGTGCTTTGGGTATGGCTTGAACAGTTTTAGACTGGTTCCGGTCATTCCTGGAAGACAGGGTGTACTGTGTCGAAGTGGGACAGAAAAAGTGTGATTGATCCACAATGAATTGTGGCATTCCTCAGGGATTGGCTTTGTCGGTGGTTCTTTTAACATCTATATGTGGCCGTTGTATAAGGAACTGAGGAATTGAGGTGTTAGTTTTCATATTTTCGCCAACAATATCCAGTTCCTGATTCCAGTGGGAAAATGTGTTGATACAGCCTTGTCTGATCTTAATGCTTGTTTTGAGATCGTATAGGACTGGATGACTCAAAACCAGCTAAAATTGAATGTGGAGAAAACAGAAGTGCTGTTTCTTAGTCGTCAAAAAATGTTGTCAGTTCGCTCTTCTGTAGTCATGTTGGGCAGTACACCTGTCCCAGTTTTACAGCAATATAGATATTTGGGAGTGATGTTAGATTCATCAGCAGGTAAGAGCAGTAATCTCTCGCATATTTTTCAAATTACAACTGCTGCGAAGGTTGAGAGATTTTCTATCATATGACAATTTTAAAACTGTCATTGTTTTGAAGATTACGCCACTATTTGATTATTGCAATTCTCTCTAATTAAGGTTACCCAAGTATGTGTTGCAGGCTATGCAATTAGCACAGAATGCCGCTGCGCATATAACTGTATATGCCTCCAAATTTGACCATATTTTGCTTGTTTGGCGTGATTTACATTGGTTGCCGATCGATCTCAGAATTGAATTTAAGGTTCTATGCACAATTTTTAGGCTGCTGCAGGACAGCAGTCCGACTCTTTTGCGTTCTGGCTTACAATTCTATCAGATAGGCAAACAGAAGAACACCTCACCTTGGGATATAGACAGTCTAACAAAAGGCAAGGGAGGTCTTTTCAACCAATCAAGTCTTTATTTGAACTAGTGGTCCCAACAAGGATCCTAGTTTTGGCGTGTTGAGGATGCCTTCCTCAGGGGACACTGTAGTACTTCGATCTCCAGGAGGGTTAGAGGGTGACACTAGGACAAGTTAGCCTGGAGATTGGAGTACTACAGTGTCCCCTGAAAAAGGCATCCTCAATACGCCAAAACTAGGATCCTTGTTGGGACCAGTGGTTCAAATAAAGACTTGATCATTGGTTGAAAAGACGTCTCCCTTACCTTTTGTTAGACTTACAATTCTATCAACCATCACACACATTGCGTTCGATAGACAGGATGTGTTTGATGGCGCCACCTCTGCGCTTTGTGAAATTATCTGTAACTCACAAGACTATGTTCTCTGTTCAGGGTCCAGTTTGCTGGAATGCTCTCGCTGTGGAATTAAGACAGACACCTGCATTGATTTAGTTCATGAAGGGTATGTAAACAGCCTTATTTGAATAGTGATTTGTTAGGAGATGTAATTGAATGTGAAGGGGGCTGTTGAATTCCCTCATTTTAGAAGGCAGTGTGATTTATTTTTTCTTTTATGCATATGTTATTTTAGATTCCTATGCTATTTTATATTTTTTATGTTTTTGAATGTTGTGTTTTTTTATGGTATGTCAGTGTTTATTGTATGTTTTATTTTATTATATATGTAAGATTAGAATCCACTTAGTATTGTCGGATATGCGGAATATATAAATTTTAAATAAAAAATAAATAAATATACATTTTTAAATTATACCTATTAATTACATATATGCAATTTCACACGATCATTTCTAAGAAATGGTGATGGTATTCATATAAGGCCAATCTTAGGGGATGGGGTGAACGTGGCTCTGTCCCAAAATAGCTACACCCTTTCAGTAGCCATGCCTCCTGCCATGGCATGGATCAAATGAAAAGGAAGCACTGCAAATATTAAACCTGCACTAACTTCCATAACAAGGACCCTAACTACAAAAAGGCAGCACCCTTGATAATATCATGAACAACCTGGATTACTACAGATTGCTACATAAAACCTTGCATGTAGTTCAACACTAGAAAAATAGAAAGATGCATTTTCTTCTGCACTGTGCAAAATATAAGGATACCAACAATAAGGCAAAAATGGTCCAAGGGTTCCCAGAATGGTTCAGCAGTGTCGAAGACAACTCTGTGGCAATAACATTAATGAATAAATAACTTTTTAAATTTAGTGAAATAAGGTACCCTCAGTGTGAGGGGACAGCGACGGGAGAAATCCTCCAAAGCAAGGTGGAGGCAACCTCCTTCCAGCTGACTTTTGAATCACGGGTTCCTGAGGAAGGGACGTGTTCCCTAAACCAGGCTGGTTGGACCTGATATTCTGTGGCATTTCATCTGCCTTGTCTTGTGTACCCCTAGATGACATATGAAGACACTTTGAAGCTAAGTCTCCTTTTTCATTCTTCGTTCCAGGACTGGGAGTTGGCTGGGGGGTTCCCAGAGTGGTAGCTGTGATTGAAATCACTTATGTTCACTGTTCACTTTATTGATGGTGGTTGTGTTATTTTGATTTAAAGCACACTCAGGTACCCGATGATGGTGTGCAGGTGGGGACTTGGTTGCCTCCACCTTGATGTGTGAAGCGTTGGAGGATTTCTCCTGTCGCTGTCCCCTCACACTGAGGGTACCTTATTTCACTAAATTTATAAAGTTATTTATTCATTAATGTTTTTACCACAGAGTTGTCTTCGACACTGCTGAAACACTCTGGGAACCCTTGGACCATTTTTGCCTTATTGTCGGTCTCTATTGTAGTTTCTCTGGCAATCTTGTTTTGGAATTTTTTGCGCAAAATATAAGGATAGCAGACATCACAGATGGTGTTAGAAGGGTGACAGTAGAACAACTGCCCTTAGTCTGTGGGCCAGAGAGATCCCAAGCCTGTTTGAAGCTGAAGAAGGTAGAGGGCTTTGTGATCCTTTCCAAATTTCTGCCCTGAGCCTCATCTGTGACTAACACTAGCTCTTGCAGATGTACATTCCAAAAACTGACATATTCTAATCATTAAATAGAAAATAAATCTATTTTTCTATCTTTGTTGTCTGGTCATTTTATTTTTCTAATTGTGCTGGTCCTGGTTTGTGTTTTCTTCTGTCTTTTCTTAACTCTCTTGTCTATTTAATATTTCTTCTCTCTTTATGGCCATCATTCATTTTCCTTCTGTGTTCCTAGTCTCCCCTTATGTCCAGCATTTCCTCTCTGCATTCCTGTTCCTATCATCCCTTCAAATCCAGCATCGTCCCTTTGTGTCACTGCCTTTTCTAGATCAGCATCACCTTCTGTTTCCATATCTTTTTTCTATGTCCAGCATCTCTTGTCTTTATCCCTGTCTCTATCTTCCCTTCACGTCCAACCTCACACCTCTATGTTCCTATCCTCCCCATGCCCATCTCCCCTCTGTGTCCATAGCCCTCCTTCCCTGTCCAGCATTATCCTCTGTGTAGCTATCTCCCTATGTCCAGCAATTCTTTTTCATGTCTCGATCTTTCCCTGTAAAACATCACCTCTCCTATCCATCATGTACTACCTGAAAAAAAGACCTGGACACAACATTCCAAGGGTTTTTGAGAATTATGATTCTAAATTCACCTATTTGAAAATTTGCAATGTTGAGTGCCTAAATTTCTACTCTATTTTTCTCTGATCGTCTAAATTTAGGAGCATAAAAAAGAGTATAGCAGCAAAAGGAGCAGATTTAAGATGAATTTAGTAGCTTAACATAAATATTAAGCACTAGGCTCATAAATTAGGTTTATATAGTAAATCTAAGCAAATGAATGGCATCCCTAAATTTATAAGCGTGGAGGGGCAAAATAAAAAAAAACGTCTAAGTCCCCTTTTGGCCTAAGTCCCTAAACGTTCAACCCAGAAGCAGGGAAAGTGTCCATAACCAAAACATACGTCCATGTTTTGATTATGGCCTTCCTCTGCCTAAACGCCCAATCTCCACTACGTCTAAAAGTAGCCCCACAGCACGTCTACACTTTTTAACCATAATGAAAAAAAAAACACAAAACGTCCAACAGAAGGGCTTTTAGGCGAAGGAGGAGCCAGTCCTTCGCCTAAAAGCTGGATTCTGTAACCGGTGTCTGTCAAAAACAACACTGGTTACAGAATCCTCCCCCCCCAACAACGATCCAGGCAGGAGGGTGCCCAAGCCCTCCTGCCATGTCAAACCGCGACCCCCCCCTTCCGATGATATCGGGGCAAGAGGAAGCCCAAGCCCTCTTGCCCCAGGCACCCGCGGCACCCCCGACTCGTTCGGGCCAGGAGGGAGCCCAAGCCCTCCTGGCCCAGGCGACCCCCCTACCCCCACCCCCACTACAGTACGGGCAGGAGGGATCCCAGGCCCTCCTGCCCTCGACGCACCCCCCTCCCCCCAACGTCCGCCCCCCCCAAGAACCCCCGATCGGCCTCCCCGGCCGACCCCCCACCCCACCCCCCCTTCCCCATACCTATTTTAGGTTGGCCGGACAGACGGGTGCCAAACCCGTCCGTCCGGCATGCAGCTCAACGAAGAATGGGGCTGGATTGGCCCAGGAGCACCAAAGCCCCGCCTCCTGGTGGGGCCTAAGGCGCCTGGGCCAATCAGAATAGGCCCAGGATCCTTAGGCCCCGCCCACAGGAGATCTTGAGGGGGGCGGACGTTGGGGTGGAGGGGGGTGCGTCGAGGGCAGGAGGGCCTGGGATCCCTCCTGCCCGTACTGTAGTGGGTGTGGGGGTAGGGGGGTCGCCTGGGCCAGGAAGGCTTGGGCTCCCTCTTGCCCTGATCGTGTCGGGGGGGGGTCGCGGCTGCTGCAGGGTAAGAGGGCTTGGGCTCCCTCTTGCCCCGATGTTGTGTTGGGGGGGGGGAGTAGTACCGCGATGCCATCACTCCTCTACCCGAACTGCCGCGGGTCGGGTAGAAGAGTGATGGCATCGCGGTAGGGGAGATGAGGCATCTCTCCTGCCGCGATGGTTAGGTTGCCGGGACGCTGAACTGATGGCGCCAGCGGCCATTAGCTCAGCGGCCCGTTTTTCGGCGTGGTTTTATTTCGTCTAAGTGAAAAAGGTTTAAGTGCCAACTAAACTGTATTGGTTATACCTGCCTAGGTGTAGGTCGGCCCATCTCCCGCCCACTGCCCGCCCTTTCCCCTCCTCTAAACACACCTCTGTTCTCTCTGTACGTTTAGTGGCAGGGAAAGGCCTAAGTTGGTTTTTGATACGTCTAAAAACCAGCTTTGGTTATGGGTACTTGGACGATCAGGCTTTTTGATCGTCCAAGTAGCCACTTAGGACACTTTTTAGACGTTTTTTTTTTGATTATGAGCCCTATAACTTTTTAGCTCCTTAATTAAGATTAATTTTCTATTGAAAAATTAGTCTCATAAGTTTGACTGAAAATAGAATATAAATTTAGGAGCCAAAATTAGCACGTTTTTTAGCATCAACCATGACGGTAGCAGCTGTTGAACATATAGGACCTAATATTAAAAAAAAATCTTACCCCCCTCTTCTATTAAGCTGCGCTAGCAGTTTTTAGTGTGGGGAGCTGCGATGAATGGCCTGCGCTGCTCCTGACATTCATAGAGTTCCTATGAGCATTGGGAGAAGCGCGGGCCATTCAGCGTGGCTCTCTGCGCTAAAAACTGCTAGCGCAATTTAATAGAAGAGGCGGTAAGATTTTTTTGAATATTCGGTCCTATATGTTCAACAGCTGCTACCGCTGTGGTCGGTGCTAAAAACCATGCTACGGTTGTGTAAAACAGTGGTGGGGGGAATGTTTGTGTTGCTGGTGTCACCACCAACTGTGTCAGTGCTTTTGAATCAGAAGGTCAAATACAGATGGCCCGAATGTCCCTAGGAATAGAGTTCCCAAAGTTTTGGTGCAAAACAAAATCAGCGTGGCTCACTGCAGTGGTGAAGGAAGCGATCAGAGAAAAGAAGACTTCATTTAAGGAATGGAAAAGATCAAAAACGGATGAAAACTGGAAGAAGCATAAACAACCTCAAAGCAGATGCCATAAGGTGGAAAGAGGGGCCAAAAGAGACTACGAGGAAAAAATAGCCAAGGAGGCAAAAAACTTCAAGCCGTTCTTTCGATATATTAAGGGGAAACGACCTGCGAAGGAAGCGTTGGGGTCGTTGGATGACCATGGAATACAGGGGGTGTTAATGGAGGACAAAGCCATTGCCGACAAACTGAACACATTTCTTTGTGTTTGTGTTTACCGAAGAGGATATACACAAAATACCGGAAGCCGACAGGCTATACGTAGTAAATGAAGACGGGAAACTGACTGGGTTGACAGTCAGTCTAGAAGAGATATGCAGGCAGATTGATAGACTTTAAAACGATAAACCCCCGGGACTGGATGGTATCCATCCAAGGGTAATCAAGGAACTGAAAGGGGCTATAGCTTAACTGCTTCAACTAATAGCCAATCTGTTGATCAAATCGGGAAGGATTCTGGAAGACTGGAAAGTGGCGAATGTTATGCCGATCTTCAAGAAAGGTTTGAGGGGAGATCCAGAAAACTACAGACCGGTGAGTCTGATCTCGGTACCGGGAAAGATGGTAGAGGCGCTGATAAAGGACCGCATCATTGATCACCTTGACGGACACAATCTGATGAGGACCAGCCAGCACAGCTTCAGCAAAGGAAGATCTTGCTTGACGAACTTGCTGCACTTCTTAGAGGGAGTAAACAGGCAGATAGACAAGGGTGACCGGTTGACATTGTATATCTGGATTTTCAGAAGGCATTCGACAAGGTTCTGCATGAACGACTACTTCAAAAAATTGCGAGCCTTGGAATCGAGGGTGAAATACTCACGTGGATTAAAAACTGGTTGGCGGATAGGAAACAGAGAGTGGGGGTAATTGGACAATACTCAGACTGGAAAAGCGTCACGAGTGGAGTGCCGCAGGTTCGGTGCTTGGACCCTTGCTCTTCAACATATTTGACCTGGAAATTGGTACGAGTGAGGTGATTAAATTTGCAGATGATACGAAGTTATTCAGAGTAGTGAAGATGCAGGAGGATTGTGAAGACTTGCAATGTGACATAAACACGCTCGAGAAATGGGCTGCGACATAGCAAATGAGGTTTAACGTGGATAAGTGTAAAGTGATGCATGTTGTAACAAAAATCTTATACACAAATACAGGATGTTCGGTGCAGTACTTGGAGAGACCCCCCAGGAAAGAGACTTGGGAGTACTGGTCGACAAGTCGATGAAGCTATCCACGCAATGTGTGGCGGCGGCGAAAAGGGCAAACAGAATGCTAGGAATGATTAAGAAGGGGATTACAAACAGATCGGAGAAGGTTATCATGCCGCTGTACCGGGCCATGGTACGCCCTCACCTGGAATACTGAGTCTAGCACTGGTCACCGTATATGAAGAAGGACACAGTACTACTTGAAAGGGTCCAGAGAAGAGCAACTAAAATGGTTAAGGGACTGGAGGAGTTGTCGTACAGTGAGAGAGTAGAGAAACTGGGCCTCTTCTCCCTTGAAAAGAGGAAGCTGAGAGGGGACATGATCGAAACATTCAAAATACTGAAGGAAATAGGCTTAGTAGATAAAGACAGGTTGTTCACCCTCTCCAAGGTAGAGAGAATGAGAGGGCACTCTTTAAAGTTAAAAGGGGATAGATTCTGTACAAGCGTAAGGAAGTTCTTCTTCACCCAGAGAGTGGTAGAAAACTGGAACGCTCTTCCAGAGTCTGTTATAGGGGAAAACACCCTCCAGAGATTCAAGACAAAGTTAGACAAGTTCCTGTTGAACCAGAACATACGCAGGTAAGGCTAGTCTCCGTTAGGGCACTGGTCTTTGAATAAGGGCCGCCGCGTGAGCAGACTGCTGGGCATGATGGACCACTGGTCTGACCCAGCAGTGGCAATTCTTATGTTCTTATGTTCCATATCCCTTTCATTGCAGAAACCGGAGGCACTAACGATGTTTTGGGAGAACTGCAAGGATTGCCTTGAAATATATATATATATATATATATTTTTTTTTAAAAAACAAGATTTCTTTCAAGTGAAAAGGGTCATTCTATTCCAGTGGTTTCAAACTCGAGGCCCAAGGGCCACATGTGGCCTGCCAGGTACTATTTTGAGGCCCTCGGTATGTTTATCATAATCACAAAAGTAAAATAAAACAGTTTCTTGATCATATGTCTCTTTGGCCAAAACGAAAGATTTATAACTTATTAAAAGTTTTACCTCATGCAAAATTGTCATTTCTTTAATAAGACACTAGCTGAAGGCCCGGTGTTGCACGGGTATTTAATTATAACACGTGTGCAGGTGGGCCGCGAGACCCCCAGAACATATCATCCCAGGTAGTGAGGGATCTGCATACAAAGTTTCGTTCAAATCGGTCAAGCCGTTTTTGCGTGATCGCGGCACATACATACATACATCCGATTTTATATATATAGATTAACTATTTTTTCTGAGGCCCTCTAAGTACCTACAAATCTACAATTTAGCCCTGCAAAGGGTTTGAGTTTGAGACCACTGTTCTATACTAACAAATTTGTAAACTGAATCGTGAAGCCACAGGAAGCCGGTGAAGGCTGTCCAGACCTAGAGCACTATGGCCATGCCGCTTCAGCCCCATTAAAATTCTAGTGGCTGTGTTGTGTGTCTGTTGCAGTCTGGGCTATTGTTTCTTTTGTAGCCCCATAAAAAGCAGCCTGCAAATAGTTCAAGCAACAGTAAAAAAAAAAAGCATGGATAACAGTTGCTGAACTGTTCTAACAAATACTGTAAGGTGAAAGGCTCTGAATGAGTTAAGACAAATGATAGCAAGAAATTTGAGAGCTTGAGATCATCTCCAAAACACTGATTCAGGAGTGAGGTAGTTCATACCTGTCATGATATGTATAAAACAAGTCTATAATTCTTACAGAATGTCAGTCAGTGGGTGTCACATCAGCGGCATTCAAAGTCAAACTCAGTGGAGGAAAAAGTCTAAAACTTAACTAAAAGCTATCATATAATATATGTTTTAAAAGCTGTCATTAATAATATCATTTTATCCAGCCTGATATTCTTCAGTATATAGAAATAACAATAGGTTCTGGATACAATATAGCTTAATGCATCTCTTCTGAATTGCAAAGAGACGCCTCAGCCCCACCACTTCTCCGCTGTAATTATTTATACTGCGGGAAGCATATTGTGGCACTTCATCATTGGCTGTCGATTTTTGTCTATTTTTCTTTTTTTTATCATTTTCTAATGAGTTTGCTATTAAAGTGCTTCTTAAATAGTATAAATCAATACATAATTCTTGTCTTGCTTCCAATAGGACTTAATGTATAATGAATACTTATCTTTTCAGCCAAACCTGGGAGTCAGACCCGACATGTTTCGCACGGAAAAGTGCTTTATCAAGGGTCTCCCAAGGTCGCCGCCGTCATCCGACTCCAACTTAAATGTAAGCAAAGGTCGACCTTGGGAGACCCTTGATAAAGCACTTTTCTGTGCGAAACATGTCGGGTCTGACTCCCAGGTTTGGCTGAAAAGATAAGTATTCATTATACATTAAGTCCTATTGGAAGCAAGACAAGAATTATGTATTGATTTATACTATTTAAGAAGCACTTTAATAGCAAACTCATTAGAAAATGATAAAAAAAGAAAAATAGACAAAAATCAACAGCCAATGATGAAGTGCCACAATATGCTTCCCACAGTATAAATAATTACAGCGGAGGAGTGGTGGGGCTGAGGCGTCTTTTTGTAATTCAGAAGAGATGCATTAAGCTATATTGTATCCAGAACCTATTGTTATTTCTATATACTGAAGAATATCAGGCTGGATAAAAGGAAATTTCTTCTATTTACTTGCCAACATATAGCAGGCTTTGAATTAATAATATCATTGGCATTATTAAAATATGACCAACAACTTGTCTCAAAGTGAAATAATCCATGACTATGTACTGAAACCCTATTGGCAATGTTCTATACATACATAGAAACATAGAAAGATGACGGCAGAAAAGGGCTATAGCCCATCAAGTCTGCCCACTCTATTGACCCACCCCTTTAAGTCTACAGACCCCCTTTAAATATACTGCCACTCTACTGACCCGCCCCTTTAAGTCTATACCCTAGTGACCCTATTCCTTGACTTGACCCTCGTAAGGATCCCACATAGGTATCCCATTTATTCTTAAAGTCTGGGATGCTGCTGGCCTGGATCACCAACTTCCAGTGCAGGTGATCCAGGCCAGCAGCATCCCAGACTTTAAGAATAAATGGGATACCTATGTGGGATCCCTACGAGGGTCAAGTCAAGGAATAGGGTCACTAGGGTTTAGACTTAAAGGGGTGGGTCAGTAGAGTGGCAGTATACTTAAAGGGGGTCAGTAGACTTAAAGGGATGGGTCAATAGAGTGGGCAGACTTCATGGGCTATAGCTCTTTTTTGCCGTCATCTTTCTATGTTTCTATGTTGGGTTTTGGTGCAGATTCATAGATGATATTTTTTGTTATGGGATGATACATTTGCACATTGATATCATTTGTGAATTATTTGAATAGATAACAAACACAGAAGGAAGTGGGAACGGACAATGATAAAGTTTCAATAATGTGGTTACCCTAAATTTGTGATTAATAAATCTAAGAAGAGAGCCATTTTTAATTCAAGGGATCAAATGTTAAGTTAAAGAGTAGGAGACTTGGATAAGACATTCAGGGACATAATAATAAAAAATATCTAAGTCCGTTTTAGGCCTAGGGTACTAGTCGCCCAAATTCAGAAATGTCTAAAGTCCATTCTCAAAAAAATATGACCAAAATAATTTTTTTGCGAAAATCGTTTACTTCTACGTCCAGCCGTTTGATCATCCAGACAGCCAAGTCGCCTTTCTTTATACTGCATTCTCGTCCAAAAATCGTCCAAGTCCAAAACGCCTAGAACAAAACCTTTTGGACATGGGAAGGGTCAGCAAAGTGATGGACTGGCCACCCAGACATGGCAACAGAGTAGTGGGGCACCTTACAAGGCACTGCTGTGAACTTCATAAAAAGAGTGCCACATAAATATCTCACCACAACTCCCTTGCAGGTCATGGTGAGCCCCCAAAACCTACTATACCCACCTGTCTTCCACCCCAACAGCCCTTATGGCTGCAGGTGCCACCTATATGACAGTACAGTAGGGTTGGGGGGTTTGGTGGTCTCACATTTTTCACCATGAATGCTGTGGTTAGAGTGGCTTATGGGCCTGGGTCCTCCTCTCTAAGGTTCACTAGCCCACCCCCCAGACTACTTAAGCCACCTCTGTGCAGCTCTACTAGGCTTTCCAATGCCAGGTGTTGATGTTCTGGAGGCAGGTATGCATGTTTATATTCTGATTTTAATGGTGGTGTGTGGGAGTCAATGCTCACTGAGGGAGTAGGGGGGGGGGTCTGTACTTTGTCCCTGCAGTGGTTATCTGGTCACTTTGAATACCTTCTGGGCACTTTTACCTGTTTTTACATCACCTAAGTCTCTTTTGTTTAAATATTTATTGATTTTCAGACTTTGATAGTGCAATACAATTGGTAAATCATAAATTCTGCATAGAACACACTAATAACTATACAATTATTAAATTAAACAATCATTTACTCCCATCCTCATCTTAATCTATATATATAAAATCGGAGGTATGTATGTGTGTATGTGCCGCGATCACGCAAAAACGGCTTGACCGATTTGAACGAAACTTGGTATGCAGATCCCTCACTACCTGGGATGATATGTTCTGGGGGTCTCGCGGCCCACCTGCACACGTGGGCGGAGCTACAAACAGAAAATCAGATTTCACCCATTCATGTCAATGGAAAAATGTAAAAAGCTGCCATTCTCACAGTAATTCAAAAACGGCTTGACCGATTTGAACAAAACTTGGTATGCTGATCCCTCACTACCTGGGGTGATATGTTCTGGGGGTCTCACGGCCCACCTGCACACGTGGGCGGAGCTACAAACAGAAAATCACATTTCACCCATTCATGTCAATGGAAAAAATGTAAAAAGCTGCCATTCTCACAGTAATTCAAAACCGGCTTGACCGCTTTTACCGAAACTTGGTATGCAGATCCCTCACTACCTGGGGTGATATGTTCTGGGGGTCTCGCGGCCCACCTGCACACATGGGCGGAGCTACAAACAGAAAATCAGATTTCACCCATTCATGTCAATGGAAAAAATGTTAAAAGCTGCCATTCTCACTGTAATTCAAAAACGGCTTGACCGATCTGAACGAAACTTTGTATTCAGGTCCCTCACTACCTGGGCTGATATGTTCTGGGGGTCTCGCGGCCCACCTGCACACGTGGGCAGAGCTACAAACAGAAAATCAGATATCACCTATTCATGTCAATGGAAAAAATGTTAAAAGCTGCCATTCTCACAGTAATTCAAAAACGGCTTGACCGATTTGAACGAAACTTGGTATGCAGATCCCTCACTACCTGGGGTGATATGTTCTGGGGGTCTCTCGGCCCACCACTCTATGTTGCTTGCTCAAGGGTGGGTTCCCCCAACAATTTATATGTTCTTGCTCCTGGAGGTGAAACTAAAAATTTTGTTTATAATCACGTTTTGCGTTAGTTGTATTGTATTCATTTTGTCAAATATTTCACATTATAATTTGAATATTGTACTTTTTATTAAGCTGTAAAACAATAATTTCATTCACCACTATAAAGTATCTTTATTTGAATCCATTTACAGTGTTATTGCTATAATTAAATACCCGTGCAACGCCGGGGCATCAGCTATCTTCTATATATATAAAATCGGAGGTATGTATGTGTGTGTGTGTATGTGCCGCGATCACGCAAAAACGGCTTGACCGATTTGAACGAAACTTGGTATGCAGATCCCTCACTACCTGGGATGATATGTTCTGGGGGTCTTGCGCCCCACCTGCACACGTGGGCGGAGCTACAAACAGAAAATCTGATTTCACCCATTCATGTCAATAGAATAAATGTAAAAAGCTGCCATTCTCACTGTAATTCAAAACCGGCTTGACCGATTTGAACCAAACTTTGTATGCAGATCCCTCACTACCTGGGCTGATATGTTCTGGGGGTCTCGCGGCCCACCTGCACACGTGTTATAATTAAATACCCGTGCAACGCCGGGCCTTCAGCTAGTTATTAATATAATAATACATATGATGTGATTTCAATATTATAATTAAATAATTTAACTCCTCAATATACATTTCCCTTCCCCCACCCACCCACCCTCCCTGGATGTGTAAAGAATCTAATGAAAAGGGAAGAAACATGACTCTTACTGTAATGCAACAAAAGTAGTCAATGGACTCCATACATCATTAAAGGACTTACTTGTCCCCAAACATTCCACCATCATTCTTTCATACTTATATGTGTTACACACATTTACCCACCAAAAAGTATAATTAATCCTGTCATGGTTCTTCCAATTATGTGATCACCTAAGTCTCAACGTATAAGTTCCGTCTAGGCCATCTCATCAAACTTTCAATTATCGCTGCAGGAAGACTAAGTTTAGTCGACCCACATCCCGTCCACTTCCCACCCTAACCACTCCTCAAAAAGTGCCCCTTTTCGCTCTGGACGCACAGTGGCACTCAGAGGCCTAAAATGCCTCTAGATATGTCTAAAAATCAGTTTTGATTAACGGCACTTGGACGAGCTGTCTTTTAGGTCATCCAAGTGCCAATTTAGGCAGGTTTATAGACGTATTTTCATTTCAGTTATGAACCTCATAGTGCATATGGTACCTGGACTTACCAAGGAATTTTCGATGGTTCACATATCAGACAACTTATAAATGATCCACATTTCATAGCATCAATGAATGAAATCGAATTATTTGCCTGGTCTTCATTTGTTCTTGTTGTGAAAACCTTTCTTGGCAACAAGGCTGACAGCATATCCTCTACTAATTGTATGTAGTTCTTTCATTACAGTGGAGGTGGATCTGGACCAGATATACTATCAGATTGACAAACTAAAAAGTGACAAATCCCTGGCCCAGATGGAATTCACCCAAGAGTATTAAAAGAGCTAAAGGTAGAAATCGGAGAACTACTGCAATCCCTTGCTAACATGTCAGAACCGGTGGACATAATATACCTGAACTTCTAGAAAGCATTCGACAAAGTACCACACGAGAGACTTCTCAGAAAATTACAAAGTCATGGAATAGAAGGGGATATGCTAAGATGGATAGGAAATTGGCTGGAATACAGAAAACAAAGAGTAGGCATAAATGGGGAGTACTCGGACTGGAAGCAAATAACTAGCGGCGTGCCTCAGGGCTCGGTTCTTTGGCCTATCTTATTCAATATCTTCGTAAATGACCTGGATGAAGAAACGACCAGTCTCATCATCAAGTTTGCAGATGACACAAAGCTTTGCCGGGCAATCAGATCACAAAAAGACAACGAGGAACTCCAGAGAGATTTGAACCAACTTGAGAGATGGGCAGAAAATTGGCAGATGAGTTTTAATGTAGAAAAATGCAAAGTGATGCACCTAGGCAGGAAAAACAAGGAGCATGAGTATAAACTGCTATGTATAACATTGGGGAAAAGCGAACAGGAAAAGGACCTGGGGGTACTGATAGACAGGAATCTGAAGCCGTTGGTTCAGTGTGCGGCGGCAGCAAAGAAAACTAACAGGATGTTGGGCATGATAAAGAAGGGAATCACGAGTAGATCGAAAGAGGTCATAATGCCGCTTTATAGAGCAATGGTCAGACCACACTTGGAATACTGTGTCCAACAATGGTCTCCGTACCTGAAGAAGGATATAAACTGCTGGAGAGGGTGCAGAGGTGAGCGACGAAGCTAGTAAAAGGTATGGAGAACTTGAGCTACAAAGAACGTCTCAGAAATCTGGGATTATTCACCCTTGAGAAGAGAAGACTGAGAGCGGATCTAATAGAGACTTAATGGAGCAAGCTCACTCACCGACAAGGGGAAAGGATGGAGAGCAAGAAACAGCGTTATTCACTTTGTCAAATGTGACTCGGACAAGAGGTCATGGACTGAAGCTGAAAGGGGTCACGGCCATGACCAACGTCAGAAAGTTCTACTTCGCACAGCGGATGGTGAACGCCTGGAACGCTCTCCAAGAGGATGTGGTGGAGGAAACCACCATTTTAGGATTTAAGGTAAAATTGTACGCACATCTTCTTGCGGGACACATTGAGGGATACAAATGATTAAGGTATTCACCCAGGTACGCCTGGCTGAGCCTCTGCGTGTGCGGACAACCGGACTGGATGGACCCCAGGTCTGATCCGGTGCAGGCATTTCTTATGTTCTTATGTTCTTAACAGACTAGGCTGTAACATGAATGTTAAAAGTCCATTATCTGCACAGTCAATTAGATCGCTTTCCAGAGAACCTTAAGCGAAGAGCAAGGCGAATGATTTCACCAAGACTTAAAAACAATAGAAGCCAGGTACCAAAGAAGATGTGATGCACACATGATGACAGAATATTGTTGGAATTTTATGCGGGGTCGTCCTGGCAGATCCCATTCTTGGAAGTCTTACAAAAGCAGCTTCTTCTGTGTTGAATGACTGTAAAGTTTGTATCATAAACTTGAACATTTGGTATGAAATAAGTAGATTTTCATGTTGTACACTTTTATTTTAATTTTTAATATGTTTCCTTCATGCATAAAAGATATTAAGGGAAACTAAAAGATATGCGGGGGAGGCGAGAGGGAGATCAAAATAATTAGAATTGGCTGGGCCAGGAGGCAGGAGGGATCTCTCCTGTCCTGGCTACCGCTGGCCCACCAGGTCTCACGGCAAACACAGTGGAGGCCTGCAAACAGGTTCAGGAGGAGGGACGGTCAACACTGACACAAATATAAACTGCGACCTCCATTTATGGGCCATTTTTTTTGGCCCAAAAATTTTGGTTTATATTTGAGTATATATATGGTATGTATATCTGGAACCTTCTTAGGTTTAAGAGGGCTATAAATTTTTAAAATATAAAATAAATTACCATTGCATCTACCAACTTAAAACCCAATACAAATTTGAAAAAGACCACAACTTCTCCTCCTCAGCTCATTTCCTCAAATAACAAGCTCACTCCCACCCAAAACTTGGGGGACAACATTGCCTAATTAACACCAAATTTGTTTTAAAAACCAGGATTCCATAATGAACACCACATTATACCCATCCATACTTAAAAGATCATAAATCAAAGGCAACTTATTTCTAGCAGACCACACTTTAATACACTGCCTTGAGCACCAACACCATACACTCATACAGTCTCTGAACTTGCTTCAAACAGGGCATCACCTCTGGATCTTCCCTTCTACAGGTCCTCACCCCCAGATAAAGGCCCATAACACCTATTCCCCATCACCATTGCAATACTTGACATTGTCCACACACCTACCCGCCAAACACAAGCCTTCCATACTCTAATAATCTCCCAAAAGACTTCCTAAATGATCACCCAAAGGAGCACCCCAAGAAGCATGACCTGCTTCTTGGTCACGCTCCGGAGCTGGCTTGGTACTTTTAAACCTCGCACCCCAAGGTGACATCACCACAGGGAAAGGGCAATCAGGCACAGCAGATCACCTCCATGGGGCAAACATCCAGTGGCAAACCCTTAAAGCACACACAGCAGGCAGGTAGGCAGATAGAACAGCAGGACACAGTTGTTCCAGGCTCCTAGGTAGGACCGGTACTTTTATACCCCGTGCTCCATGGTGATGTCACCAAATGGGTGGAGCAAGGGAAGACAAAGGGACAAGGGAGGACAAAGCGCTACATAAGGGAAACACAAGAGAGCTGAATTACAATTTCAAATGGATAATGGATAAAGATAGTGAGGAAGACACAGGAGGAGAAAACTGTTTTCACCATGCCAGAAAGGTATCAACCAGAGGTGGATGAGAGAAATGCATGAGCAAAAAAACAGAAAACTTTTAGGAGTACATCTAAATTTTTGATAGGAAAATTCAAGCCTTAACAGCAAGACAAAGATCCTTCCAGCGTTTGGAAGCAACAAAACTAAATAGGTGGTTCTAATACGATCCAATCAAATTAGACGTGAAGATGGCACAGTAAAAAGGTTCTGCAGAATGGATGAATTAAAAGAATGATTTCCAATTTGCAGCTCAAATTGTTTTCAATAGAAAGCTCCAATGTCCCATCAAAGGAAGAGACTGTCAGCCTCTCAGACTTGTCACCCAACAGAGGTTTGCATGTGGTATTCAGACACGTGCAGGGAATGTGTGATCAAAAATACATGCTCTGGAAAGTTCATGCAACTACATCGGTGCTCATTGTTACATCGATGTGATCAAGGATTTATAACCGAGCAAACTGAAACTCTGACCTTTGTGCTGAAATGGCAGGTTTTGCCCAACGTGGCAGTCCCTCTGGTACCCACACTGCCTCCATGGCTGGAGACAGAAGACAAAACCACAAAACAAACCCAGTCATGGAAAGCTGGTGTAGAATAATCTGCTCTGCAAAACTCAGCAGAAGAACTCAAATCCATGCCTTAGACAATACTGAACATTTGCTGCAGGACTGTTTTGTTTTTTGTACTTTCCCATTTTGTTTCTACTTCCCTTCCTGAATAACCAGGATTTTTGCCCCATAATTCTAGATGAATAGTGAAATTTTGTGACAGAACCTCACCCCCCCAGTCCTGCGCTTTACCCAGCTGTCACATCAAATCTCTGCTCTTGGATAGCACAGAGCACTGACATAGAGCTCTGAATCAATCATCGCTTATTAGAACAATCCCATCTGAACTCTCTACTGCCGATGACCACTAGTTGGCAACTGTACTAAACTAAACTAAACTAAGCCTTAGGTTTATATACTGCATCTTCTCCACTGAAGTGGAGCTCGACACGGTTTACAGAGTTTAAAAAATATGGGAAGAGAGAAGAGAAAGAGTTTACAAAGCATAAAAAGAGGGGATGTAATCAGGAGAAGAGATTATTATATGCTAGAGAAAAGCCAGGTTTTCACTTGTTTTCGGAATAGTTGGAGGGAGTCCAGGTTCCGCAGCGGGACAGTGAGGTCGTTCCAGAGGCCGGTGATTTTGGAGAGGAGGGATCTACCCAGTTTACCTGCGTGGAGGATGCTGTGTAGAGAGGGGAAGGATAGTTTATGTCTGTGGGCTGATCTGGTGGTAGCAGGCGTCAGGGCGAGGAAGGATAGGGGGATTAGGGGCGGAAGGATGCCGTGAATGATCTTGAATGCCAGGCAGGAGCATTTGAAATGAATTCTG
Source organism: Geotrypetes seraphini (assembly GCF_902459505.1). NCBI lineage: Eukaryota > Metazoa > Chordata > Amphibia > Gymnophiona > Dermophiidae > Geotrypetes > Geotrypetes seraphini. The sequence goes on from NC_047084.1 coordinate 426,186,101, forward strand.
GAGAGTACTGGGAGCCAGTGAAGATTGGTAAGTAGTGGGGAGACGTGATCACATTTGCGTTTAGCAAAAATCAGTTTGGCTGCAGTGTTCTGGATAAGCTGGAGTCTGCGAAGACTTTTTTTCGTTAGGCCTAAGTAGATGGCGTTAAAATAATCGAGTTTGGATAGGATGATGGATTGTACTCAGGTCCAATTACTGTAATACCTCCCCAGGAATTTCCTATGACTGTCCCTACCCCAGCCTTGTCTTTAAATTACTGTACTATCCAGGATTGTCCTTAAGTTATTGCATTCTCAAACGTAGTGTCTAATGTAACCTACTGTGAATGTCCGATTGTAACCCATTCTGAGCTCCCTGGTGGACGGGATAGAAATCGAAATAAATAAATAAGACTACAGAGTGGTTTTAGCATATGGCTCCAGAAAAAGGAGGACGAATTGAGACATCCAGGTTTTACTTCCTTTGAAAGCAATGGAAGTAAAACGCGGATATCTCAATCCGTCTTCCTTTTTCTGGAGCCATACGGTAACCCTATATAAGATGCCTTATAAGAACAAATGATGATAGCTGCTTCATAAACTGACCATCCCCCTGATATACTAAGGTGCGCTATGCGTTTTAACGCGCGTTTAGCACATCCATAGACTAATATGCACGTGTTAGCATTTAGCGCATGGTTAGCGCGTGCTAATATTTAGCGTGTGCTAAAACGCATAGCGCACCTTAGTAAAAGGAGCCCTGAGACCATATCCAACATTTAGGCCCTCTTTTATTAAGGTGTGCTAAGTGTTTTAGCGTGCGTTTATCACACGCTAAATCAATGCATGCGTTAAATGCTAAAACAGCCATAGGATAACATGCACACGTTAGCGTTTAGCACGCGCTAATCTTTAGCATAGCGCACCTTAGTAAAAGATGGGGTTAGTTTTAAAGAAGCCAATAGAAAAGAAAAACAATAAGCTATTCTAAGACAATGAGATGGAATCTCTTGCAGTCTGTTACGAAGCAAATGAACTCCATATAGTACAGGAATTTTCAAATACAATATATGCACCACACTTCTAGAATGAAATTGGGCATCTAACTAAATATAACCGCTTCAGAAGTAACAATCCCTAAAATATAGAACAAATAAATATTTATAACTACTGATAGACACCTATTTTGTCATTTCCAGTTCGCCTGGCAATTCTATGGCTGTTAAGTAACCAAAGTCTTAACTTATGGAGAAAACAATTTCATTTTCAAGAGAAGCTCTTTTGGTGGAGGCTGTGAGGGCAGATGCTGTTGTGGAAATCAGCCAGCAGGTGGTGCTATTAATCTATTTTCAGTCTAGAAGTGGGTAGGAAGAGAAACAAGGATAGTGAACAGTAACTACTATAGCCACAGCTCCAGTTCCTCGGTAGCTGGCCCTGACCGTATAGTAGTTAGCATTTGTGTTGCGACCTTCAACCTCACTTCAAATCCAAGTCATAGTAGGAGAAAAATGTCTTCTCTTCTATGAGTGTTGGAAGCAGCGCAGAGCATTCAGCATGCCAGCTGGTGCTAAAAACTGCTTTTGCGGTTTTGTATAAGGAGAGGTTAGACATAGGGTTATCAGACGTCCGGGAAAACCCAGACATGTCCTCTTTTCAGACATGTCCCGGCACTTGTCGGGTTTTGGAAAGCCCCCTGCAAGGTACGGCCACATTTGGAGGGCCTCTGAGCAAGCGCAGAAGATGTCGCATGCATCCGTGCATGCTCCAGGCCCTCCAGACGTGGCCGGAGCTACTCGCAAAGAAAGGAAGCTTTCTTGGGTTGGGCTGGAGGATATAATGGGGCAGGGCTGGAGGCACAACGGGGCCGTATTATGTGTTCGGGGTTTTGTTTTTTTAATATGGTAATCCTAATTAGACAGGTACTTTAAAAAAAAAAAAAATTGTAAGTATGGGAGAGCTTGACCTGGACAGAAGCATGGTGTAAGAGCTCCTGTGAAGAGACTTTGGGGTCCTTTTATCAAGCCATGCTAGCGGGGTTAGCACATTAGACATTTCATCATGCGCTAACCCCCGCGGCCGGCTAAAAAACTAATGCCTGCTCAATGCAGGCGTTAGCGGCTAGCGGTTTAATGCACAGTATTACGTGCGTTAAACCCCTACCGCAGCTTGATAAAAGGATCCCTTTATTTTGCTAGAAAATAACTAGATTTTTTTTCATCAAATTTACCAGCAAATAATGTCCCTTCAAGTTTCAAGTTTTATTAAAATTTTATAGAGTTGCATATCTAAATTCTAAGCGAGATACAAATTAATATATTATTAAAAACAAAAATACATAAAGATCTTATTTTCTATCATAGCTGAGACCAAGAATTCTAAATCAAACTAGCAGTATTCAGTTTCTTCTAGATTAAAAAGATAGAAAACAGCACCTCTGACCCCTGGCAAAATGGCTGAAAAGGATAAATCAAATGTACAAGATCCAATCCTAAAGGAGATACAGACACTTAAGGACATGCTTAAAACACAGTTAGAGATATGCAAAAAGAGCTGGAAAACCTTAATGCAGAAAGCTAAATTTATTATTATTTTTTAAAATTCTTTATTCATTTTCAAACTTAAACAGTGTTATACAGAAGTACATTACAAAATATCTTAAAGACAACACTTACAACTTTCAATAAATAACATTAAAATTATTTTCACCTCCCTCCCCCCCTTATTTCAATATAATCAAGTAATCAAACAATATTACATCCATCTTTTACAACAATCCCAATACACTTTCTTCCATCCTTCCCCCCACCCCACTCCCTGGATGTGTAAGGAATGAACAAAAGTATAGGGAAGTATCATTCTATTATTAATAAAATTAGTCAACGGACCCTAGGTCAATTTAAATAATTTATTGTTACCCCTTTGATCAGAAAACGTTCTCTCGAACCTATAACTCACACATAATGTGTGCCACCAAAAAGTAAAATTTAGACGATCATAGTTTTTCCAATTTTTTGTGATCATTTGGATGGCTATCCCAGTCATGATTCCCAACAATCTATTTTTGTATTTATCAAGTAGTGGCTTAGGGGATAATAATGTCCCACAAATTACCATATCATAAGATAGCAGAATCACAGTGTCCAGAATCATATTAATATGACCTCAAATAGAACGCCAGAAGGTAAGCATTAATAGACAATAAAAGAGCAGATGATCCAGTGTCCCAATCTCAAGATGACAGTGCCAGCATCTATGATTTAGAACTATCTAATTTCTGTAAATGAACAGAGCTCCAAAAACTTCTATGCAACAAAAAAAACCATGTTTGTCTCATAGATGCTGACACTGTACATCTCATCCTCCAAGACCAAATACGTGGCCATTGAGTAGCAGAAATCAGTTGCTTAATCTCAATGCTCCAAATATCCCATAGGCTTGTTTTTGGTTTCTTATTCAAAAATTCAGATATTAATTTGTACCACTTGGCTGCCTGATGTCCTTAAGAAGGATATGGCGATACTCGAGAGGGTCCAGAGAAGAGCAACAAGGATGATAAAAGACATGGAAAACCTTTCATATGCTGAAAGGCTAGAGAAGCTGGGGCTCCTTTCCCTGGAAAAGCGGAGACTTAGAGGAGACATGATAGAAACTTATAAGATCATGAAGGGTATGAAGAAAGTAGAGAGGGACAGATTCTTCAGACTAGCGGGGGCAACAAAAACAAGAGGGCATTTGCAAAAATTGAAAGGAGACAGATTCAAAACAAATGCTAGGAAGTTCTTCTTCACTCAGAGGGTGGTGGACACCTCGAATGCGCTTCCAGAGGAGGTGGTAGGGCAGAGTACGATTTGGGGCTTCAAAATGGGATTAAATGATTTCCTGAAGGAAAAGGGGATTGAAGGGTATAGTTAGAGGGTTACCATACAGGATATTAAATGATTAGGGAATAGAATGTTTTAGGTATAAGATCACTTACAGGTCATGGACCTGGGGGGGCCGCCGGTGGAGCGGACTGCTGGGCACGATGGACCCATGGTCTGACTCGGCAGAGGCCATGCTTATGTTCTTATATAAATCTGTCTGGAAGCAAAGGATCAGCAAGCTATATTGAGTTTATAAGTTTCACCATTCAGGGAACCCCCTTCTGGATGGCTTGCTTCAACTGCAACCATTTATATATTTGAGATTTTGAGATACTAAGGGCTCCTTTTACAAAGGTGCTACCCGAAAAACTACCGCCTGCTCAAGAGGAGGCGGTAGCGGCTAGTGTGCGTGGCATTTTAGCGCGCGTTAAGGCTATAACGCACCTTTGTAAAAGGAGCCCCAAATGTCGTGAAAAGTCAAGCAGCTTTCCATCTGATAATACATCATCCAGTGTGCATATACCCGCCTGCAGCCAGTGCTTCCAGAGGATCTTAGACTTACCAATTTGTATCTTAGAGTTCAACCACAAAGATTGACACGTGGATTGTTTTACTGGAATATCTATTAATTTATTTAATAAATTGTAGAGTGTTCCATGTAGCAAACAATATACTGTTGTCCTTATACATTCTGGGTAGTTTAATATTCACCAGGTGACTCAATCTCATTGGTTCATACGCTGACATTCCAGAATTAGCCAATCTGGAAGATTTTCCATGAGCTCAGGAAGGATCCAATACATACCCTGATATAGTATATAGGCCTGATAGTACCTATAAAAATTTGGAAAATTTACCCCCCCCCCCCACCTCAATTGTTTTTTGTAAAGATACTATATACATGAGAGAGTTTTGCATATAATGGAAGTGGCAGGCATGCAAATCTGCTCCATGCATATTCATTAGGGCTATCCTGAAAACCCGATTGGCCTGGTGGTTCTCCAGGACAGGGTTGGGAATCACTGATCTAAGCAAAAAATTATTATTGGAAGGCAAGTTTGTCTCACCCATCTACAAAATTCTTCATGATTTCTCTTTTCCAGCACATATTGGACTCCCAAAAGTTTTGGAACAAGATCTGGAAATTACTGATCAAACTGTAGACTGGGAATACTTTTGGTATAAAATCAACAGACCTACACAATCAGTTAGCCACAGGGCAGTATGGATTCCGGTTAAAAAAGTGGAGAGCGAATAGTGCCAATACCAAATTTTGCTGTCATTGTAATCAAAATGATGGCACTTTAGCAAATATGATCTTTGAATGCCCTTGTATAAATACTTTCTGGCAAAAGATATGGTCAACTATCCAAAAAATTCTGAAAATCAATAATTCTGTTTCACTATTCATCATCTTACATTCAGCACATCCTTCTTTACAGTTAGATGGTACGAGGCAATCTTTATTTAACATATTAATAGCACTTGCAATCCAAATAAATCATAGCTGTTGGAAGACTGGCACAAATCTGAATATCTTTTGATGGCATATGACTTTAAGGCTGCCCCCCCCCCCCCAAAGAAACAATCGATACCATAAAATTTGTAAGATTTGGAAACCTCTTGAAACTTATCTTTCAGGGATTTAGTATACTACTATCTACTCAAAGGGTATTATGATTGTGTTTCTGTTAATTATAAACTGATAATATTTGTAGGATTTCTTCCCCTCTGAGAATGACAATATCACTATCTCCCCCCCTTTTACTAAACCGCGGTAGTGGTTATTAGCGCAGAGAGCCACATTGATTGCTCTGTGCTACTCCAGATGCTCATAGAGTTCCTATGAGTGTTGGAAGCAGCGCGGAGCATTCTGCACAGCTCCATAGAAACATAGAAGATGATGGCAGAAAAGGGCTACAGCCCATCAAGTCTGCCCACTCTGCTTACCCACCCCCTGTCTATGCCCTAATGACCCAATTTCCTTATCTTGACCCTCGTAGGGATCCCACATGGGTATCCCATTAATTCTTAAAGTCTGGCACGCTGTCTGCCTCGATCACCTAAACTAAACTAAACTAAACTAAACCTTAGGTTTGTATACCGCGCCATCTCCGCAAGCGCAGAGCTCGGCACGGTTTACAGAGTTAAGAGGAAAGGAACTACAATAAGGGATAAAGGAGAAGGACTAAGAGGAAAGAGAGGGACAGAATACTGGAGAATGGGAGGTGATTAGATTTTTGCAAAGAGCCACATTTTCAAGTGTTTGCGGAAGGATTGAAAGGAGCTTGAGTTTCTGAGTGGGGATGAGAGGTTGTTCCAGAGTTCTGTGGTTCTAAAGGGGAGAGATGTTCCAAGTTTTCCTGCGCGGGATATACCTTTTATAGAGGGGAATGATAGTTTCAGTTTTTGGGAGGGTCTGGTGGAGTGTGGTTTTGAGGAATTCCAAAAGAGTGGGATAACGGGAGGAAGGATGCCATGTAGGATCTTGAAGGCTAAGCAGGCACATTTAAAGAGGACTCTGGAGTATACTGGGAGCCAGTGAAGCTTGGAGAAGAGTGGGGAGACATGATCGAACTTGCTTCTTGCGAAAATAAGCTTAGCCGCGGCGTTCTGAATTAGCTGGAGTCTATGGAGGTTTTTCTTAGTAAGGCTTATATAGATGGAATTGCAGTAATCCAGTCTAGAGAGGATAGTAGATTGAACGAGGACGGTAAAGTGGGAATGATGAAAGCAAGATCTCACCTTCCTCAACATATGAAGGCAAAAGAAGCATTTTTTTATCAAAGAGTTGAGGTGATCGTTGAAGGAGAGAGAGGAGTCTATGACGATGCCTAGGACTTTGCTTGAAAACTCAAGCTGAAGAGTGGGTCCAGAGGGTAATGGGATGGAGGTGGGTAAATGATCTAATCTTGGGCCGAGCCAAAGTAGTTTTGTTTTGGACTCGTTCAGTTTCATTTGGACAGATTGGGCCCAGGATTAGAGATTCGTAATACAAGTGGATATGTTCTCAGCGAGGTTAGAGAGGTTCGAGTCGGTCTCGAGGAGGATGAGGATGTCATCGGCGTAGGTGTAGAGAGTTTCCAGGGGGGATAGATGAAGGAGTTTCAGAGAGGACATGTAGATGTTGAAAAGGATAGGAGAGAGGGGGGAGCCTTGCGGGACTCCGCATTTCGGTTTCCAGGGGGGGGATGAAGTACCATTTAAGTTAACGGTGTAGGAGCGGAAGCGTAGGAATTTCGAGAACCAATCTAGGACTGTGGAGCTTATGCCTATTTCGGAGAGTTGGAAGATAAGGATATCGTGATGGACGACGTCAAAAGCTGCGGAGAGGTCGAATTGTAGGAGAACAGCGAATTTGTTGCGAGAATGGAGTTGTTGCACCTTAGAGATTAGTGAGGCCAGAAGGGATTCGGTGCTGAAGTTGGGTCTGAAGCCGAATTGGTGGGGTAGGAGGATAGAGAATCTTTCTAGGTAGGATGAAAGTTGAATGGATATGATGGATTCTAATAACTTGGTTAGGAGGGGGATATTTGCTATTGGGCGGTAATTTGATGGTATGGAGGGGTCAAGGTCAGCCTTTTTCAATAGAGGGGCCAATGAAATATGTCCCATGTCGGAGGAGAAGAGGCCTGATGTTAGGGCTGAGTTTATAAGTTCGGTGAGGGAGGCGATGGCCTGTGTAGAGGTGTTCTCGAATAGGTAGGAGGGGAAAGGGTCCAAGGTGCACTTGCAGGTTTTTAGTTTGAGGCAAAGTTTGGAGACTTGCAATTCGGAAACGAGTTCGAAGACGGTCCAGGTCCTGCACTGGAAGCTTGTTCCAATGATCAACCACTCTCTCTGTGAAGAAATACTTTCTGGTGTCGCCATGAAATTTTCCGCCCCTGAGTTTGAGCGGGTGCCCTCTTGTGGCCGAGGGTCCCTTGAGAAAGAAGATACCGATCATGTCAGGGGGGTGAGAGTGGATCGCAGCAGGAAAGACTGGCTATCTCTCCTGCCATGATAGCGATCACTCCTCTACCCGAACTACCACAAACCGCGGGACCCGAAACAGCTAAAAGCTTTTTTGGAAAACAAACGTGTAGTAACGTTTCCAAGGGAGGATGTGAAGGAATTAGATATAGACACTTAGGTGTTAGGGGAAAAAAGGAAGTTATAATTGACATTCTTTCTAGGTCTCCAGATTTGGTTTGTAATTGATCTATGCTTTATTATGCCTCTTCCTAAATTTCCTTTCATTATATTGTGGTCTTATAGGGAATTCTATTATTTAAATTTAGGTCAGAAATATTCAGAAAAATTTTCTTTTTTGTTAAATTATGGTTGCAATTGAATTCTATTTCTTGATGCATGTAAGTGCTGTTTATTTTTAAAAAATGCTAAATAAAATATATTTTTTAAAAGGGTTTTTTCTGTTTCCTGCATGTGTGACTGAGGCTAGGAGTTCTGGTGGGGATAGAAGTTCAGAACCTTTGGTTGGTGTCGTGACCCCAAGTAGGAAGATATTTGTTGGCTTTCTAGCTTTTTTTGGACTGCAAACAGTCCCAACCGAAAAATGAGTGATTACTTATGACATTACTTATGACACTCACATACCCAAATTTCTAATCTCAGTTTATATTTGAGTCAACCCTTTTTTCTCTTTTTCGGGGGAAAAAAGGTTACCTGGTTTATATTCGGATCGGTTTATATTTGCGTATATAAGGTACTCTTTTCCCAAGACTTTAATGGAGAAACAACTAATTAGCTGGATACACATACAAAGACTAGCACTAGCTAATTGACTTGGCTATCCACTGTTGCTCTAACTAAGATCATTTTCATATACTTTTCTGACTTTACATGCAATTTTCTTTAAGTTAGTCATCCTTAATATCTATCTAACTCCTGCCAATTCTTTTTTTTTTTTTATTATAATTTTGAATACTTACAATATCCAATAAAACAAAGGAGAAAAAAGGGATCTCATAAACAATATATAATCAATCATATATACATAAATCTTTTTTAAGCCCACATAATGGGGAGACATGATACAATTCCAACAACAAGTTTAGGAAAAGATAAAATAAATAATTCTCAATTCACTCTAGCGAACCTTGAATCATTTCTTACTTAATAGGGATTCTAATTTACTCCTCTTATTTTTCCTCAGCAATGAAGCTTAAAGGAAAATTAAACTAATTTCTGTTCTCTAGCAACTAAGAACTGTTGTAGTTGTATGGGATCCCAAAAAAACATATTCAATATCCTGTATCTTGACTCCTGCCAATTCTGTCACTCTATCTAATCTATCTGCACATTCCACTTCTGCTTATACCCTATGGAGCTCATAATCAAAACAAAAATACATCTAAAAACCCACCTAAATCGGCACTTGGATGATCAAAAAGACAGGTCGTCCAAGTGCCGATAATCGAAACAGGTTTTAGACTTATCTAAAAGCAACTTAGGCTTTTTCACTGCCGCTATGCGCCCTGAGTGAAAAGGGGCATTTTCCAAGGAGTGGTTAGGGCGGGAGGTGGGTGGGATGTGGGCCGACCTAGACTTGAGGGTCCTTTAACTAAGGCGCGCTAATCGCTAACACGTCCATAGAATATAATGGGTGGGGCAGCTCAGCGGCCCCTTTTTGGAACTTATAAGTCAAAACGTATAAGTTCCGACTGGGCAACCTGCTCCAGTTTCTGGTTATACTTGCTGTACGACTAGGTCTAGGTTGGCCCACTTCCCGCCCTTTCCCCTCCTCTAGAAACGCCTCTTTTACCTCTAGGCATTTAGAGGCAGGGGAAATGCCTAAGCTGGTTTTAGATAAGTCTAAAACCAGCTTTGATTATCGGTACTTGGACGATCTGGCTTTTTGATCATCCAAGTACCGATTTAGGCCACTTTTTGGACCTTTTTTTTTATTATTATGAGCCCCTTAGGCTATAAGTGGTATATAAATACTTAAATAAAATAAATAGAATTTGGTTTAAGATGAGCTGGGGAGGGCTTTGATAGAAGCTCCAGTGACAGGATGGTTAGGATAGGCTGGAGTTGGCTTCAATGACAACTCCAGCAATGGGACCCTAAAGACATTAGCGAGCAGATTTCTATGGTCTATTGCCCAGAAATATTAAACAAAAGACAATTTAACCATGAATATACTGTATAATGAGTGTGTCTATTGGGCAAACTGGATGGACCGTTCAGATCTTTATTTGCTGTCATTTACCGTATTTTCACGCATATAACGCGCGCGTTATACGCGTTTTTACCTACCGCGCATACCCCTCGCGCGTTATACGCGTGAGCGCGGTATACAAAATTTTTTTTACATAGTTCCCACCCCGCCCGACGCCCGATTCACCCCCCCCAGCAGGACCGCTCGCACCCCCACCCCGAACGACCGCTCGCACACGCTCCCACCCACACCCGCATCCACGATCGGAGCAAGAGGGAGCCCAAGCCTTCTTGCCCGACCGACTCCCCAACTCCCCGACAACATCGGGCCAGGAGGGAGCCCAAACCCTCCTGGCCACGGCGACCCCCTACCCCCACCCCGCACTACATTACGGGCAGGAGGGATCCCAGGCCCTCCTGCCCTCGACGCAAACCCCCCTCCCTCCAACGACCGCCCCCCCAGCCGACCCGCGACCCCCCTGGCCGACCCCCACGACACCCCCACCCCCCTTCCCTGTACCTTTGGTAGTTGGCCGGACAGACGGGAGCCAAACCCGCCTGTCCGGCAGGCAGCCAACGACGGAATGAGGCCGGATTGGCCCATTCGTCCCAAAGCTCCGCCTACTGGTGGGGCCTAAGGCGCGTGGGCCAATCAGAATAGGCCCTGGAGCCTTAGGTCCCACCTGGGGGCGCGGCCTGAGGCACATGGGCCCAACCCGACCACACGGAGAGTCGGGGCAGTGCACGTAAAGTCAGGGCGGGTGAACGGAGAGTTGGGACAGCGCACGGAGAGTCGGGGCAGTGCACGGAAAGTCAGGGCGGGGTGAACGGAGAGTCGGGACAGCGCACGGAGAGGCGGGGCAGTGCACGGAAAGTCAGGGAGGGTGAACGGAGAGTCGGGACAGCGCACGGAGAGGCGGGGCAGTGCACGGAAAGTCAGGGAGGGTGAACGGAGAGTCGGGACAGCGCACGGAGAGTCGGGGCAGTGCACGGAAAGTCAGGGAGGGTGAACGGAGAGTCGGGACAGCGCACGGAGAGTCGGGGAGGGCGAAAGGAGAGTCGGGGTGGCCAGAGGAGAGTCGGGGCGGGCGAAAGGACAGTCGGGCTGCATGCGCGGTATACCCGTGAGCGCGGTATACAAAAGTTTTTGTACATAAAATCGTGGTTTCTGCGCGCTATACCCGTGTGCGTGTTTTACACGGGTGCGCGTTATCTGCGTGAAAATACGGTACTATCCCCCCTCTTCTACGAAACTGAATAAGTAGTTTCTAGCGCAGGGAGCCGCGCTGAATGGCTCACTCTGCTCTTGACGCTCATAGGAGTTCCTATGAGCAGCGGGAGCAGCGGGGGCCATTCAGCGCGGCTCCCTGCGCTAGAAACTGCTAGCGCAGTTTCATAGAGGGGGGGGTATATATGTATATCTTGCTTAATAACTTGAACAATTCAATAAAGATAAAGTCATAACAAATAAAAATAGGAGAAAACTCCCCTGGAACAGAGGTAAAAAGGAGTAGGAGGACGATGCTAGCTCCAAAATGTCCTTGGCATGTCCTGAATATTGCTCAGTAAGTTGCAGCATGGTCTGCTTACTTTGTATTTCACCTATTTATGAATTCTATAATGTCATTGCGCCAGTATATCTATTTAATATGCATGGGGGGGTCACCTTAGCATACGTGTTTTGTCTGGGTAATATCAGGAGTTTTGTGCTAGAATCAGTTCAGCTCCTGTTCAGTTCATGTGAAATGTGTCTCTTCACCTGAGGTGTTTTTACAGCTTAAATTTGGAGTTCAATTTATGCTATGAGGTTAAGTTTGAATGCCTTCTGTACCAAAGTCAGTTGGTTACTACAGAAATGAAGATCTCTGAGAGGCAGATAGAGGGTTAAGAGTGATTAACCTTCTAATGCTTTTGCTTTCCAGTGCCCCATCCTTTCTCTGCCTCTTGTCTTAAGATGTTATTTCACAGGGTTCAGAATTCATTTCAACAATCCCATAATCTTACACCTGCAATAGCGTCATATTCTTCAATGCCTTTTGTTTTTCTTTTCACGTTCACATCATGCCGAAGGTGACACAAAAATGGTGCTTTGTGCAAAGGCGTTCCGCTTTAAACGTTTTTAATGATTATTGAAGATCAAAGGAGCTCTAGTCATCCAGTGCTAGCAGCGGAGTATTTACCTGCCATCACTCTCTGATGTTCCTTGAATGCCACTCCCACCTCCGCTAACCCCCTCCCCCTTCAACAACAGAAGTGCTTACAGCCTAATACGAGGTTCTTAGCTTAAGCTCCAATCATGCACTCTTGAATGAAAATGTCTGGATAAAGTTAACTCAGTTGGACATAAGCACTTTAATGTCAATAGAGACATATGGTATGAAGACTGAATTAGGGAAGAGCTCTTCTGAGCCATCTCTTTTCTGACTAAGCCACCCAGGGTTATTAATTTACTCCTTCATTTGCCAGCAATTTCAGTTGCGAAGATGAGCTCCTTAAACAATGGAGATAGCCTAATAATCATAACAAGCTTAGAGAATGGCATATATCCTGCAAGTATTGATTAAATCTCCTCTCCCCTTCATCTTGAAAGAGGACATTTTTGCTTTAATGAACAATACCACTAAACTGTGTAACGTGACATTAACTTCATTACGTCTAGTGAAGCAGATGCTCTGTGCTGCTGCTCTTCCTTCTGCAGATTGCTGTGTATGCTTAAGTCAGAGAAGGCTTCTGCACTAGAGATGTTAAGAGATGCTCTCTATCAATGAGTTAATAAAACGATGCTCTAATATTGTGCTTCTTTTTCATATGAACTGGTTTAAAAAGGCTGCAACAACATATTATCCTGAGATAAATGGGTTTCAATGGTCACAAAATGGTTGAATTAGAGTTTTTAGGCCCATTACCTCTACTATATACAGTACAAGTTTATATCATGTATATTCTTTAGCTTGAAAACTCGACTACTTTACGGCAAACGACGGGATGGTTGGATAGGCTGGAATGAGCTTAGATGGCAACTTCAGCAGTTGGAACCTAGGACAATACCAGCTGGACTTTAGTCTATGGCCCAGAAATATCAAAGAAGAGACAAGTTAATGCATGCATTTTTAATGGGAATAACTAATGGACAGACTGGACGGACTGTTCAGGTCTTTATCTATTTACTATGAAGTTGTCAAGGACCAGAGTTTGAGATTCTTTGTCCTAAGACACAGCGATACACTGGGATGCAAATTTAAGTAAATCAAAATATCTCCTAGTGAAACACAATTTCTTCATCATAAGAAAAGATCTCTTAACCAAAAGAGTTTTGATGTTCCATAGATATCAAGTTATTTAATCAGACACCCAAGAAGCAGGCTGTGGATTCCATTGAATACTGGTCTTTATCTAATTGAAACAAAGGTTGGTCCGAGGATGGTTATCAGAGGTCATCAATAAAAATTTGGTTTTTTTTCCACTATTTAATTTAAGTTTATAATTAATTCAGTTTATAATTAATTCAGTTATTAATGAAATCCATACAGCATTTTAGCTAATTTTTAGTCTCAATCAAGTCAAAACTCACTGGAAGCAACACGGTGATTTCATCAGCATATATCAGAAATTTAAAACCCAATGCATTCAATCAAAAGCCTGTGCTAATACAGTACTCCTCCGAAATTCATAGGAGTTCCATTCCAGGAACACCCGCAAATTTTGAAAAACCGCGAATACGGTTTTGTAGTGGTTCGAAGGTAGGAGGGCAGCTGTGGTGCTGGCGGGTGCTGAAAATCAGGTGTGGGCTCATGCTTAGTATTTTCCGACCGCCTCTGCCTGGTACTAAAATCAGGCTACACCAATCAGGAGCTGCTTTGACACGCTCCTGATTGGTATAGCCTGACTTTAGTACCAGGAAGAGGCGGTCGGAAAATACCGTGAAAGACCGAGTCCACGATTTGCAAAACGCAAATTTGCGGGAGAACACTGGGAGAGGGGTGACCAATGTGGGACTCCACAGATAAATAACAATCTCTTAGTTTTAAAAAACAGATAAATACAATCTCTTAGTTTTAAAAACCCCCATGAAAACAAAACAGCACCACTCCTGACACACCAGTCTCACCATGAGTGTTTAATAATATTTCATGGTAAACCAGGTCAAAACACACAAAAGATCCAAACTGCAGGACTATTATTTGTTGATCCAGACTCAAAAGCAGTTTCCCAAAAGCCATAAGAGAACAGTTTCTGTTCTATGATTTTTACGGAAGCCTGACTGTGTTATGTGTAAAATATCAAATATGTCTCTGAGTTGTAACCCAGTCCTCCAATATTTTGCAAACACTGGACTGTAATTTGTCATATCCTGTGAACCCAATTTTTTTTTTAATTATTCCTGTTGGGAGTTAAAATATATTTCCTACTTAACTAGGAATACCCAAACAAGTAAAAGTTCTACTATTCAGTCAAAGTAGATAGAAACAGAGAAGATGCAGTATTCATCAAATATTTCAGACAACTCTCTAACATATGACGGGGTGCTGAAAAGTTCTCAGCCCAACCATGAAGAGAATGACATGGATATGGTTCAATCAATGATCTGAAACAATGTCAAAACACAGAATTTCATTTTTGCAAATTGGCACTGAACCAAAGAAGGTAACACTCTTTACAGCTACAGTAGCAAAAAAAATGCTCAGAATTTAGGAAGTTGGTTAGCTGGGCTGAGAATTTTTCAGTAGCCCCTCGAACAATAGGATTTACCATATTTATTCAAAAATGACCAGGTTTCTTTCAAAGTAACCTCCTGAAAGGTACTCCAAGTCCTATCTCCTTGAATATTCTCTATAAAATCAGTAGAGACTTAAGTATCACTGCATTAAAAAAATTTTGAAAACAAATGTATGAAAGAGAATTTTAAAAATATCCCAAAATCAGGGGAAAACAGTCAAATGAATGGAATTGCAAATGGGCATCCTATATAGAATCGATTAAGCACACCTAACACCATGAACCTGTAACTGGTATCCATGTCACAGGTGCTGCTTAGAGAACCGAATTGCCGCTGAACTGACTGCGGCAAGGGAATCTCCTTGCCACGATCAGTTTAGCAGCCGCAGCAGAGACCTCCTCCCCCATGAAGACAACCACAGCAGGGGGGCAAGTCCCTCCTTCCAGAACCCCTGAAGCCCCCCCCTCTCCTGAATATCCACGGTATGAGGATTGCCCAAATCCTCCTGCCCCAGCCCCCAAGGCATCCCCCAGCAGAAGGGATGCCCAGTCCTTCCTGCCAAAAAACCCTCCCCTCGCAAACAACATAGGCAGGAAGAATGCCCAGTCCCTCCTGCCGGAACTTCCGGGTGAAACCACACCCACGCCTAGTCTTGGGCAAGCTTAGGCCGCCCTATGCACCTCCCTAGGTTCGCAAAGACACCTACAATGTAGGCAGCCAGACTCAGGATGTTTTATTTTTTTTAACGTGTGTCTTTTTTTTTAATCATTTTAATTATTTTATTTAGTTACAATAGTGTAATACATTTAGATTGAAAATAACAAAATATAACAAAGAATACACTATCTCAAACAATAATATTATAGAATAATAGCTATACCCAACCCCTTTCCATCAATTATTAATACTTACAATATTAAACATCTTTAATATGAAGAATTAATATCTATATTTTCATTACCTTTCCCTACCCTACCCCCCCCCCATCCCAGATGTGTAATGAAAAAACTCAGAAGGGAACATATCTTTTAATGTGAAACAGCAAATAAAGCCAATGGACTCCATATTTTGTTAAATAAAACACTAAACCCTAAACATTCTGCGTTCATTCTCTCATATTTACATGTATTACATACATTTGTCCACCAAAATGTATAATTTAACCTGTCATGATTTTTCCAGTTTGTTGTGATCATTTGAACCGCAATTCCAGTTAAAATCAAGAAAAGACGGCTTTTAAATTTATCAAGGGGAGGTTTAACATGTAAAATAGTACCGCAGATTATTGCTTCATATGTTAATGGAATATCTGATTCTAAGACTATATTTATTTGTCCCCAAATTGACTTCCAAAAACCAAATATCAGAGGACAAAAAAATAACAGATGATCTAAAGTCCCTATGTCAGTATGACAGTGCCAGCATCTATTTGATCTAGAACTATCTAATATTTGCAACCGAACCGGGGCCCAAAATATTCTATGCAATAAAAATAACCATGTTTGTCTCATAGATGCTGACACACACACACACACAAAAAAAAAAAATTAAACGTGTGTCTTTATTAGCTAGTTAGAGAGTGGTAGGATGCCTTTTTGCTGCCTACAATCGGGACGCCGTTTATAGAATTTACTCCTAAATATCCCTATGGAGGCAGAACTAAAATAAGTGTATACTAGAGTTCCTTCTTAAGATGTTCCAACCATATCAGATACATATGGCAGTATGGGAAACTTAGGGCTCCTTTTACTAAATGGTGGTAGAGATTTCTAATCATGGGCCAGCAAGGTAAATGATCTGACATTCATAGGAATTCTATGAGCGTCATACTATTTATCTCAACCGGCCCGTGGTAGAAACCTCTACTGCTGTTTAATAAAACCCAGCATTGGTGATGTTCAGCTCGTGAATATTCAATAAAAATGCTGCCATTCTATATTACTACTCCCCCCCACCCCCACCCCAGTTCTACTGATTTCAAAACAAAAATCCTATTGAACTAATATTTTATGAATATTGAAGACCCTAGGCCTTCACAGACAGACCATTCAACTCTCTTTATGCTGATACAAATAATATGAGTTTTAATAATCAAATAGTAATAGCTTACAGGAACAAATCACACAGCATAGAGCATACACCAGGCTGGCCCGACTGATGGAGAACTTCCAAAGAGTTCTGAATCCTTGGTTCAAGGAGCTTTCTTTTATATGATTCTGGCAGTTCTGGCCCACATTGGTGCATGTTACATTTCACACTTTCATTGGTTAATCATACTCATTATCTCATATATTAAGCTATGGATTGATTAATATAATTGAGTGATTCTGTGTCAAGCCTTTCCTCATATGCTTCTCCCTTACTTCCCCGTAAATGTCCTTTTAATATACCAAGTTCCTCTTTTAAGCACCTGGGCCTAACGGTTTTCCGGCTCTGTGGTTAGCCTTCTCGTATACTTCTGTCCGTGGTTCGTTTTTCTTCTGGTGAAACTTTCATAAAGTTATCTTGTTGCTTATAATTTTCATCAGAATTGTTTTTCTCTCTAACTATGCCCTCTGTTTCTAAGAAAAAGCAGAAGTGCCTTTCAGAGTTGATAGTGTCTTTTAGAGTTGACAGCTTTTTCAGCAACCATTTTAGGTCTTAGCTGTATTGGCCTTGCTTTGGCCTGTTACTGCTGTGACAAGGAAATTCTCAGAGGTCTTCACCTGAGCTTACGGGACTTTTCCTCCCACTCCTCAATATCCTCACCTCTGGGTCCTGGCAGTACAGTATATGTTTTTAAATCACCAAATTATTAAATTCACTTTCAGAAAGTGGGTTCTTTACCTCAATATTTAGAAAAAGTATTCCTATCTGTAGTTTACTGCATTTTAATAGTTTCCACCCAGAACCTTTACACAGTCTCCCCTTCCTGTGTTTACAGAAGCTCAAGTATTGTAACACCGTTACAGAAACTCATGTAAACTGCTCAGAATTGACTCCCCAGGCATTAGTAGCGGTATAGAAGCTTTCAACAAACAAACTTGAAATTAAACATCATCAGAACAGCACAATCTTGAGACATAATTGAACATTTTTATAGAGGAGGATACTCTAAGGGCTCCTTTTACGAAGGTGCGCTAAGCGTTTTAGCGCACGCTCTGGATTAGGGCGCGCTATAGCGTGCGCTAGCCAAAAATCTACCGCCTGCTCAAAAGGAGGCGGCAGCGGCTAGCGCGCGGGGCAGTTTAGCGCACGCTATTCTGCACGTTAAGGCCCTAACGCACCTTCGTAAAAGGAGCCTGAAATAATCAATAGTTTGAGCATATAAGAGAGCGCTATACAATAACAGACAACTCTTATGAAAGCCAAAGATAGCATCTTCACAAATTGAGGATCAAGTGTCTCTGTGAATCTCATCACACAAGTCAAATTTTCAACTGTCAAAGGTGAAGAAGAATTGGAGATTGTTACGGCCACTAGAGGTATTTGAAGGGAGATCTCTGAGAATTGCCTACCTTAGAGTTAAGAACATTAAAGTATTTTATCCCTTGATCCTTCAGGATCCTTCAATATTGGATGAAAAACAAGAATGTGGACATAGCTCTCGTGGCTCTTGCCAAATGTGTGAGAATATGGTAAAGATCCAGGTTTTTGTCAGTCATTTATATGATAAAATGTATATGCTAAGATACAGAACTGAGTTTGTAATCTACTGCATTAGATGCCCCTGTGATAAGATTCACAGGCATTAAAAGTTTGATTAGTAGAACACAAGAGCAATATGAAGTGGTGCTGAAAAGTTTTCAGCCCAACCAACCAACTTCTTAAATTCTGAGCATTATTTTGCCACTGTAGCTGAAAAGAGTGTTATCTTATTTCGTTAAGTACCAAATTGTAGAAATTAAATTCTATGGTTTTGGGTTTGTTTTTTTTAACATTGTTTCAGATCATTGATTGAACCATATCCATGTCATTCTCTTCTTGGTTGGGCTGAGAACTTTTCAGCACCCCTTCATACTAAACAAGGAAAAATCAATGCACTTATGGTTAAATACTATTTACTTTTTTTTTTTTTTTTACTACTAGGGAACAAAAATATTCCATAATTGTGATAATATACTAAATAACTACATGTATGTCACAATATTGTGAAATATATAATATTCATTTGAACTTTTTTCCTCTGGTGAATGGGATGTCCAATTCTTGAATTTGTACAATATATTGGCAATATACACATAGGCCACAAGGCTTGTGGCCACTCCCCCCTTGTAGACTCCCCCTTGTAAGTTCTTAAAGATATTAGTCACAAGAGTGCTGTATAGAAAAATGTATCATTGGTTCGCAAAAAGAGGATATCCCTCTAGGGTGGTAAGAAAGGCCTGGAAACTGGCAAGTAATTGCCATAGGGAATGGTTATTACAACCTAATAAGGAGAGAGGCAGCAACCCTACTGTGTGTGTATTACCTTATACTACGGACAGTCATAGGATATGTCAGATTATTAAGCGACATTGGTCAGTGTTAAAAGTGATTCCTGAGTTGGTGGAACCTCCCAAATTTGCTTTTCAACCTGGGCGTAATGTTGGAGAGATATTATATCATAGGGATATCCCTGAAGAATCCAGAGGGGCCGGTCTACAAGGGGGAGTGGCCAAAAGCCCTATGGCCAATGTGTATATTGCCAATATATTTTACAAATTCAAGAATTGGACATCCCATTCACCAGAGGAAAAAAGTTCAAATTACTTACAAACACAGATTGTTCTTCAATGGCAGTGGTGTATTGTATAAGGTATCCTTGCGATAAATTGTATATTGGCCACACAAAATGCCCCATAAAAATTAGAATAGTGGAACATTTAAGTAATATTCGATGCGACCGCTTCTCGGCTTCTCTGGTTTCCCATTGGAGGGATGTGGGTCAGTTAAGTGAGGAGTTGCGGTACACTGTGTTGGTACATCTGCCCTCCCTAAGGGGGATGTTTCACAAATACTTATAGAAAAAGAACATTGATTCATTTACAACTGGCATACATTAAGCCCTGAGGGGCTTAACAATGAAATCGATTGGTTTCAAATTTGAGGATAGCTTTCTCTCGTCGCTGTTAGAAGCGCTGGTATTATATGGTAATAAGGTTAAGGTGGTAACAACGGAAGTGACGCAGTCCTCTCCATTTAAAATACGGAAGGAGATTGGCAGTGTTGCTTGGTCAGTAATTTGCCTGCTATGTAAGAGCAGTATGGTTTGTTCCTGCCTTGATGGCTGAACAAGGTAATTTGACTGGTGATTTGATAAAGTGGAGATAAGACAACGGATTGTTTAGTTTAATTTGGAGGTAAAGTGTTTGAAAGAATGAAATCATGAAGCACTGTATATTGAATGTATCTATTTTGAATTATTAGATAATCCCTTCCTGAGGAAGCACGTATATTGCGAAACTCGAGTCGAAGGGAGGACTTGTGTTGTTGGGCATCCAGGAGCTATTTTAAAGAAAGCATGAGCACTTTATAACACTGCGCTGCCTGTCACGTGAACATCCTATGTGACATTACCACCAGAAAATATAAGTTCTTAAAGATATTAGTCACAAGAGTACTGTATTATAACATACTAGTATTTTAGCCCATTACATTAATGGGTGCTAGAGTAGATGTCTATTTTTTTTTTTTTGGGGGGGGTTCTTTGTCTCTTTCTCCTTGGACACTGTCTGTCTGTCTGTCATTCTTTTTGTCTGTGTCTCTCCCTGGCCCCCTTCCTATGTCAATACTGTCCCATCCTATGTCCTTAGTGCCCCCAGTGCCTCCTTCTCATGTCCTAAGTGCCCCCAGTATCTCCGTCCTGTGGCCATAGTACCCCCAGTGCCTCCTTCCCATGTCCTTAGTGCCCCCAGTACATCCGTCATGTGTCCTTAGTGCCCCCAGTGCCTTATTGGCCACCGTGAGAACAGGCTACTGGGCTTGATGGACCTTTGGTCTGACCCAGTAAGGCTATTTTTATGTTCTTAAGTAAAGCAATATGGGCTTTGAAACAATTCCCAAAACAACATATGTCTCTTAGGTCCAAATTTAAGCCATCGTGCATTTATCCATAGAAGCTTCAGTTCAGACACTGTACCCATTAATTACAACTACCATGTAGCTGCAATAAGAAAGCCATCAGCCCCCCCAACACTCCCAATAGGTTCCTAGGTTAGAAGAAAGACCCCCTACCTTGCTAGTGCTGATCCCTGTGGTTATCTCACAGCTTACCCCCAAGTACTTCCCCCCTCCCTCCATCTCTCCATCACAGGTAGACCCTCCTCCCTCCGGCATGCCCAGATTTCAGGAGAAAAGGTTCTCCACGTGCTCAGGCCATATATACAACAATCATTCAAACAGTAACCCCAACACTTATCCAATGTAAGCAATCACACAAACAGAGTATTACCCCCGGACCCGAAGCAGTAACAAAAGGCTCAACAGTCCAACTTTCCCGATTTCTGATGGTCGGGAAAGTTTTCTGATACCATCTTTCCTGGTATCTTATCCGCTAAGTCGGTTGCTTGACTGGGCTTTGCGCCAGGAGATCAGTACTTTGAAGTCATAGAAATAGGCAATTATATCTTGTGGCCAATTGCCATGGCTCTGGGTACGTTTGTCCAACCCGCCGCCGAGCCTGCAGCCACCGCAGCCGACATCCGCCTCGGCGGGGAGGGAGAGAGAGACCTTCGCGCGCATGCGCACTCCTACTTGCGGTGCAGGTGTGGCTGGTGACAGGAGCTACGGCAGCACCTTTAAACTGAAATATAACTCCGGCAAGGGAGCCGGCCAACTGGCAGGTCAAGTCAGAGCTTCGGTCTGGCCTGCTCCCTGTTCGCCTTGCCATATTGTATTTTTTAGTTGAAAGACGTGGCGGCGGCTCCTCTCATGATCCCCACCTGCGTTGGAAGTCCAACGCAGGCGGGGATCTTGAGAGGAGCCACCGCCGCGTCTTTCAACTAAAAAATACAATACGGCAATGCGAGCAGGGAGCAGGCCAGACCGAAAAACAGAACCCTAAGCCGCGCATGCGCACTCCTACCTGTGGGTCCCTACAGCTCACGGAAAACCAGTGCACGCAGTGGGAGTGCGCATGCGCGACTTAGGGTTTTATTATATTAGATGGTGGTATAAGACATAAATGGTGCTATGATGGTCTGATGGCAGCCTGTGTTTTGTTTTATACACCCAAACACAGAAGGTTGTGGGTCTGAGCACTATTTAAAATAATATTTGAATGAATATTATAAAATTCACAATATTGTGACATATATTAAATACTATTTACAACATCAGCATGAATTCAAGGATTTGAGAGTGGTGATTTTAGAATGTTTACTGCAGGAGCCAAGGATGGGGACATTCGTAAAATATTAGTTCAATGGGAATAGTGATGGATTTTTGTTTTGAAATCAGTAGAATCTTGAGGGCTGAATAGTAATTAAAAAATGCTGCCCTTCATTTGAATATTCAAGAGCTGGATTGGCCAATAATAAAGGGATATGTCTGAGAATTTGATTGGCTAAGGCTGCTCTGTCAGCATCTATTTAAAAATAGCCATTGTCTTTTAAATTTTGCTAGCAGCATTTCAAGCTAAGATTTTTGTTGGTAAGAAATTGATATTTATATTAATTAAGAGCTTAGGATCTGAGAGATAATGTTTGATGTTTGGATTATCTTTGCTCTAAAGGTTTTTAGTAGCAAGGCTGGAGATCTCAGCTGGATTACAATAATAGTGTTTATGTTGGTTGCTCAAAAGCTATGCTTAAAAAACTTCAGATGATTCAGAACACAGCTGTTAGGCTTATCTTTTCTGCTAACAGATTTGATAAGGTAACTCCTTTCTTTAACTGATTGATCTGGCTCCTGTTTGAGGCTTGTATAAAATTTTAAGATCTGTATGATTGCTTTCAAAATATTATATGGTGTGGAACGGCTCCAGCTTATTTAACAGGTTCTGTTTTAACACCTCATAGTAACTCTCGCTATTATCTAAGGAACCAGATGAGGTTAAGTCTTTTGATAGTCAAAGGGTTTAGGTCTTGTAAACATGCTAACTCGTTAAAATATAAAATGATTTTAATTTGGAACTTACTTTCTATTGAAATTTAGATAGTTAACAGATTACTTGTCATTTAGAAGGGTAGAGAATATTGGACTGATTAATTATCAATTCATTTAATTCTTTACTTATCAAGCTATAGGTGTCAGAATGGGGGGAGGGCACAGGGGCCATGGCCTCCCCAAAACAATTGGTGGTAGGACCTCTTGTGCAGCTCAACTCTCTGCCGGGTTCCAAAGCTCCCCCCCCCCCCCTCCCATCTCAAAAACTGCAAGAAGGGTGCTGGCATGGCACCAATTCCAAGCGCTGCCAGGGTCCTTCTCTGCACTGTTTTTCTGACACGATTCACCCCCACTGTGAAACAACTTCCTGTTTCCAGTTCGTCAGACTGTGGCAAAGGAAATGTGCAGAGGAGGCCACAGGCAGCAGCACCAGAGCATTGGGAATGTGTGGAGCAGTGGTTAAAGCTACAGCCTTAGCACCCTGAGGTTGTGGTTTCAAATCCCTCACTGCTCCTTGTGACCCTGGGCAAGTCACTTAATCCCTTCATTGCCCCAGGTACACTAGATAGTTTGAGCCCACCGGGACAGATAGAGAAATATGATAAAGTACCTGAATATAAACCATTTAGGATATAAGTGGTATATAAAATAAAAAATCATTGAGTGCCTGCGATCTCCTTGCAGTTTTCAAGGTGAGGGGGTCTTCAGAACCAGGTGGGGATGTTATTCGGTGAAACAGAGGAGTGGGGAGGAAGAAGTGAGAGATACAGAATGGGAGGGGCAAAAATGAGAGGAACAGGGGACATATAAATGGAGGGGAAGGAGATTGTGGCACATGGTTGGAGGGGAAGACAAGAGGGGAGAAAAAAGAGATGGTGCACATGGATGGAGGAAAGAGATGGTTTATGGTTTTTATTTATATCCCATTTTATACAACACAGGTTCCAAAAACACATACATATTAAAAAAAAAAACGCACATTACAAAACACATACATGCAAGCACAAACTTGCCTTAACTGCCTTGTCCTACCTAAAATACACATCAAAAACAATCCGTCCCGCCTTCACATACAATACTCACCCACATGCCACAAATAGCCACCCCTGTCTCTTTGTATCATTTATACATTCAAGATGGTGAACATGGATGGAGGAACATGGAAGAGGAAAGAAGAGATGGCATAAGGGATGGATGGAGGGAAGAGATGGTGCACATGGATGGAGGGAAGTGGAAGAGGAGGGGAGAGATGGTGCACTTGGATGGAGGAGTGGAGAAGAGAAGAGAGGAAAGAGATGGTGCACATGGATGGAGGGGTGGGGAAAAGAGGTGAGGGAAGATATGGTACATATGGATGGAGGGCAGAGGACAGAGGGAAGAGATGGTGCACATGGATGGAGGAGAGGGGAAGAGATGGAAAGGTAGATGGATTTGAGATGGAGGCAGAAAAATGGAAGAAAACTGAATTTGAAAATCAGTGCCAAAAATGGATGTAGTGCAAAAAGTGAAGAAGGAGAGGGAAAAAAAACAGCAAATGCATAAGGAGGCCTTGGAAGCAGAATTAAGAACAGACAGGAAACAAGATAATCAGAAAAAAAAAATTGCCAGATAACATAGGTAGGAAAAATGTTTTTATTTTTAATTTAGTGATTGAAATATGTCAGTTTTGAAAATTTACATCTGCTGTTTTTATATTTTGAACCGTTCAAGAAAAAAATGCATTTCTTTCTGTTTCTTTTCTAGAGTACTGTGTGCAGAGTCTGGTATATTAAGTTTTCATTTGTGTACAATAGTACTTTTAGGCCCTCTTTTACAAAAGCGCGCTAAGCGTTTTAGCGTGGATTTAGCGCGTGCTAAATCAACGCATGCACTAACCGCTAACGCGTTCATAGGATAACATGCGTGCGTTAGCGTTTAGTGTGCGCTAATATTTACCACACGCTAAAAAGCATAGCGCACCTTAGTAAAAAAGGGAGTAAGTTTGTGGGTTTGTATTTGAAAAGGGTTTTTTTCTGTTTTCTGCATGTGAGACTGCGGCCAAGTGTTCTGGTGGGGATAGAAGTCCAGAAACTTTGGCTGATGTCATGGCCCCAAGTAGGAAGATGTCTGTCGGCTCTCCTTCAGCTTTTTTGGACTAGAAACAGCCCCAACTTAAAAATTAGTGAAGACAACTCTCCTACCGTGTTGAGAGTGGGTATTGAAGAACTCACAACACTTCCCAGTTTGTGTAATGTATGTTGTTTATTAAAATAAAAAGGAAACAGGATACTGTGCTAGATGAACCATTGGTCTGGCCCAGTATTGCTATTTTTATGCTCTTTGCTGGGTTTTGACACTAAAGGGGAGTTTTCTGTAGCAGTTACTGAGGTGACATTACATCTGCCTTGACCTCTTTGAAAAAAGCAGAATATATATGATAGTTAATTAAAAATTTCTCTGCAAACAATGTGTTTTGTGTGGCTTAATTATGTGGTTGCCATTATATATTGTTAATAAGATTATGGGCTCCTTTTACAAAGGTGCGCTAGCGTTTTTAGCGCACGCACTAGATTAGCGCGCGCTATAGCGTGCGCTACCTGAAAAACTACCGCCTGCTCAAGAGATGGCGGCAGCAGCTAGCACGTGTGCTATTCTGCGCGTTAAGGCCCTAACGCACCTTTGTAAAAGGAGCCCTATATTGTGTGTATATGAAGAAGGAATGGAAGAAATGGTATTACAATTAGTACTATTATTATTATGGGGCGGGGTCCAGGGTAGAGCTTTTTGCCCCCCCCAAACAAAAAAGTGTTCAGCTGCCTATGTATCAAGTTGTATCTCTTGAGTATTTCCAGCTCTTTTTCATGTGACCCGCTTTGAGCTGAATAAGATATATGCAAGAGTTTGAAAGTAAAGTAAAAACACAAGCAAATCAATTGTGTGTATATTAATTTCTAAGTTAACTTATGGTAAATCACTTTTGTATGCACCAAAGATTTTAAGGCACATTAACGAACTGAACGCCTACTAAGAAATGCACATCACTATGCCTCAATACACATGTATGGCATGATGTCTTGAGAACCATTTCCTCACTGAGGTTAATATTTAAAGCATGTTAACTGGGTTAGAGAGACTCCTACTGACCAGACCCTGAGGAAATATTCAGTGGCACTTACTTGGATAGTGCTTCTGAATATTCCCTTTGACCACCGCTGCACCATCCAGGTAGTGCTGGGGTGGTCTTGGGCAAGAGTCTGGGCAGAGCTGGCACTTATCAAGGCACCAGCGATATTCAGGGTCAATGCATAGATATCTAACTGAACAAATTGGGCAAAGCCAGGACTGCTTTTTATATCGTCCTGTTAGCTATCAAGGCACTGAATATTGTTCAGTACCTGGATAATTTCTGGATCGCGGACTGAAGCAGCGTACTTTCTCCTCCCTTTCCCCCTGAAGAGCATCGCTTCTTCATGACCCCACCCCACCAAGGAGTAGTAGCCCCTTCCCTCTCTTGCAACTCCTTAAAGAGCATTTGCCTCCATCCTGGTCCCCACCCCACCCCCACCCCTGTTCTATGCTTCAATTGTTAGTATGCTGGAAATTCTGGTTATCTGCTTCTCACTGAAACAAGGAAAAGGGGGTAATTTCGCAAAACAAATGTGATCTTTCTCAAAAAATTCTTCAAAAAATCTTTTACACATATATACAATTGCATCAAAGCAAATTGTGCTCTAATAAATTATAACTTCACAAAAAAAAGGGGGGCTTATTGACTGAGAAAACTAAGAAAAGGAAAGGTAGGACATCATAGAACAATTACCTATGAGGAGATTTGGAGAGGCATTCTCTTTGAAAAGGAGTCCCCCAGATCCACCAGCGCAAGCTGTTCTTAGTTTCCCCTGTACAAGGAAGCTGCAGCTGGAGAGAATCTTGCTATGGGGACCACCTAGATAGCAGGGAACGCTGGAGGGTGTGCATATGCACTCTCGCCCAGGGAATTAATTCCAGGTTGGCCATCATCAAACCCAGCATCTGAAAGTAATGCCAGGCCATGGGATTTGGCATCACTAGTAGCTCTGAAATTTGCTTCCTTAGTTTCTGTTTGTATGATTCGGGAAGAAAGATGCATCCTTTCATTGTTTTGAAGCAGAACCCCTAATATTCCAAACATTGGGTCGGCTTTAGATGACTCTTCTTGAAGTTGACTATCCAGTCCAGATCCTGTAGGAGATCCACCATTTGTTGCACTGCCTTTTCACCCTGTGGCCTTGATGGAGCTCTGATCAGCCAATTGTCCAGATATGGGTGTAAAAGCATTCCTATCATGCAGAGGTGCACTGCGACTACCACCATTACCTTGGTGATGGTGTGTGGAGCCGTTGCCAACCCGAAAAGTAGAGTCACAAACTGGAAATACTTTTGTAGGACAAGGAATCTCAAATATTTCCTGTGGTCCAGGAAGATGGGAAAATGAAGGTATGCCTCCTTCAGATCCAGGGAGGCCAGGAATTCCCCCCAAGCCACTTCCTAATAACTGACCAAACCGTCTCCATGTAGATACACGGTACTTTCAGCGCTGCATTTACGAACTTTAGGTCCAGGATCGGTTTCCAATCTTCGATGCCTTTCATGGGCACTATGAAATATATGGAGTATCTTCCAAACTTATCCCAATTCTTCTTTGGGAACTGGTTCTATGGCTTGAATGTTCAATAGCCTTTGTACTGTTGTACCCTGGCCTCTTTTTCTGGCTCTCTGACTGGAAAGTCAATGAACAGATCTGATGGGGCGATATAACTCGATCTTGTGATCTTCTCAGATAAGATCTAGAACCCAATGGTCCAGGAAAGTTGTTTCCACTCCCTCCAGAAAGCCGATAGCCTCCTACCAATGTGTGTAGGTGTGGCTGCTGACCTGGCATCATTGTGACTTCTTGGAGGTTGTGCCGACGTGAGACCCTGAGTGTTGCTGGCATCTAGAGTTGCCAAATCTTTGTATTGATCCCTAAAATTTCTGTGTGCAGGAACCTGGATAGTACTGGCGGGAATGTCGTGAGAAATAAAAAATTGCCTCTTTCTTCAGATGGTGGGTCAGCGAGGTTTGCTATCTGGCAGAGACTTTGGTGTAAACAAAAGAAAAAAAATAAGACTTTGGGTGGCCATAAGGTTGTCTAAGCCTTTACCAAATAGCATATGTCCTTTGAAAAGCAGTCTGTTTAAAGTGACCTTGGAGGCTGAATCATCTGCCCATTGTCTGATCCAGAGCATCCTGTGGACAGAAACTGCATAAGCCATCTTTCTTATGACTCTGATAATGTCATATAACACCAGCTGTGGACAGACGTCCTCCTCCTCAGCAGAACTCCACCTGAGCCTGGTGTGGCAGGCACATGCCACAAATGAGGCTGCCACTACAGCTTTGATCCCCAAAGCCAGCACTTCAAGTTGTATTTTAAGATCATGTCCACCTTGCGATCTTATGCATCCTTTAGCATCACTCCTCCCTCACTAGTTACTTGGCCACAACAGAATCCACCTTCAGCTGACTAAACTGTTGCTGAAATTCCAGAGCCATAAGATACAGTTTAGACATAGGAGCCTTCCGGAGTGTCCCCTTGTTCAGTGACCAGCAAAGTGATGAATGGATGCACTAGAAAAAAGGTGGTCTGAGCATTTGTATCATTTATGACCGTGCACTGTGAGGTGGATGGCTAGTGGGGCTACAACTTCAACTCCCTGAGTACATCCATAACATGTGAAAAGGTGGTAGACTTGAAAAGCCACCTCACTGAAGGATCTTTTCCCTGGTCGAGTTCAACTATTGCCTCTTGACTCCCAGTCCCTGACAAGGAACCAGAATCCCCAAACAAAGCAGCTGAGCCCTGGGACATTAAAGACATGGAATCTGACCTCCAGTCCTCCCAGTCCTGTTCTGCTTGGTCACTGAAACTGGGAGCTGGCTTTCCCCATGGTGGGGAGACCTCAAGGAGAAGGATCACTCCCTTGTCCAAAGTCAGTGTGCCCTCGGGCTGTACAATGCATCCTGGACCCGTTAAATAAGCTTTCCATATGAGATTCACAAACTCTGGAGTAAATCCTTGCACAGGTGGCCACAAAGACCCCTGCCGGACCTCAGACTGACTTCTCTTGGGCTCTACAGCATCCACGTACCTTGTGAATCATGCCTTCACTGTTTGAGGTATTTGAAAGAGATTTTCTCCCTACCATTCATACCCCAGCCCTAGAGGACTTAGAGGAGGCTAAGTCTAAAGCTCCCATGGCACGTGCTACACCGACGCTCCTCAGTCGACCATCCAGCACAAAACTGGCATGAAATAGGGATAGAATAGCATGAGAAGTCCATTCCAGTCAATTTTGAGCCAAATTGAAGGCTTTAGAAAAAAAACGATTGTTTAAAATCCAAGATGGCCACCACCAGCAAACTTGCACCAAAAACAGCTCATGGAGGTTCCTCTGAAGGTCAAAAAAATTCAGTGAAAGGGGGTTTTGGAGGAGGGTGGACCCCCAGCTCTGGCCCCAGAAACCCTTATAAATAACTTTTACTGAACTCCCCCCTCCCCGATTTTCTCTATAGGGAATAATGGGCTGTACGTAATAAACTTTGATAATGCCTGCCTATGTCAACTTTGCTGCAGCCTGACTGAATGGGGAGGACTTTCTGCCCCAAATTCTTGTAGAAATAGTCCACAACTGGATATCTTTGGGCTGCTAGTCAGAGAGACACCAACTGAGGACTCCACCGCCACAGAACCTCACAGCACGATGGGGAGAGATTAAAACACAGCTCTCTAAAACCCAAAGGGATTTACACAGGGGCTCCACAGTCTGCTCTCAAGCCTCTAATAAATCAGAAGGCAAGCTGGCTCCCAGGGGAACAGACCCCAAGCCTTGAAAAAGCACAAAGCAGGCTGACTTAACAAGTACACCTGGGGGTTGCCCTGTGAGCTGCAGCCTGCCCTTGCAGAGTCTGTGTCCTCTCCCAGGTAGAGTATCCCCAAAATTGGAGTCCTCTGAGCACCAAAGCCTCTCGAAACAGTAGAAAAATACATAAAAATAATAAAAAACAGAGTAGATCAGAACAACATTTCTCAGTTCGTTTGCTGAAGTAAAAACTGAAGAGGACACTATACTCTGCTGGTAAAGAAGGAGGAGCTGCAGTGGCGTACCTAGGGTATGTGACACCTGGGGCCCATAATTTTTGACATCCCCCCTTCCCTGGCCCATCATTTTTTTGACATCCCTCCTCCCCTGGCCCATCATTTTTTTGACATCCCCCCCCCCCCCGCCCTTGGTACATGATCCATGGGGTCACTGTGGGGCGTGCCTCCGATCGCTGCAATTTGCATGAAGACGCTGTGTGATTCAGAAGACACAGTCACGGATCGGATCGCTTAGGTGAGCATAGTGAATCTAGCCCTTAAAGATTCTTCTATTTTGTATTTAAAGTTAGAGAAGATGGAATATACAGCTAGTTCTAGAAGCCTGCATTTTGTTAACTTTCTGAAGATTTATTTGCTTTCACCTGAAACTTTATTAAGGAAATACCTCCATGAAGTTTTGGGATTAGATAATGCTGTAACTTCTCTTTCTCTAAGTGCTTTTACCTCACTTCTAAGAAAAAGGCTTCTACTAAACAAGAGGTGGATCAACTGGTTTCTCCTGATAGTGTCTTAACTGCTTTTCTTGAAGATTCCCAAGAGGTGGTCCAGATTAGATCCATTCTTCTAGTAACATGTGTTAATAAATGTGATAAGTCTTTGATTATGAAGCTTTACTATATGAAAAAAATGTACTTTTTTGTGGGGCAAAAATTATGGTATTTCCTGATGTAGCTTGGGCCACACAATTAAAGCGAAAGGCTTTTTTTTAAGCTTTGAAGCCTAGAGTGTTGGCCTTGGCTGCAACTTTTTTTTTTTTTTTTCTAAAATTTCCATGTAAATGTTTAGTTGGTTATCAAAGTAAGGATTATATCTTTGTTGATACTTTGCCACTAGAGCAATTCCTTAAGGCTCATGGGAAATGACTAGATAGAGGAGTGATAAGTGTATACTGCGCCTTAAATAAATAGGAATTACATTTCCAGTATTATCTGTTATTATTGTAAAGATGAGATAGATATGTATTTCTCCCTTGATGAGGGCTAGATGGAATCTTTATATCTTTATTGTTGCCTACTGCCAATGTAATTTGAATTCCACATTTTGTATTATCTTTATGTAAGAAATATCATTTTGAATTAATAAAATAAAAAAAAAGAAATTTGAAAGCACTAATGGGAAAAATATCACCTAATATCATTACACAAAAAAACTTATATAAAGCACTAATTTAATAGAAAATATTGTCTTGAGGTGAGCTCCAGTTCTGCACATCTAACCAGCAGGTGGGAACTGGTATCCTTGCATGATGAAGTGATTCAAAAGCTTTGAGTGTATTCTAAACTGGAGAAGTTTCCTATGCAGGCTCCATTAGTGAGGTCACCTCTGCTTTGACTTGCTATCCTTCTTGTACTCAGAGAAAAGCATATACAGTACTTACTTTTACATGTACAGTAGAATCCCGATTATCTGGTACTGAAGCAACCGGCACTCTCACCCAACTGGCAAAAAAAAAAAAAAATTGTCCTCCCTCCAGCCCCCGAAGCAGCAGGGACAGCAGTCCTGACTTGCCAACCCCCCTCCCTCCTTCCAGCCCCAAAGCAGCAGCAGCAGCTAGTTAGCAGAGGCAGCACTGTAAACAGGTTGCTCGTGGCCAGCCTCAGCAGGGCTTTTCCTCTGCTGCGTCACTTCCGATGCAGCAGAGGAAAGGCCAAGCCAGGGCTGGACAAAAGCAGCCTGTTTACAGTGCTGCCTCTGCTGACCGGTTGCCACTGCTACTGCTTCAGGTAAGTGAGGAGGGTCCAGGAGGCCAGACCCATCTGGAGGGAGGGAGGGCAGACCTGGGGGGGGGGGGAAGGTGCACCATAAGTGTGAGGGGCAGGGGAGGGAAGATGGATGGATTCTGAACCCATAGGTATGGAGGGGGGGAGGGAGAGAAGAAGGGGAGAGAAAGAAACCCAGACCTGAAATGAGGGTGGGAAGGGAGGAACAGCTGCTGGATCAACAAGTGGGAGTGGGGTGGGAAGGGAGACAAAACTATTTTTAGAGTAACTCTAAAGACCCCCAAAACTACAGTTATCCAGCATCTACCAATCCCCATGGGTGATGGATAACTGAGAGTTTACTGTACATTCAGTATAAAATTACTGCACGATATTAAAAGTGATTTTTAATCACATAGGAGAGGCTTCTGCTCTGGCTAAATTGTTTGTGGCCACCTAAGCACTTATTCAGCAGCATTTACCTAGACAGTGTCATTGAATATACCACAAACTGCTCCTGTCCTGTCCAGTCAGTGATGGGGCACAGAGTGGGTGGAGCCTGGGAGTAGCTGGAAGTTACAGTTATAGTTAAATCATTTATATTCCGCTACAGTCAACACTTATCCCCTGTTTTACTAAGGTACGCTAACGCATCCATAGACTAATATGCACACGTTAGCGTTTAGCGAGTGGTTAGCGCTCGCTAAAAAGCATAGCGCACCTTAGTAAAAGGAGCCCTTAGTTCATAGCAGATAACATACAAAGAGGCTAGATTAGTAAATCTAGGATGTAGATATGATAAATCAATCTAAAGTAAGGAAGGACATATTCTGTTTGTTAACTACAAAGATTCAATTTTTCAAACAAAAAGGTTATAGGTGCTTTTTTGAGGCTATTAAAATTAATTGGTAATGTTGACTAAACAGAAGCAGCCTTATAAAAGAAAGAAGTAATAAGTAACCTTTTTGAAATGATCCCCTTAGGACTGGGGGGTTGCAATGATAGTGCAACATGTACACTATAGTGCAGGGATCTCAAAGTCCCTCCTTGAGGGCCGCAATCCAGTCGGGTTTTCAGGATTTCCCCAATGAATTGGCATCGAAAGCAGTGCATGCACATAGATCTCATGCATATTCATTGGG
The DNA here is from genome assembly GCF_902459505.1 of Geotrypetes seraphini. Taxonomy (NCBI): domain Eukaryota; kingdom Metazoa; phylum Chordata; class Amphibia; order Gymnophiona; family Dermophiidae; genus Geotrypetes; species Geotrypetes seraphini. The sequence goes on from NC_047084.1 coordinate 426,218,889, forward strand.
GAAATCCTAAAAACCCGACTGGATTGCAGCCCTCAAGGAGGGACTTTGAGACCCCTGCTATAGTGAATAGCCAATGGTCTAGTGCAGGGGTAGGCAATTCCGGTCCTCGAGAGCCACAGGCAGGCCAGGTTTTCAGGATATCAACAATGAATATGTATGAGATGGATTTGCATGCACTGCCTCCTTGAGATGCAAATCTATCTCATGCATATTTATTGTGGATATCCTGAAAACCTGACCTGCCTGTGGCTCTCGAGGACCGGAATTGCCTACCCCAGGTCTAGTGCATCATATACACTATAGTGACTAGCCAGTGGCCTACATATTGAATAATTCATGTACTTAGGAGTCATAACACATAGTATTTTAAATAGTAGAACAACACAGTTTAAATATTACTCTACCCTCCATTGGGAGCCAGTGTAAAGCTATATAAAACAATGTAATCCTATCTGACTACTGAGTTCTGAACTGTCTGTATTCTCTTAAACAGGTTCTTGGAGATTCCCAGTAGCGACAGTAGTGAAGATTCGCTACATTTACATGCGTCGAATCGCTGCTGATAGTGATCGGCACATGTGCAGGAAAGAGGCGTGACTGTGCGCTGGTGCCAGGAAAGCAATGCAACGCAATCAGCACAGCGTGAGCAGTTCGTGTTGCAAAGCCTAGCGTGAAAATAAAACAAAGGGAGAGGAGATAAGCAATGTCGGCTTTTAATGAGAGCACATAAAACATGCCTTTCTCTCCCCAAAATTCCTATAATTCAGGTAAATCTTGTCATTTGTTTTTAATATAAAATTTTATCATGAACCACAGTCAGAAACACATAAGACGCGGGTATCATTCACGTGCTCAAGAAGCGTGATTGTTGATTTTGCCCTTTGATCATGCACGTCTAGTGAGAGTGGGTGGGAGGGGGGTGGGGAGTTATTTTTATTTAGAGTGCAATTGTTGGGAATGTATAAAGGGGGAGGTTGATATATGTATTTGTCATAAATATAATTTGATAGAATTTAAGTGTTGTTAAAGTGTAAAATATGTTGCACTTATTTTTAGTTTTAAAATGAATAAACATGTTTAAAAAAAAAAAAAAGACGCATGCTTTTACCTCTCCCATGAACCTACCACCCCCTAAAAAAAAACATTACAGTTTATGAGAATCATGTAACTTTTTTATTTTTTTCATTAGCCAATGTAAAACACACACCACAAGATGCACTTTTAACAGTGCTGGCACTGTACTGGAACCCCTGGAACAGTCGCTGATTTTTGTTGCCAAAAAGCCGATGTCGCTCTTAGGAAATGGCTCGGCGATTTTCAATAATCCACCAGAGTGCTCATTTCAATGCTGAAGAGCCTGTTTGCAGGTCATTGTCGGAGACTGCTAGAAAGCTCGCTAAAGACAGAGATAATCTGTTTTGATAATCCACCGCTGAAATGCATGCAGGCTAAACCGTCAGAAAACAGTTAAAGTTTTGAGAATCTGGACCTGAATGCACAAAATGATACAAAGTGCTCTGCCTTTTTGTATCCAGACAAATTTTGTGTGTGCTACCCTTGTCTGCTCAAAATTAACTAGTCAGCATGGTTGGAAATCTTGTCCCTAAAGACCTATTTGGCTATCTCCCAAAATTAGCTGGACAAACCTTTTGAATATTGATCTCTCAATGTTTAAGAAAGGCAGAAAGAAGGGAAGAAATATTGGATGCACAGTCAGAAGGAAGTGCAACCAGAGACTCATGAAATCACCAGACAACAAAGGTAGGAAAAATGATCTTATTTTCAATTTAGTGATCAAAATGTGTCAGTTTTCTATAGTTGTTACTGAGATGACATTGCATATTTTAAAGTCATCTGTCTTGACCTCTTAAAAAAAAAAACTGAATATAAATGATAATTAACATTTTCTATGCATACAGTGTGCTTTGTACTTTTTAAATTTTTATTGTTGGTAGATCATTTTGATTTGGTCATTTTAATAGTAGCTCAAAAGCCAAAGAAGTGTGGACACCCCTGCTCTAGACCCTGAAAGCCTGACTGGCATGCAAACATCACTTTGGATCCAAACGTTTTGTCAGAGATAGTAGGCAGATGGAGGACACAAGTGATAGGGCAGGGCTCCAGAATGACACACCTATCTACTAGAAAATATATAAAGCAATGTTACTTACCGTAACAGTTGTTATCCAGGGACAGCAGGCAGCTAGTCTCACTAGTGGGTGAAGTCATCCAACGGAGCCCCGATGCGGACATCTCACAAGCATACTTGCTTGTAGAAACTTTTAGAAGTTTCGAGTTGCCCATACCGCGCATGCGCGAGTGCCTTCCCGCTCGATGCACCGGGCGTGTCTCCTCAGTTCAGATAGCCAGCAGAGAAGCCAACCCAGGGGAGGTGGGTGGGACGTGAGAATAGCTGCCTGCTGTCCCTGGATAACAACTGTTACGGTAAGTAACATTGCTTTATCCCAGGACAAGCAGGCAGGTATTCTCACTAGTGGGTGACCTCCATGCTTACCACAATGGGATGGTGGGAGAGTTGGCAACTTAGGAGAACAAATTTTGTAACACTGTTTGGCCAAACTGTCCATCCAGTCTGGAGAAGGTATCCAGACAATAGTGTGAGGTGAAGGTATGAACCGAGGACCAAGTGGCAGCTTTACAAATCTCCTCAATCTGTGTCGATCTGAGGAAAGCTACAGAGGCTGCCATTGCTCTGACATGGGCTGTGACTTTACTGTGAAGGGGTAATCCAGTCTGGGCATAGCAGAAAGAGATACAAGCCGCCATCCAGTTGGAGATGGTGCGCTTAGAGATAGGGCGTCCCAACTTGTTCGGATCAAAAGAGATGAAAAGTTGAGAAGCAGTTCTGTGAGGCTTGGTGCGATCCAGGTAGAAAGCCAAAGCATGCTTACAGTCCAGAGTGTGAAGAGCTGATTCTCCAGGATGAGAATGCGGCTTCGGAAAAAACACAGGAAGAACAATGGATTGATTCAGATGAAATTCCGAGACCACCTTGGGGAGGAATTTGGGATGAGTGCGAAGGACCACCTTGTCATGATGAAACACTGTAAAGGGCGGATCCACAACCAATGCTTGAAGTTCACTCACTCGACGGGCAGAAGTGAGGCCAATGAGAAGCACCACTTTCCAAGTGAGAAATTTCAGAGGAGCCTTGTTAAGAAATTCAAAGAGAGGCTTCATAAGTTGAGAAAGAACAACATTGAGGTCCCAAACCACTGGAGGCAGTTTGAGGGGAGGATTGACATGGAAAAGTCCTTTCATGAATCTGGAAACCACAGGATGTGCAGAAAGAGGTTTCCCTTGAAGAGGCTGGAAAGCAGCATTTGCACTAAGATGGACTCTGATCGATGTAGACTGGAGACCAGAATGAGACAGGTGCCAAAGGTAGTCCAGAACAGAGGACAAGGAGGCATGTTGAGGTTCCTTGTGATGAGAAAAACACCAAGTAGAGAATCTAGTCCATTTCTGGGAATAGCATTGTCTAGTAGCAGGCTTCCTTGAAGCTTCCAAAATATCCCACACAGCTGGTGAAAACTGAAGGGAAGTCACGCTGAGAGGAACCAAGCTGTCAGGTGTAGCGACTGCAGGTTGGGATGAAGCAGAGATCCCTGATGCTGCGTAAGCAGAGATGGAAACACTGGCAGAAGGAAGGGCTCCCTGCAACTGAGTTGCAGAAGGAGGGAGTACCAAGGTTGTCTGGGCCACCGAAGAGCAATCAGAATCATGGTGGCCCGGTCGGACTTGAGCTTGACCAGAGTCTTTTGAATGAGAGGAAACGGAGGAAACGCATACAGAAAGAGATTCCCCCAGTCCAGAAGAAAAGCATCTGCCTCGAGACGATGAGGAGTGTAGATCCTGGAGCAGAACTGAGGCAGTTTAAAGTTGTGGGGAGCTGCAAAGAGGTCTATCTGAGGCATTCCCCACAGGGAGAAGATTTGATGAAGGGGCGTGGAATGGAGAGTCCACTTGTGAGGCTGTAGAAGATGACTCAAGTTGTCCGCCAAGGCATTGTCCGCCCCCTGAATGTAGATAGCATTGAGGAAGGCGTTGTGGCGAATCGCCCAATCCCAAACTTTCAGAGCTTCCTGACAGAGGGAGGCCGATCCCGTGCCTCCCTGCTTGTTGACATAATACATGGCGACCTGATTGTCCGTACGAATGAGGACCACCATGTCGTGAAGTAGATGCTGAAAAGCAGTGAGAGCATTGAAAATCGCCCTGAGTTCCAGGAGATTGATATGGCACAGACGATCCACACTCATCCAATAGCCCTGGGTGCGAAGCCCGACCAGATGAGCCCCCCAAGCATAGGTCGAGGAGTCGGTCGTGAGGACCTTCTGATGGGTAGGCATGTGAAACAGCAAACCTCTGGAAAGATTGGAAGAGAGCATCCACCAACGAAGCGACTGCAGCAGAGCAGGAGTGACCTGGATGTGACGAGTCAGAGGGTCGGAGATCTGCGACCATTGAGAAGCCAGGGTCCACTGAGGAATCCGCAGGTGAAGTCTGGCAAAAGGCATCAAGTGAACCGTAGAGGCCATGTGGCCCAGGAGCACCATCATGTGTCTCGCCGAGATGGACGGACGAGAAGAGACCGAGTGACAAAGATGAAGAAGAGCCGCCAGGCGCTGAGGAGGAAGGAACGCCCTGAGTTGAATAGTATCCAGAACAGCTCCGATGAAGGGGAGAGACTGTGAAGGTTGAAGATGGGATTTGGGAAAATTGATCTCGAATCCCAGATTCTGCAGAACCTGATTGTCCTCTGAGTGGCCCGGAAGGCCCCCTGAGATGTGGAATCCTTGATGAGCCAGTCGTCGAGGTAGGGAAACACCTGCAGACCATGGTTCCTGAGTGCTGCGGCCACCACAACCAGGCATTTGGTGAAGACTCTGGGAGATGAAGCTAGGCCGAAAGGGAGCACTCTGTACTGAAGATGAAGGTGTCCTACCCGAAATCTGAGGTATTGACGGGAGGCCGGATGGATGGGAATATGAGTGTAGGCCTCCTTGAGATCCAGGGAGTATAACCAGTCGTTCTGCTCGAGGAGGGGATAGAGGGAAGCCAGGGTCAATATGCAAAATTTCTCCCTGACCAGGAACTTATTGAGCACCCTGAGGTCCAAAATAGGACGTAGGTCGCCCGTCTTCTTCGGAACAAGGAAGTACCAGGAGTAAAAGCCCCTGTTCTCTTGGTCCACAGGGACCAGCTCGACGGCACGAAGCTGGAGCAAAGCCTGAGCTTCCTGAAGAAGAAGGGCGGTCTGGGTTAAGTTGGAAGGATACTCTCTTGGAAGATGGTCCAGAGGAACATGATGGAATTGAAGAGAGTATCCCTCTCTTACGATGGAAAGGACCCAGAGATCGGTGGTAATAGTCGTCCATCGATGGTAAAAATGATGGAGGCGACCTCCGATGGGAAAAAGCGGGGAGGGCAGAACGATGGAAGTTATGCTCCCTATGAGACAGTCAAAAAGGCTGGGGAGCCTTAGGGACAGCAGAAGGCTGAGGTTTTTGCTGGGGCTTCTGCTGATGCTGCCTCTTCACCGGCAGCCGAATGGCGGGGGCCTGCTTCAGCGGGTAGCGCCTCTGATAAATCATAGGTGGACGAGACAGACGAGAGATAGCAAGCTTGGGCTTCTGGCGGAGAATAGATTGAAAAGATTTTTCATGTTTGGACAGCTTCTCTGTCGCCGCCTCGATGGACTCGTCGAAAAGATCCGCTCCCGCACAGGGAACGTTCGCCAGCCTGTCCTGGAGATTCGGGTCCATATCAATGGTGCGAAGCCACGCCAGCTTCTCATGGCCACCGAACAAGCAGCCGCTCTGGCCGAGAGCTCAAAAGCGTCATAAGACGATTGCATCATCTGCAGGCGGAGTTGGGACAATGACGCCAGTACCTCCGAGTACTCGAAGCGAGCCTGAGAGTCCAGATAGGGCAAAAACTTTTGAAGAATGGATAGAAAAAACTCAAAGTAGGTCGCAAAATGAAAGCTGTAATTCAGGACTCGAGAAGCCATCATCGAGTTCTGGTAGATGCCCCTGCCAAATCTGTCCATGGTTTTGCCCTCCCAGCCAGGAGGAGTGGAAGCATAGATCTGGGAGGGATGAGACCGCTTCAGAGAGGATTCAACCAATAAGGACTGGTGAGAGAGCTGTGCCCCGTCGAAGCCCTTATGGTGCACCGTGCGGTACCTAGCATCCAACTTCCCTGGGACCGCAGGGATGGAGTATGGGGTCTCGAAGCATCTCATGAAAGTCTGGTCCAGAAGCTTATGTAGAGGCAGACGGAGAGACTCGGCAGGAGGTTGAGGAAGATATTCCTTAGAGAACTTGGAACCCGAATCCAGGGTGATATCCAGATCCACCGCCATCTGCCTCAGGAAGGACAACTGGTCCACCAGGGCCGGGCCTTGAGATGGGCTCGAAGAAGATGAGGCGGCCTGGTCTGCTGAGGCCGAGGACCGGCAAGGGGAGAACGAACCCCCGCAGTCCTCGAGTTCTGGCATAAGAGGAGGAGGCGAGTACTCTGGGGAAAACTCCCGGAAAGGTTGCTTCTGATGAGGCGAGGCGTGTCTCGATGAATGCCTCGATGAGTGCCTCGATGAATGCCTCAATCGACGACTGGAGCTGTGGCGAGAAGCAGGCCTCGAGTGACGAGACGAGCGAAGCCCAGACAAGGCAGCCACCGAGTAGATGGGACTGGAGACTGTGGATCGAAGCAGCAGAGGCTGAGACGAGGCCCCCCGAGGCGCTCCCCAAGGTTCGAGGCTCGGCATCGCGGAGGAAGTCTCCGGTCCAGGCAGGCTCTGCATCGAAAGTATCGGTTCCAAAGGTGGCATGGGCAAAGACTCTGCTCCTTGCGAGACATGCCCCGAAGCCAGACCAGACACTCGCCGAGACTCTGCTCCCAGCAGCGAGAGTGTGCGCCGAGGAGGCACCGGAGGCGGCTTGACCTCGCGGGAGGCTTCCGCGTGCCCAGGCTGGATCTGGGAGAGAAGCATCGGCCCAATTTTGGTAAAGAGCTCGACAAATCGCTTCTCCATCATGGCATGGAACGAAGTCGGCAAAGAGGGATCTGCATCAGCAATGGGACCTCCCGCACGGACATCGGTAACTCGGCCGCCAGGGGGCTTGGACTTAGAGGCCTTGGGCACCTTAAGCACCACTGGAGGAATGGGAGGCTGCGCTACCTGACCTAAGGAGACAGCGGAAGGCACCGCAGCAGGCGTTGGAGTTGAAGCCGGCACGAATGAGGCAGGCTTGAGCAGACTCGAGGCCGAAGATGTTGGCGTGGCGCTCTGTGAAGAGGGCAGCACCGGGGACGCCTCCATGCTAAACAGTGACTCCCACAAAATACAGCGACGCTTAAAAGCACGTGCTGTAAGTGTGGAGCAAGGCCGGTACAATTTTGGAAGATGTTGAGGCCCGAGACACTGAAGACAGCGTCGATGAGGGTCCATCAATGAAATCGCGCGCTGGCACTTGACACACTTTTTAAAACCGATAACAGGCTGGGACATAGGCCGAAAAAGCTCCGCCGCAAGGTCGAAGCCGCGGGGCCGTGGCCACGCGGCCTGCCTGGTCGAACAATCAAAAGAAATTTTTTTTTAAAAAAGCAATAAAACGCAACGTGAGCCAACGATAATGAGCCCAAAAAACTCAAAACCGCAGGCACAGAAGGCACAATAAAGGAACTTCGCACAGAGAGTTTCGAAGGCAAACTTCTCAGCTCCGCGAAAGAGAAAGAGCTGAGGAGACACGCCCGGTGCATCGGGCGGGAAGGCACTCGCGCATGTGCGGTGTGGGCAACTGAAAACTTCTAAAAGTTTCTACAAGCAAGTATGCTTGTGAGATTTCCGCATCAGGGCTCCTTTGGATGACGTCACCCCAGTGGCGTACCTAGGGTATGTGGCACCCGGGGCCCATCATTTTTTGACACCCCCCCCCCCCCATGTAAAAAAATTTTTTTTTTTTTTTTTTTGCAATAACCATGAAATGGAATAAATGGTCAGAATAGAAACAGGCAGTGAAAATTTTCTTTTATTGAACCTCATATATGTAACCATTATTCCAAACATAACAAAACATAAATTATGTCTAAATTGTCATGACATTAGAAGTACATATGGAGTAGTTGCAGGCAGTGGCGTACTTAGGGTATGTGGCACCCAGGGCCCATCATTTTTTGACACCCCCCCATCTATATGAAAAATATGATTTTTAGTACCAATCTACATATCGCACCACAAGAGTGTACCTAGGAAAAGGCTGCATCTTAAACACTGCAGTGAGCACTAGAACACCAACACATACATTGTAAAACTAAACAAGCCAGATCCCGCACAGTCAATTGGTCCTGTAGTCAATGCCAACTGAAAACTATGTCTTTTTCATACACACAGAACAGAGATACACCCTCGCCCAAAATGGAATAATCACAAACTAAAAATAGAAATATGTAGACAAAAGTTAAACTGATCCGCCAAGAAACCAGACCCTGGATACAATGCAACACCACAAAAAACAGTAACACATGTCCTCTAATACAGTGCAAAATATAAAGACAGTAGATGTAAATTTGAAAAAACTGATACATAACAATCACCACTTTATAAATTAACAAATAAAAATAAAACAAATAATGAGATATAAAAAAATACAATTTTATTGGACTAATCCCCGTAAGCTCGGTCCCCATCCCCGCAAACCACCTGATTCCATCCACACAAGCCTTGAATTGTTTATATTAAAGTATAAAAAGAAACAATATTCTGTACAATTGTCAATTTATAAATCAGCGTCTTCTCCCCACTCTCTTCCCCATTTCCCTTCAGCATCCTCAGCCCACTCTCTCTCCACTTTCTTTCAGCGCACGCACATAAAAACAAGCAAGTAATTTTATATCATTTTCATTCTATTCATTCATAGAAATTAAAGTCTAGATAATGCCAGTCACATAACAAAACATGATTTTACAAAAATAATTCCCTGCAGTCAAGCCTGCAAGGATTATTAGATGTCTTTCAGCAGTTCCCCTCCCTCCCTCCCCCTTACCTTTGTGGCCAAGTCAAAATGATCTACCAACAATAAAATTTTAAAAACACAAAGCACGCTGTACGCAGAGAAAATGTTAATTATCATTTATATTCCGCGGGTTTTCAAAGAGGTCAAGGCAGATGACTTTATGCAATGTCACCTCAGTAACAACTATACAAAAATAGACAAATATTCCCCCTTCCTTTTTACTAAACTGCGATAGCGGTTTTTAGCGTAGGGAGCTGCGCTGAATGCCCCACGCTGCTCTCGACGCTCATAGGCTCCCTGCGCTAAAAAACTCTATTGCGGTTTAGTAAAAGGGGGCCATAGTGCAAAATATAGACAGCAGATATAAATTTTCAAAACGGACACATTTTGATCACTAAGTTGAAAATAAAATCATTTTTCCTACTTTTTTGTCTGGTGATTTCATGAGTCTCTGGTCCTTCTTCTGATCCTTCTTCTTTCTCTCTCCCCCTGGCTCCCCTCTTTATTTCTGCCTTTCTTTCTCTCTCCTCCTGGCCCCCCTCTTTCTTTCTGCCTTTCTTTCTCTCCCCCTTGACCCCCCTCTTTATTTCTGCCTTTCTTTCTCTCCCCTTGGTCCCCCTCTTTCTGCCTTTCTTTCTCTCTCCCCCTGGCCCTCCTCTTTCTTTCTGCCTTTCTTTCTCTCCCCCTTGACCCCCTCTTTATTTCTGCCTTTCTTTCTCTCCCCTTGGTCCCCCTCTTTATTTCTGCCTTTCTTTCTCTCCCCTTGGTCCCCCTCTTTCTTTCTGCCTTTCTTTCTCTCTCCCCCTGGCCCCCCCTCTTTATTTTTTCCTTTCTTTCTCTCTCCCCCTAGCCTGCACAAAGCCATCGTGCCGATTTCTCCACTTCCACGATTCTTTCCCTACCCTCACCCCCAAGCCAGCAGCCGATTTCTCCCTGCTCCTTCCCCGATGTCCTGATGTCCTGAACTTCATCGGGCAGCAGCAGCATTCACAATTCACTGATGTTACCCGCTTCAGGCCTTCCTCTCTGTCGGGTCCTGTCTTCATGAAAACTGGAAGTAGGCAGGACCCGGCAGAGAACAAGGCCTGAAGCCGGCAACAGCAGCGAATTGTAAACGCTGCTGCTGCCCGAAGAAGGTAATGGAGCACCGAGGCTGTCCGCTTCTCCCCCCTCCCAGCCGAACCCCCGCTGACCCTCCTATCTCCCCCCCCCGTGAACCTTTCCGACCTTCCCAGCGAGAGCAGCAAACCTCCTTCGCGGCTTTCTCCTCCCTCTGCTGCGTTACTGATGACGTCATCAGTGATGCGGCAGAGGGAGGATAAAGCCGACGCTACTGGAGGGAGGTTTGCTGCTTTCGCTGGGAGGGTCAGAAAGGTTCACTTGGGGGGGGAGAGAGATAGGATGGTCAGCGGGGTTTCGGCTGGGAGGGGGGAGAAGCGGTCTGCCTTGGTGCTCCAAGGCCTGGCGCCATTACCTTTTTCGATAATGGCGCCGATGCTGCTTTCGCTGGGAGGGTAGGAGCGTGATAGGGACCGGGCCAGCTGTGCACCCCCCCCCTAAGGCGGCACCCGGGATGGACCTCCCCCTCGCCCCCCTTGGTACGCTACTGCCCTGGGGAAACAGCCTGCAACAAGATCGCGCGATGCCAGAGATCTTTGCCTGCTTCGGCTGTTTCCTCCGCCGCGGTCCCGCCCCTCCTCTGACATCAGAGGAGGGGCAGGACCGTGGCGGAGGAAACAGTCGAAGCAGGCAAAGATCTCTGGCATCGCGATCTTGCTGCAGGCTGTTTCCAGACGCGACACCCGGCGCAGGGGGGGTAACCGGACCGGGAGCACCCCCTCAGGGCTTGGTACCCGGGGCGGACCGCCCCCCCCGCCCCCCCCCTTGGTACGCCACTGCGTCACCCACTAGTGAGAATACCTGCCTGCTTGTCCTGGGATAAACATATATACTCAAATATAAATAGACCCAAATATAAACCAAGGTAACCTTTTTTTCATCCATTGCAAATGCAAGCAGTGTCTCACTTCAGGCTCACCACATATTAGCTTTCCCACGTATTCACAATTATAGGACCCCCAGGGACCCCTGAAGAAGACTTTTTGTCAAAATGCGGACCATGTTGGGTCCTGCATCCCTAGCGGACTAGGTCCTTTAAGGCTTTTATGTGGATTATTTTAGTGTACCTTTGGAACTTTGACATTTTCAAATAAAGTCAGTTAAGGAACATCATCATTCTCCTAACCATATATACTCAAATATAAATAGACCCAAATATAAACCAAGGTAACCTTTTTTCCCCCATAAAAAGGAGGAAAAAAGGTTGACTTGAATATAAACCTGCCCTGCCAGGCTCTGGACCCTGTTTCCCCTCCCTCGCTGCTCTGCCAGGTTCTACATATGGCCCCCTCACTCATTCACTCCCTCCCCTGCCCTGGCAGTCTCTGCACCCAGCCTCACTCCCTCTCTGTCAGGTTCTGTACCCTGTCCCCCCTCCCTCTCAAGAATCCCTTACAGGCAGTGTGGAATCTCCTATAGATGACTCCAGCTTGCGTCTCTTAGACTCTACATACCCCTGCATTTTGGATGACTGCTAATCCAAGGTTCTTGAAGGAATGTAATCCCAACCAACAGACTGCACAGCCATTTCTCAGCCCTAAAGAGCAAAGAAGAGGTTAAGTCAATTGCTCCCGCCCCCCCCCCCCTTTCACGTACTGCATGGCACCCATCCATTGCAAATCTTTCATGAATACAGGTTAATAGAGTCTGAGGACTCCATCCCTGCCAGTTTTGAAGCAAAATGAGATGATTTTAAGCTTCTATAGAGTTTTTTTTTTAAATTGGGAAATCCAAGATGGCCACAGCGGTAGCATTTTGGCACCAAAAGATGGCTCTAAAACGCTTAAACAAAAAGAAAAAACTACTGATTTTAGAATGTTAGAGGTGTGGAACCAAAATGAACAGGCAGAAACATTTACAAATAATATTTACATCCTCCCCCCACCACCATTTTCCTCATAGGCTGTAACAGCCTTGTTCACTATGCCCTATGCTGGCAATGTGCTATAGCTTGCCTCAGCTCCAAAAGTAGCTGGATCTGGGTGAAAAAAAATCATTGCATCAAAACGGAACATCTTTCCAGCTCTAAGGCCCTCTTTTACTAAGGTGCACTAACCAATTAGCACGCGCTAATCGAATTAGCACACGCTAAACGCTAACACGTGCATGTTTGTCTATGGATGCGTTAGCATTTAGCGTGTGCTAATTAGTTAGCACACCTCAGTAAAAGAGGGGGTAAATCTTTGGGTTGCCAGTCTGATTGGCATCTGACTGAGCCTGTGGACGCGCAAAAGGAGAGGAGGCGAAACACAGCCAACACCCTGCAAGACCCTGCTGAGCCCCCTACAGATGCCTAGCAGCCTGCGCTCAAGCTCTTGCAATGCTACACGGGGCATTGCTACACGGGGAACGGACCTCGAGCTCTAAAAAGGCTTCTGCAGACTGGTCAACAGGTAACAAGGGATCATCAGCCTGACAGCTGTAGACCTCAGTCTGCTTCTCCTCCACACAGGCAGAGCTAGACCCTCAACTAGGAAAGCTCTTTGCACTAAAATCAATTTTTAAAAACCTCACAAAAAAGACTAAAAAAATAAAGAAATAAGCAGAGCGGATCAGAAAGACTCCTTCTGGCTTGCGTGCAAAAGGAAAAACTGAAGGGGGCAGCAGAGTCCTCTGGTGAAGGAGGAGGGATTCAAAAACTGGAGTGGATTTCTTCTGCATGGCTTGTGCACACTGAGATATTACCTGCTCGTCCAGAATGACACACCTATTGCACTAGAACATTAATTTCTAATTATTTATGTTTAGTTTTTTTTTTTTTTTAACTTCTTGACTTAATATGAAGGCTTGCTGTTTTTTATGAGATTGCAAAATCATTACCTAACCACTGGGTAAAGTGATTGATCACTGTGTATTTGGTAAATAAACAAAGGCTGAAATGTACACACCATGAAGCTCCTGATAATTTGCTCACATTTATAATCTTGGAATCCGACTCAATGATATCATAATTGCATGGCATTATGTAAGCCTACGCAAACGAATTATAATAATTAAGATATGAAAAATGATACGGCCCTTATGCAAGTACTGTTGATTGCCCATTTGGCTGTGCATTATCAGAAACGTACCTATAGGCAAGTAGCAGTGGTCCAAAAAAGGAACTGTACATGTGCACACACAATGTCTATAAACTCAAGTCTTTGTTCTCTGAGTAACGGACAAGATAATTACATCCTGCCTTGCAAGCCGATAAAGGAAAAAAAAAAGGTTATGGCATATAAAAGGAAAACTCCTGTGATAATATCAGAATGCTTTCCTTGCTAAATTCGATGATACCTGAACTGTGAGGAAAAGAAAGGGGAGAGGGAGAAGGGCAGCGTATGGCTGGGAGTATCAATGAGGTCTTTGTTGCTACAGCTGTCTTTGAAATGAACAGTCTTGGGTAGGAATAGTTTCTCCAAGAACCTGATATCTCGGCCTTAATTTGTTATTTCTTTTTATCCCCAAAATAGTCATTGGCTGTTTTTTTTTCCATCTGAATACAAAACAGTAAGAATGTGAACTTTGTTTTAAAAATGTCTGTTTTTATCTTCAGTGCACCAGCATTTTTTAAAATCAATCATGATAAAACTGAGTGGTTATAAATGATGAAGAGTATGATATTTAATAAGTGTCATTAGGGACCTCAGCCTGGGAATAAATAATATACCCCCTACCCTTTTTACAAAACCACGATAGCGGTTTTTAGCACAGGCCGGCACACTGAATGTTCTGTGCTGCTCCTGACAATCAGCGTTCCTATAAGCGGCGAGAGCAGCGCAGAGCATTCAGCACGCTGGTCTGTGCTAAAAAATACTATCGTGGTTTTGTAGAAGGGGAGTACTAACTTGAGCTAAAAAGAGAGTAAAAATGTTATCAATTTCAAAACTAACTGACAAGGATGATGTCATTGTGTTCAGCAGCGTTGTTATTGATGGCAACTATGGCCTCACAAGAACCCTACTGAAACAGGAATTGTCCTAAACGCTATTTTTTTAGCTTCACTTGCTTTCATGTATTGAACCTATACATCAAATATGAGTCATCATAAAAACATATTTACGCTGCTGCCAGTTAAATGAATTGGTACTGAATGAGACATAGGGCTCCTTTTATCAAACCGCGCTAGCAGGGTTAACGCGCGCGACTAACCCCCGTGCTAGCCAAAAACTACCGCCTGCTCAAGAGGAGGCGGTAGCGGCTATAATGGCCGGCGATTTAACGTACACTATTAAGCGCGTTAAACTGCTAGCGCGGCTTGATAAAAGGAGCCCATAATGAAGACATTTAAAATTCATTTTTCTCCCTTTGTCCATATGGAAAAATTCCTTATTGAATATGGTCTAATATGTATTATTGAGAGTATTACAGGTAGACAATAGGACAAATATTTGAAAGGTCTAATATAGACATGTGAAATTAAGATATTGAATAGAAAAGTATACAAAGATATCTTGCCTTTACTTCAATTTTCAGTAAAGGATCTTGGAAATATTTGGAAAAATCTAATGAAGTTGTTTCAAATTATTTTAGTATTGAGTGGCACTAACTCCCCAGATTCTGCATAGGTCATGGAGCTTAAATGCACCCGCAAACTGATTAGACAATTAGGTGTTAACAACCAATTATTGGTATTAGAGTTAATTAGCACTTAATTGGAACCAATTTGGAATTAGATGCACAGGATGGAAACATTCTACAACAGATTCCAAAAAAATTAAAAACTCTCTTTGAAAGCATACACACCAGAGACAACTAACTCAAAATACCCAATATCTCTAAATCCCATACTCAACACAAATGTTATACTCTATTCTCCCTTCCCCATTACCCAGTTTTAACTCTGCCTCCTCAAACTGTTATAATGTAGTATATACATTCTGTAAGTGCTCATATGGTAAGTTGCCTTAAACCTGTTTAGGTATAGTGCAACTCAGAAATACTAGATTAGATTTGACTATGCCAATGTGCACAAATCAAATGGGGGCATGGCCATGGAAAAGGCATGAGTGGCTCAGGGGCTTTCAAAATATTTAGGTACAGTGTTATATGTACCATCTTGTGTGCAGGGATTTACACTATTCTATACAAGGCACTCAGCCTAGATTGCTCTTTATAGAATAGTGCTTGGTGCAGGTTCTTCTTGGCACCTACTTTCAAGCAGAAGAAAAACAGGAGGAAAAACCACAATTGTGGTATGCACTGAAAAGTCAGAAAAAGAGATTAGGTTCTTACTTTGCTACTAGCTTTTCTAGTATATAGGTGTGTCATTCTGGATAATAGGGTATTCTCCCCATGCTCACAAGCCATCCATTCCAGGTTTTCAACTCTTCTTCCTTCTCCAGAGGGCTCTATTACCCCCTTTAAACTGAAAGACAGGGGAAAGCCGACAGTCGACCACCGGTCGATGGTACGGATAGCAGGATGCCCCGACGAAGAAGCCAAGGACAACTACACCTACACAAGAGAAGACGACCTCACAGCCAATAAGGGAGAAAAAGCAGGAAGGGACAACTCAGACACAGGAGGGGACGACCACACAGCAAACAAAGGTGATAACACAGGAGCAGTAAAGGATACCGTAATTGAAACTACAGGGAAGGCCAAGAGTAGAAGGTCCAAAAAGGTAACACGAAGGGAACTTAGATGTATGTATACGAATGCTAGAAGTCTGGGTAACAAAATGGAGGAACTAGAGACAATAGCAAGACATGACATATTGGATATCATTGGCATAACAGAAACATGGTGGAATGAAGAAAACAAATGGGACACAGTACTACAGGGATACAAACTGTATAGAAGAGATCGAGTAGGGCAGAAAGGTGGAGGTATTGCTCTATATGTTAAGGAGGGAATAGATTCTGTTGAAATGGTTACAACAGAAATGAAAGAGAAGCTTGAATCACTCTGGATCAAAATTCCTGGTCAATATGGCGCAGATACGAAAATTGGCCTTTACTATCGTCCACCAGGACAGGCGGAGGAAACTGACTCAGAAATGATGGAGGAAATCAAACAAGAATGCAAGACAGGCAATGTAATTATATTGGGAGACTTCAATTTCCCAGGGATAGACTGGAAACTAGCAACCTCCAACTGCGGCAAGGAAGCCAAGTTCCTGGAGGTGCTAGGGGATTGCTTCCTGGAACAAATGGTAAAAGAGCCGACAAGAGGCAACGCCACCTTGGACTTGGTCCTAAATGGCCTCACGGGACCGATAACAGAAGTGGAAGTCATAGTTCCACTGGGAACGAGTGATCACAATGTAATCAACTTTAAACTTGACATCGGGAAAGGGAAACATGCCAAAACCTTAACCACCACCTTGAACTTTAAAAAGGGTAAATACGATAGCATGAGAGCCATGGTAGAAAAACGACTCGAGAAGATGGTGGACAAACTTGAAACGGTTGATCAGGCATGGACCCTACTGAAAAATACTATCGCAGAAGCACAAGATCTCTACATTCCGAGGATTTCCAAAGATCGGAGAACAAAGAGCAAAAGAGAACCGGCATGGCTTACCATACAGGTGAAGGAAGCCATAAAAGAAAAGAAGGACTCTTTCAAAAAATGGAAATGCATAAAGACAACCGAAGCCTGGAACAAACATAAAGATGATCAGAAGAAATGTCACAAGGCGGTGAGGGATGCAAAACAGGAATATGAGGAAAAAATAGCCCAGGAGGCCAAAAACTTCAAGCCCTTCTTTAGATACGTGAAAGGGAAAAAACCTGCAAAAGAGGCAGTGGAACCCCTGGACGACCAGGGAAGAAAAGGGTACATCAAGGAAGATAAACAAATCGCAGACAAACTAAATTCCTTCTTTGCGTCCGTCTTTACGAAGGAGGACACCTCAACAATACCTGAAGCGGAGAAAGTGTTTGCAGGAGAAATAGAAGACAGCCTCACCACAGTTGAGGTGGACTTAGACCAGATATACTATCAGATCGACAAACTTAAAAGTGACAAATCCCCTGGACCGGATGGGATTCATCCGAGAGTCTTAAAGGAATTGAAGTTTGAAATCGGAGAGTTATTGCAAAATCTTGCAAACCTGACAATCAGAACTGGACAGATACCGGACGACTGGAGGATAGCGAACGTCACCCCAATTTTCAAAAAAGGATCGAGAGGGGAACCGGGCAACTATAGACCTGTTAGTCTTACGTCTGTCCCTGGCAAGATGGTTGAAGCACTGATCAAGGATAGCATAGTCCGGCACTTGGACGCATACGACTTGATGAAACCCAGTCAACATGGATTCAGGAAAGGGAAATCATGTTTGACTAATTTACTCCAATTTTTCGAGACCGTGAACGAGCAAATTGATAGTGGGAAGCCGGTGGACATAATATACTTGGACTTCCAGAAAGCGTTCGACAAAGTTCCACACGAAAGACTTCTCAGGAAACTACAAAGTCATGGCATAGAGGGGGATATACAAAGATGGATAGGCAAATGGCTGGAAAACCGAAAGCAGAGAGTGGGCATAAATGGGAAGTTCTCCGACTGGGAGAAAGTGACTAGTGGTGTACCCCAGGGCTCGGTACTTGGGCCGATCCTTTTTAATATTTATATCAATGACCTGGAGGAAGGAACATCCAGTGAGATCATCAAGTTTGCAGACGATACAAAACTATGCCGGGCAATCAGATCGCAGGAGGATAGAGAGAAACTCCAGAGCGACTTGTGTCGGTTAGAAACATGGGCGGAGAAATGGCAGATGAAGTTCAATGTGGAGAAATGCAAGGTAATGCATTTAGGCAATAAAAATAAGGAATACGAGTATACAATGTCAGGTGCAACTCTGGGGAAGAGTGAACAAGAAAAGGACCTGGGTGTACTGATAGATAGGACCCTGAAGCCGTCGGCACAATGCGCGGCAGCGGCAAAGAAGGCAAATAGAATGTTGGGCATGATAAAGAAAGGAATCTCGAGTAGATCAGAGAAAGTTATAATGCCGCTTTATAGGGCAATGGTCAGACCACACTTGGAATACTGTGTCCAACATTGGTCCCCCTACCTAAAGAAGGATATAAAGCTGCTGGAGAGGGTGCAGAGACGAGCAACAAAACTGGTGAAGGGTATGGAGAAACTGGAATACGAGGACAGACTTATAACACTAGGATTGTTCTCCCTTGAGAAAAGGAGACTGCGTGGGGATATGATCGAGACCTTCAAAATACTGAAAGGAATCGACAAAATAGAGCAGAGAAGATTATTTACATTGTCCAATTTGACACGGACTAGAGGACATGTAATGAAGCTGAGGGGGGACAGGTTCAGGACTAATGTCAGGAAGTTCTGCTTTACTCAGAGAGTGGTTGACACCTGGAATGCCCTCCCAGAGGAGATTATGACAGAATCGACCATCCTAGGCTTCAAGAGCAAACTAGATGCATATCTCCTTAAAAGAGGCATATAAGGATTTGATGGACTATAAATTACGCCAGGTGTACACCTGGCAGGGCCTCCGCGTGTGCGGATCGCCGGACTTGATGGACCGAAGGTCTGATCCGGAGAAGGCAGTTCTTATGTTCAGTTTGTACCAAAGTAAGTGTTAGCCCTATATAGAAACACATATCAAGGAGGGGTATGGGGAGACTGCCCGAAATATAAATTTGTTCTGTTCTGAAAGTATAACAAACATGTTAAACATTTTAATTGAAAAATCAAAACATTGAATTAAACATTCCAATCAGAAACATTTATGGAGCTTAAACATTCCCCCAATGTGTTATAGCAATAGACTATTCTTAATACCCTTAAGGTTTGACTGAAATCAAAATCTCAGTTTTGACCCAAACTTCTTGATTGAGACAGTATGCAGGAGGAGTAAATACTGATTGGGCAGGGTTCCAGAATGGCACACCTATCTACTAGAAAAGATATTAGCAAGGTAAGAACCTAATCTCTTTTTCTAGTGTAATAGATGTGTCATTCTGTACAGTAGGGACGTACAAAAGCAGTCCCAGAAATCTAGGGTGGGACCTCTGCACCTGCTCGTAATACAGAGGACCCAAAGACGGTGTCTTCTCATGCTGCCACATCCAATCTGTAGAACTTGGAGAACATATGCAGAAAGGACCAGGTCGCTGCCCTAAAAATCTTTCAGGGCAAAATCGCCTGAGCCTCCACCCATGAAGAACCATGCTTCTTGTGGAATTTGCTTTTGAGGAAACCAGCAATTGCTTGCTATAGGCAATGTATGTTGACGAGATGGCCATTCATATCCATTTTGAGATTGTTGCCTTAGACATCAGTCTGCCATTTCTAGCCTGACAAGTAAGCACCAATAAATGATCCAACAGTGAGAACTCATTGGTGACCTCTAGATAATGTAGGAGGACTCTCCTCACATCCTGCTTTCTCAAAATCTGGTTCTTTTTCTTTGACCCTGTGGACTGGAATGCTGGCAATCTTACCTCTTGATGTGAAACACCGAAACAACCTTCAGCAAAATGGATGAAACCATGCACAAGGAAACTCTTTGGGTTTTTGCCAGGTACTAGTGACCTGAATCGACTATCGTGAGGACGGGCTACAGACCTTGTTGGACCATTGATCTGACCCAGTAAAGCTATTCTTAAGTTCTTATGTTCCGTGATCTTGAGGAAAGGCTCCCTGCATGACAGGGCCATCAGCTCCAAGACTCATCTTGCTAACATAATGGCCATGAGAAAAACATCTCTTCAATAGGCTCATACAGAGCCTGACTGAGGCCATGCAAAACCATGTTAAGGTTCCATGACAGAAATGGTTGTTTTACCAGTGGTCTGAGCTTTAGTGCCTGCTTTAGGAATCTGGCTATGTCTGGATGAGAAGCCAGGGGAACTTTGCTTCCACAGGCTCTGAAGCATGAGAGGCCTGCCACTTGGACCCTGAGTGAAGCCACTGTGAGGCCTTTGTCAAGACCTGCTTGGAGCTAGCACCACTGCGATCGGAGTACTAAATAGCTCTGCCTTCTCTTTCATACACCAGTGTTGAAATGTCTCCCATGCATTAGCGTAAGCAGAGAACATCATAGGCTTCTTGGCTCTGAGGAGAGTAGCAATGATTACCTCTGAGGATCGAGCAAACCGGACCTTCTATGGCCTTGAGAAAGAAGATCAGGCTATACCTGCATTCTGAGACCCTTGTTCATTGCAATGGCCTCCCCAGTTGAACAGGCTGGCATCCACTGTGAAAATCACTCACAAAGTTATTCTGAGGGGCACGGCCCACAATAATGACTGTGGACGGAGCCACCAACTCATACCGTGATGACTGACCGCACAGTTTCCATGCAAAAGCAGGGAACCATTAGAATCTTGCTGACATGTGTAAGATCCAGAATGGGTCTCCAGTCCTCTGAGTCTTTCTTTGGCACTATGAAGTATATGGAGTATCTGCCTAAGCCCAATTCTTCTGACAGCACTGGCTCTATGACCAGAATTTCTGCAAGTCTCTGTACTGTTGCTAAGACTATGCATGACTTTTCTGGGCACCCTACCGGGGAGTCCACAAACCAGTCTGTTAGGGGATGGGCAAACTCAAGCTTGTACCCTCTCCAAATGATCTCCAGCACCCAGTGGTCTGACGAAAACTACTCCCAGACCTCCGCATATGCCGCCAGCCTTCCTTCTATCCTTGGCCCTGGCATCATTGCATCTTCTTGGAGGTTGAAAAGGGACAAGGATCGGAGACTTGGCGTTGCCTAGTTCCTGTGAGTCTCTGCATTGATCCCTGCTAGAATCTCTGAGATGAGACTCCTCCTGAGTACTGTTGAGAGCACCTGGAATTAGATCAACCAGAACCACTGGAGGTTCCTGGTCTGCTGTCTGGCAGAGATTTTGGCCAGCGATCTGCCACACTGGCCATCAGATCGTCCAGACCCTTTACAAACAACATTTGTCCCTTGAAAGGGAGTCTGCTGAGAGTAGCGTTGGAGATGGAATCTTCTGCCCATTGCCTGATCCAGAGCATTCTGCGGGCTGAAAAGGAATAAGCCAAGTCTTTGCTCATAACTCTGATGATGTCGTAGAGAGAATCGGCTACTAATCCACCTTTGCTAGCATAAGATAGTGCAAAGGCTCATCCGCTGCCAGGGTAAGCTCACACATCTTGGAATGACAAGTGCATGCCACAAAGGAGGCTGCTGCAGATGCTTTTATCCATAAGGCCAAAGCTGCCTCTGTAGGACCACATCCACTCTGTGATCCTGCATATTCTTTAATGCTACACTTCCCTCACTTGGCAGGGACGTATGTTTGGTTAACTAAGCAACCAAGAAATCCACCTTAGGCTGAGCGAACATTTGTTGACACTCCTGTGTCAAAGGATACAGACTAGACATTGTTTTAACTACCTTTAAAGAGCCCTCGGGAGCATCCCAGTGCTCTGTGAATAAAACACTCATATCAGGATGCCAGTGAAAAGACGTGCACTGCGCTTTCACAGCACTCAGGATAGAACTGAGTGGAAGGGACCTTTTGGGAGTCTAACTGCAACTCCCATAGAGAGTCAGTAATAAGCTCTAATAGCGCTTAAGGCCTGAACAGTTGGAATACTGTAGGGTCCTTCCTTTGATCGAGGGCCACCACTGCTTCTTAAGTATTTGCTCTCGTTTGTGAATCTATATCTCCCAGCAAAGAAAACTCACTCTGTGACTTGAGTCCCTGTCAGAAAGATACACAGGATCCTGGTCAGTCACTGCCAATGTCCCTGATGTGCCCTGGAAGCCCAAGCCCCCTTGTGCAATCCCTAGCTCGCTGTCAAATCTCATATGAGGAACATTTAATCCCCAAATATTGCACTATACGCTTCAAAATTATTCCTTGCACAAATTAACATAACCAGACTCTAGGCTTCTCCTTCGTATCTAAAACCAAACATGCAATTTTACCATTCATACTTTTTCCCCTTTTATATATCCTATTAAGCTATCCCCATCTATTTCAATTAATAAATAAGATAAAAACCTCAGCTTATATCCCCACTGAATTAAATAATTTATCAAGTCAATTAATGCAGAACTTTACCTTATAAAGCCTTTCAGAAAGAAATAAAAATATATATAATGATGGTAATGATGGATGGGGGAGGGAATTTTTATCTTTTGTATAGATACTGATTGATTATAAGTGCTTGGTTGATTATCATTATTTGTACATAAATTGTACACTTCCCCCTCCCCATTCGCGGTTCCTGCACTCACGGTTTCATATAATCGCAATTTTTTTCTGGGGAGGGGGAAAATTAAAAAAAACAGTCTTTTTTCCTCCCTGCCACCTTCCCGGCCTTACCTGGTGGTCTAGAGGGTTTTCGGCGCAGGAACGATCTTCCTACGCTCCTGCCCCGTGCAGATCGCCATCAGGAAATGGTTGCTGGGAGTTCCCGTAGGAAGATCACTCCTGACCAAAAAACCCTCTAGACCACCAGGTAAGACCGGGAAGGTGGCAGGGAGGTGGGGGTGGGTCAGAGCTGGATAATCACGGTTTTTCGGCATTCGCGGTCCGGCTCTGCCCGTATCCCCCGTGAATGACGAGGGAGAAGTGTATTGCACTTTTTGTTGGCATTAAAAACTAAATAAAGTTCAAAAAAATCTCATATAAG
Organism: Geotrypetes seraphini; assembly: GCF_902459505.1. NCBI lineage: Eukaryota > Metazoa > Chordata > Amphibia > Gymnophiona > Dermophiidae > Geotrypetes > Geotrypetes seraphini. Next base: position 426,241,634 of record NC_047084.1, read on the forward strand.
AATCCTGGCTTCCAAATAAGCTCTCCATATCAAATTAACAAATTCATGAAAAAAGGCTTTACTAGGCATCACTGAGTCCCCTTTAGGTAACTTCACCTTACTTCTCTTGGGCTCCATGGTTTCCAGGCTCTTATGCTTATTTTACCCCTTCCCTTTTGTGTTTTTGCTTTTTCCCTTTTTTTTTCTTTCAGCTATTGTAATTCTCTACTTTTGGCCTGTCCCTTATGTTTCCAGCATTGTTCGATATTGTATTATTTTTAGTTAATTTATTTTTACTCCGCCTATCCTAATTTTTATTGTAAACCACTTAAATTTTAACCTTGGTTTTAGTATAAATCATGTTTTATTGGCACATCAGCAGTAAATACATAATACAGCACAACAATATAACAAGGTCGCGAACACCAAACGTACCATCAAACACATTTTCACCCCAACCAAAGAATCCCCCCAATCCCCACCTACTCCAAAGCCCAAACCCCCACCCCATCCCAAACCCACACCATGAGACCCAATCCATACTCAAAACCCCCCAACAAGAAAGGAGTATGCTGAGCAAGCTGTTTGCTTATGCCGCTCAGCACATATCAAACAAAACAAGAGATCCAAATCCCATCCTCCCACCCACAATATGTAATCCCACCCTACCCACCGAACTCCACATACTTCCAACCACTCATACCCACCATTCACACTCACCCAAACATCCACCCACCAACCCGGGGAAAACAGCTGAGAGCATAAGGTATCAGCAACAGAGTGAATTTAAGACCAGACTTCTGGCCCTAGGGGAAAGCGAGGAAATGTAGGGGTCCCAGGTCTGCAGGAAAATCTTCGACCGCCTGACAGATAATCGAGCATGGCGCTGCTCCAAGAGCATCAAATTATGAAAACGATTCCTCCAAGCCCAGTAAGCAGGCGCTATGTCTTGCGTCCAAACGCTAAGAATGACCTTCTTTCCTATAACAGCACCCTTCCGGATCAGCAACCGATGTCTCCGAGCAGGCACTCGCAAAGATTCATATCTATCCAAAAGCAAGCCTACCGGAGACATCGGAATAGCGTGACCAACCAGCCGCTCCAAAAAGCGGAGTATGGCTCTCCAAAAGACTTTCACTCGAGGGCATCCCCAAAATGCATGAAAAAAGGAGTTGCACCCCAGTGTACACTTAGGGCAGATTGGAGAAGAAATGCCCCCAACCTTGTGGACCTGCTCTTGGGAAAAATACGCTCGATAAACCACTCGAAATTGGCATTCCCTCAGTTCTGCACTAATAGAAATAGAAGAGATACGACCAATAAGGGAAGGAAAGTTCAAGGACTCACCAGGTATGCCCAGATCTCTACCCCAGCGGTTCTCCAAAGCCGTATAAGACTTCTGAGGAGTAAGCCGCCGCAAAGCCCCATGCAACGCAGACACCGTCAAGCCACAAGCATAAAATTGGGCAAAAAATAGACGAAATTGGTTACCCAATCGAAACCGTAAGCCCGGGCGCGCCAAGGACCTCACATAGTGATGAATTTGCCGATACGCAAACAGACCTCCCACACCCAAGGAATGAAGCATGGGAAAGTCTCCCCAAGGTCTTATCGCCCCCTCCTCATCCAATAAATGCTCAAGAAGAAGAAAACCCTCTCCAGTCCATCGCACAAAGACCGAGTTATCACAGCCAGGCAGAAACTGCGGATTCCCCCGTATAGACAACTGATCCGAAACTTGATGGTCCCCCCCTAGCAACCCGACCAATGCCTTCCAAGAAAAACGCCACGACCGAAGGATGAAACTAGATCGGAACGCGGGGGGCAAGAGGCGAACAGGTAACTGAGACAACGAAAACAAGTGCCAAGGAGAGAAAAGAGCATTTTCAAAGTCCCGAAAAAGATAGTCATCACTCCGTAAGCACCAGTCTCCCAAAAATCGCAGCAAGCAAGCCAGATTATAGAGGCCGATATCCGGGAGTCCCACCCCACCGATCCTTCCCGAGCCGAACAGATAAGAGATCGATATCTGAGACTTCTTGCCTTGCCAGAGGAATCGGGTCAGCTGCCTATGAAGCCGTTGAAGATCGCTACGACGAAGACAAAGAGGCAGCAACTGGAGTACATACAACCAGCGGGGAAAAATAACCATCTTATACAAGTGAACCCTACCATAAAAAGAGAGAGGCAAAGACATCCACTTTGCAAAACAACCCTCCGTAGCGGCCAACAAAGCATCTACATTAGCACGATATAACCGTCCCACACTGCTCGTGAGTTGCACTCCCAAATATTTGAATACACCATCCGCCCACTGTAACGGAAACTGCCCCGGCCACTCCAAGCGCACCGCCTCGGCAGTAGCTAATGCCAAAGATTTATCATAATTCAATTGGAAGCCCGAAAAATCGCCATACTCCGTAAAAAGCGACATAAGAGCAGGAAAGGAGTCCCACGGGGAGGTCAAATGAACCAACAAATCGTCTGCAAATGCCGAAATCTTAAACTCTCGGCCACCGAGAGAAACACCCCGAACCGCCGGATTAGCAGACATTTCGCGAATTAAGGGATCCAAGGTGAGCACGAAAAGAAGAGGAGACAAGGGGCAACCTTGTCTAGTACCCCGCTGAATTGGAAACACCGCCGAAGAAACTCCATTAACCAGCACCCTGGCCTGCGGATCATGATATAACGCAGCCACCGCATCACTAAAGAAACCTCCCATACCATAATGTTGAAGAGTACAAAACAAAAAATCCCACAAAACCCTATCAAAGGCCTTATGGGCATCAAAACTGACCAACAAAGAAGAAACCCGCTCCCGCTCCACCCACTCCAGCGAAGCCAGTATAGTGCGTAAATTGCGAGTGGACGACCGACCTTTGACGAACCCAACTTGAGGCTCCACCACCAGTGAGGGCAAAATACCCGCCAACCGGTTGGCCAACAATTTAGCAAAGAATTTAGCTTCAGCATTCAACAAGGATATGGGGCGATACGAGGAGGCCCTTAATGGGTCTTTGCCGGGCTTAAGCAAAACCACAATCTGAGCAACCCGAAGAGAAGGCGGGAGAGCCCCATCGCGTACCGCAGTGTTAAACACATCAACCAGAACTGGGGCCACGTCCGCAAGTAGAAGTCTATAGAATTCACTGCGAAAGCCATCGGGCCCCGCCGCCTTTTGCAGTGGAGAACTACCAAGAACCAGCGATAGCTCTTCAACTGTAAAAGGAGCCTGCAAACGCGCATTCTGAGCGTCCGTCACCACCGGATGAGAGACCTGATCCAAATAAAGATCACCCGCCAACGAAGAAACCCGTGGAGCAGCATACAACTCCTGGAAATAATGGTGAAACACCGCCGCCATATCCTCATCCTTGTGGACCAAACCACCATCTGCCCGGCGGAGATGGAGAATTGGGGAAAACCCCTTAGCACGTCGAATCAAATTTGCCAAAAGCTTACCGCTCTTATTAGCATGCAAATACAGTTGAAATTTATAGTATGCCAAAGACTTCATAGCCCGATCATGTAATAGTTCCCGCAACGACAACTGCGAAGCCAATAATAACGCTCTATTGATTCCGGTGGGATGAGCCCCATAGCGGCGACGGTCATCCTGAACCTGGCGCTCCAACCGGAGCACCTGACGGTCGCGCCTTTTTTTCTTTCGGCTAGAGTAAGCAATGATCTCACCCCGCAACACCACTTTGGCAGCCTCCCAGTAAAGAAATGAGTCACCTCTATGAGACGCATTATGAAAAGCATAGTCCTTCCATTTATCTACCAAGAAAGCATGAAACTCCTGATCAGAATAGAGCGAGAGAGGAAACCGCCAATGAAAGCCCCCAGGGGTATCTCCAGGAAACTCTAAAATAAGAACAATCATAGCATGATCCGAAACATCATATCCTCCAATCTCCGCTGAGCTCACCTGCGAAAACAGGGAGTCCGTGAGCAACCAATAATCAATACGGGACTGCGTTGCATGGGCACTAGATGTATGAGTGTAGTCGCGGTCTCCAGGATGTAACACCCGCCACACATCAATCAAAGACATAGAAGAGGCAAATAAGGGAAGGCCTCTATTCGGGGCATACCTGTCGTGAGGAAGGGGATTAGATTTGTCAATAGTGGGATCAAAAGCTTGATTAAAATCCCCACCCAACACCACTGGAAGGTCCTGATGAAGGAGTCTGGTGAGTGAACGCATAAAGGACCCATCCCAAGTGTTAGAAGCATATATATTACACAAGAGCAAATCCTGCCTATTAAGTGTCACTTTAGCTACCAGATAACGCCCCTGCGGGTCAGACCATACCTTATGGGTAGTCAAATGCAGACCCTTACGACATAAAATGACCACCCCCGCCTTCCGGTGCAGACCCGAAGACTCCAAGATCTCGCCAACCCACCACCGGCAGAGTTTAACATGTTCCGCAGAAGAGAGGTGGGTCTCCTGCAAAAATGCTATATCCGCCTTTTGTCGATTCAATGCACTAAGAATTTTTTGGCGTTTAACAGGAGATGTGATACCATGGACATTCCAGGAGATAAACTTAATTACCATGAGTATGAAAAGCTAAGATAAAAAGAAAGATAGCTGAATAGACAACCGGGGGAACCGTCCCAGCCAGCGGCTCCTTCCCGGAGCAAAAATTCACCCATAGTCCAAAAAAAAACACGAACACAACCAAACACCAATACCCCGGGTCACACAACCACCTCCAGTCACACCCAAACACACCCTTCCAAACACTCCACACATACAAACCCCCCTCCCAAGCCCAGCCCCCAACCTCCCAGCAGCCCTCCCCCCCCCCCCAACAACCTCCCAATCTCCAACCCCCAAATTCTCATGTACAGATCTGGGAGAAACCCAGATATCAGGCACGCTGAAAAGCCCTCCCGAGCCCACCCCCCAACTTCCATAGAAACTAAATACAAACCCACGAAGAAGGAGTACTGGAAAATAGACCAAAGAAATACCTCAACAAATAAAATAAGAATGAACAATTACTGCGGAGGAACAGGCAGCTATGCGGGGAAACTTTCCCAATATAAACCGCAAAGAAGACAGCATATCAATAAATAAAATAAAATAAATCCCCCTTATGCTGAGAGAGAACAAAACAAGAAACTATGTCAAAAGCAGAAGGGAGCACCATGGCAGAAAAGCAGGCCATCCCCCATGGGGGAACAGCGCCATATAATCCAATACACAGGCAAACAAGAACAGCAGAAACAAAACCAAAGGGCTGGAGTCCGCGGACATGGGTCAGGCAGAGAAGAGGGCAGCAGCTCCCAAAACTCCAGCACCACCGCCCCACCGGCAGCCCATGGCAAAGTCCAAGGCTGCTTGCTAGCAGCAGCAAAACAGCAAGAGAGCCAGCCCAGTACAATCCAGAAACCAGAAACTAGGAAACAGAGGACGATCAGGGGCTAGGCGCCGCTCCCGCCAGACGTTGCACATAAGCCAAGGCATCGGCCGCAGAGTCAAAAAAGTGAGAGCGACCCTCATGTTGAACTTTGAGGCGTGCAGGATAGAGAAGCGCGAACTGGATGTGCCGCTCATGGAGTTGACGACAAACAGCGGCAAACTCCTTTCTCCGGGCAGCCAATTGAACCGAGAAGTCCTGGAAGCACAAAATCTTCTGATTTTCATAGGTGAGGGGGCCTTTCGCCCGAATAGCCCGCAGGATCTCCACCTTGTGGGCATAATTCAACACCTTGAAGATTACCACCCTAGGACGGGTAGCATCCTGGCGGCGAACTCCCAGACGGTGCGCTCTTTCAATCCGCAGGGGCCCCGCAGTCGAAGGAAGCTGAAGAGACTGCACCAGCCAGGATTCCAGAAAGGAATGCAGCTGCCCATCCAACACCGACTCGGGAATGCCAACAAGTCGCAAATTGCTGCGCCTGGAGCGATTCTCCAGATCCTCCACCTTAAGTTCCAGTTGGCGAATTTTTGAGTCCGCCGCTGTCTGTGCCTCCCTAGACTGCCCGGCTGAGTCCTCCAAATCAGACACCCTTTGTTGAAAAGAGCCAAACTCCGCTCTAAGATGGCTCACAGAATCATCCAAGCCATCCAGTTTGTCTGAGAGCTTTTGGAGCTGGGAGGTAAGGGTGTCCTGTATCGCTGCCCGCACCTCCGTTATAATATCCGCTACCCACTCAGACCCTGGTGAAGAAGGAGACACGAGGGCCGGCTCCGCCATCTTTGAATCTGCAGCCCGAGGCTTCTCCCGATCTTTGCGGGTCACTTTTGCAGCCATAGTGCCCCAAACCGATCTCAAAACGCTGCCGGGACTTCCCCTCCGAAACCGGAAGTCGGGGAGAGCAGACCGCGCCGATAGCAACGCCGGCCGAGTACAGGAAAACAAGCGGGCCCGGGAGCTCTTCTCACACACGTCGGCTCACCGAGACAGCATCACGTGACCTCCTTAACCTTGGTTTTAAATTGGCGGTATATCAAATAAATTGAACTTGAACTAGATATGCCACTATTCCGGAACTCCAGGAGGGATTTTCTCACAATAAACAGGCCCCAAACCTAGAGAGCAAAGGGGAGGCTAAGCCCAATGCTCCCATCTCCTCTACAGGTGCTGCGCAGCAAGGGCACTCTTCTGGAATTCATCTAGTGCAAAACTGGAAAGAATTAGGGGTAAAAGAGACCGAGGCTCCATTCCTGCCAGTTTTGATACCATTTGAAGGATCTGGAGAACTTTGAAAAAAAAAAAAATCTGGAAATCCAAGATGGCCGCAGTGGCAGTATTTTGGCACCAAAAAACGGCTCAAAAATACCTTAACTAAAAGTAAAAAGAAACCCTAATAAAACAGGATTTTAGAGGTGAGGACCCTAGAGGATGTGGCAGAAACCTTAAAAAAATAGGATTTTCAGAAACCCTCTGATTTTGCCTATAGGCTGTAATAGCTTTACTCACTGTGACATGTGCTCTGAAGGTGCTGCAACCTGCCTCCGCTTTAAGAAGTAGCTATGTCTGGGAGAAGAATACCTGCCTCAATCAGCCATTCCTCCAAACGCCGAGATCTTCAGGCTGTCAGTAGGACCGAAGTCTGACTGATCCTCAACCCATGCAGAATCGCACACACGAAGGGGGGGGGAGGCAAAATTGCAGCCTGCACCCTGAAGAGCCCTGCTGAGCCCCGTATGGATGCCTAACATCCTGCAATCAAGCTGAGCTACGAAGGACATAGACGCCAAGCTCTTTAAAGTTTTCTGGAAGCTGGCCAAACAGGTCCCCAAGGGATTAACCTGATGGCTGCAGACCTAAGTTTGCTTCTTCTCGATGCAAGCAGAGCTTTCTCCTGTACTGGGGAGCTCTTGGGATGGGCTAGATCAGGAACTGGTTAAGTGGAAGGAAACAGAGGGTAGTAGTCAAAGGAGATCGCTCTGAGGAAAGGGATGTTACCAGTGGTGTGCCTCATTTAAACATCTCTATCATATCTCCAATCTGCTGCTTTTCCTCCAAAAGTATACATATTGAGATCTTTAAGTCTGTCTCCATAAGCCTTATGACGAAGACCACGCACCATTTTAGTAGCCCTCCTCTGGACCGACTCATCCTTTTTATATCTTTTTGAAGGTGCAGTCTCCAGAATTGCACAATATTCTAAATGAGGTCTCACTAGAGTCTTATACAGGGGCATCAATACCTCCTTTTTCCTACTGGCCATACCTCTTCCTATACATCCTAGCTTCATTCTAGCTTTTGCCATCACCTATTCAAACTGTTTGACCACCTTAAGATCATCACATACAATCACACCCAAGTCCTACTTTTTCTGTCATCCACTGCTTGTCCAAACCTTTTTTAAAACCAGCTATATTAACTGCTCTTACCACATCCTCTGGCAATGCATTCCAAATGCACTAGTCTGTTGTGATAGCCTCCCATACCTCCAGAAAAATCCCACAGCTTGCCTACGATCTTACACGGAGGGGCTGGGAGCCTGGCATCATTGGGATTTCCTGGTCTGCCCACATAGATGAGAGGTGGATCCCTGGGACTTTCTATTCCCGGTGACCCTCTATCATGGGTTCTGAAAGGATCTCTGGGATGAATATCCAGAGGAGAACAGGTGCAACCAGCGTGAGCCTCGAAAGGACCCACGGGTTTCCTTTTTGCAGCACTAGGCCTGCTATCCAGAAGTGATTTTGGCAGTCCTGGATACAAGCTAAGTGATCATTCAATCCCTGGCCAAATAGCATGTTGCCCCTGAAAGGAAGCCTGCTGAGAGTAATTGGGAGTCCCCAGCCCAATGTCTGATCCACAAAATCCTGCAGGCAGACACAGAATAAGCAGAGACCCTGCCCACTACCCTAAGCAGGTCACCCACAGTCCTCTCCCACAAACAACAATTGGGACAGGAGTTCTGAAGTCGCTCCTTCTGGGTTAAGCAATTTAGAATGGCATGCCTAAGCAACAAAAGAGGCTGCTGCATCAGCCTTAACTGCCAGAGTCAAGGCCTCAAATTGCATTTTTAGCAACATGTCCAGCCTACGATCCTGCTGATCTTTGAGTACAACGCCTCCCTCAGTGTGCTTTATCACCTGAGCCACCAAGAAGTTCACTTTAGGCATAGCAAACATTTATTGGAACTCCTGGTCCATAGGATAGGGTTCTCCCAGTGCTCAGAAATTAGAACTTTCAAATCCAGATGCCACAGAAAGGCAGTAGGCTGAGAATTGGTCTTGCTGAGTAGAGAACATTGGATAGCAAGCTGAGGAGGATCAATTTTGAGCTCCTTAAGAAACTCATTAAGAAGTTGCATCAGGGCAGCAGACTTGAGTAGTCTGCAAACAGAGAGGTCCTTGCTTTGGTCCACAGCAGCACTTAGTCCTTGATCTACCTCACACAGCACCGCATTGTCCTTGACGGACGCCTCACTCTGGGAAAGAATAAAAGCATCTATCATCCTCAGGGACTCCATATGACCAACTGTTGGAGTCTGGGGGAGATGCAGGTTTTCTTAGCGGACCAGATGCGGGAGCACGTGAGGAATGCGTGGCCAGTCGCTCTCCAGCTGACCTAGAAGGCGTTCTAGCACCACCGACCTAGGCTTGCCATAGCAAGTTCACCAAGTCAGGTGTAAAGGGCATAGAGGACTGAGAACACCCCTTCAAGAGGAGGTTTTGAGTGCTTTCTTTTCAACTTACTAGGCACTGGCACTGTACTCTGGGACTCTGAGAGGGTAAAATCATCCCCCAACTGTCCCAACAATCTGTAGGCAGCTTTAATGAGAGGGACAGAGGCTAAACCCAAGGTTACTGCCTCCCCATCTTGCGCAGCGGAACACGCAGAACAAGGACACTTTTCTAGTGCCCAACTGGCACAAACTTCACATGAATTCATGATATTGGAGTCTGAGGACTCCATCCCTGGTGGTTAAAATAAAAAAAATGAGGCTTTTCAAAGAAGTTTGAGAACTTAGAATTCAAATTGGGAAAAATCCAAGATGGCCACCACCAGGATATCCCACTGAAAAAATGGCTTTAACTCCCTACTTACAGACCATATGCTTGGAAGGAGTACTGCAGCCTGCCTCGGCTCCTCTAAGGGTAGCTGGAAACCGGAGAGGA